>NC_053391.1:529493540-529838664 GCF_905171765.1 Bufo bufo | reverse complement strand
TCATAAAGATGAACCAGGCATGGATCCCACAGGACCTGTCCCTCCCTTGTGCAGAGTAGTCCTTATTAACTGCCTAAAACATGTCTTGTTGTGCTACGGGCCACTTCTTTATTTTATACAAATTTTATGAAACCCACAGTTGAATGAAACTCTTCTCTGTCTAGGTGCCGGGGCCGAACCAGATGAAAGTGGCCGGTTAAACTAACGGGTGACATGAAGCCATAACCTCTGCCATGCTACCTCTGTCTTCTGTCTGGGTGCTGAGGCCTAAGTCAAATAAAGCGGTCTTCTGCTGTGCTGGGGGATATGAAGCTATCTCTGACCTCTCTCCTCTGTCTGGGTCCAAAGGCCTAAATCACTGAAAGAGGCCTTCTCCTGTGGTGTGTGATATGATGCCAGAATATGTGCTGTGGGGCCTCTCTCCTCTTCCTGGGTGCAGGGGTCAAATAAACTAAATTGTGGCCTACTCCTGTGGTGGTTGATATGATGCCTGATTCTCTGATGTGGAACCTCTCTCCTCTGTTTGGGTGAAGGGGTCAAAGTAACTAAATGGTGGCTTCTCCTGTGGTGGCTGATATGATGCCAGAATATGTGCTGTGGTGCCTCTCTCCTCTTCCTGGGTGCAGGGGTCAAAGTAACTAAATGGTGGCTTCTCCTGTGGTGGCTGATATGATGCCAGAATATGTGCTGTGGTGCCTCTCTCCTCTTCCTGGGTGCAGGGGTCAAAGTAACTCAATGGTGGCTTCTCCTGTGGTGGCTGATATGATGCCAGAATATGTGCTGTGGTGCCTCTCTCCTCTGTCTGGGTCCAAAGGCCTAAATCACTGAAAGAGGCCTTCTCCTGTGGTGTGTGATATGATGCCTAAATATGTGCTGTGGTGCCTCTCTCCTCTTCCTGGGTGCGGGGGTCAAAGTAACTCAATGGTGGCTTCTCCTGTGGTGGCTGAAATGATGCCAGAATATGTGCTGTGGGGCCTGTCTCTTCTTCCTGGGTGCAGGGGTCAAAGTAACTCAATGGTGGCTTCTCCTGTGGTGGCTGATATGATGCCAGAATATGTGCTGTGGTGCCTCTCTCCTCTGTCTGGGTCCAAAGGCCTAAATCACTGAAAGAGGCCTTCTCCTGTGGTGTGTGATATGATGCCTGAATATGTGCTGTGGTGCCTCTCTCCTCTTCCTGGGTGCGGGGGTCAAAGTAACTCAATGGTGGCTTCTCCTGTGGTGGCTGATATGATGCCAGAATATGTGCTGTGGTGCCTCTCTCCTCTTCCTGGGTGCGGGGGTCAAAGTAACTCAATGGTGGCTTCTCCTGTGGTGGCTGATATGATGCCAGAATATGTGCTGTGGGGCCTCTCTCCTCTTCCTGGGTGCAGGGGTCAAAGTAACTCAATGGTGGCTTCTCCTGTGGTGGTTAGTATGATGCCAGAATATGTGCTGTGGGGCCTCTCTCCTCTTCCTGGGTGCAGGGGTCAAAGTAACTCAATGGTGGCTTCTCCTGTGGTGGCTGATATGATGCCAGAATATGTGCTGTGGTGCCTCTCTCCTCTTCCTGGGTGCGGGGGTCAAAGTAACTCAATGGTGGCTTCTCCTGTGGTGGCTGATATGATGCCAGAATATGTGCTGTGGGGCCTCTCTCCTCTTCCTGGGTGCAGGGGTCAAAGTAACTCAATGGTGGCTTCTCCTGTGCTGATTGATATAAAGCTGATGGTTGTGCCATCTGACATGGTTGCCAGGGTCTGAATCAATGGGGGCCTACTCCTGTGGTGGGTGATCTAAATGCCTGATTCTCTGCTGTGAAACCTCTCTCCTCCGTCTGGGTGTAGGGGTCAAAGTCTTTCAAAGTCGCCTTCTCCTGTGCTGATTGATATGAAGCTGATGGTTGTGCCATCTGACATGGTTGCCGGGGTCCCATTAAATTGTGGCCTACTCCTGTGGTGGTTGATATGATGCCTGATTCTCTGATGTGGAACCTCTCTCCTCTGTTTGGGTGAAGGGGTCAAAGTAACTAAATGGTGGCTTCTCCTGTGGTGGCTGATATGATGCCAGAATATGTGCTGTGGGGCCTCTCTCCTCTTCCTGGGTGCAGGGGTCAAAGTAACTCAATGGTGGCTTCTCCTGTGGTGGCTGATATGATGCCAGAATATGTGCTGTGGTGCCTCTCTCCTCTTCCTGGGTGCGGGGGTCAAAGTAACTCAATGGTGGCTTCTCCTGTGGTGGCTGATATGATGCCAGAATATGTGCTGTGGTGCCTCTCTCCTCTTCCTGGGTGCGGGGGTCAAAGTAACTCAATGGTGGCTTCTCCTGTGGTGGCTGATATGATGCCAGAATATGTGCTGTGGTGCCTCTCTCCTCTTCCTGGGTGCAGGGGTCAAAGTAACTAAATAGTGGCTTCTCCTGTGGTGGTTGATATGATGCCTGATTCTCTGCTGTGAAACCTCTCTCCTCCATCTGGGTGTAGGGGTCAAAGTCTTTCAAAGTCGCCTTCTCCTGTGCTGATTGATATAAAGCTGATGGTTGTGCCATCTGACATGGTTGCCAGGGTCTGATTCAATGGGGGCCTACTCCTGTGGTGGGTGATCTAAATGCCTGATTCTCTGCTGTGAAACCTCTCTCCTCCGTCTGGGTGTAGGGGTCAAAGTCTTTCAAAGTCGCCTTCTCCTGTGCTGATTGATATGAAGCTGATGGTTGTGCCATCTGACATGGTTGCCGGGGTCCCATTAAATTGGGGCCTACTCCTGTGGTGGGTGATCTAAATGCCTGATTCTCTGCTTTGAAACCTCTCTCCTCCGTCCGGGTGTAGGGGTCAAAGTCTGTCAAAGTCGCCTTCTCCTGTGCTGATTGATATAAAGCTTATGCTTGTGCCATCTGACATGGTTGCCGGGGTCTGATTCAATGGTGGCCTACTCCTGTGGTGGGTGATCTAAATGCCTGATTCTTTGCTGTGTAACCTCTCTCCTCCGTCTGGGTGTAGGGGTCAAAGTAACTAAATGGTGGCCTACTCCTGTGGTGGGTGATATGATGCCTGGTTCTCTGCTGTGGGACCTCTCTCCTTTGTCTGGGTGCTGTGGTCAAAATAATAGTAAGTGACCTTCTCCATTGGTGGGTGACTTGAAGCCTGATTCTGTGCTATGGGACCTCACTCCAATTAATATTGTTTAATTTTTATTTATTTTATGTTAACTCATCATTTCCCTATCTACATTTGTTTGCAGGGGATTTAACTACATTTTGCTGCCTTTTGCAGCCCTCTAGCCCTTTCCGGGTGTGTTTTACAGCCTTTTTAGTGCCCAAAAGTTCGGGTCCCCATTGACTTCTATGGGGTTCGGGTTCGGGATGAAGTTCGGGTCGAGTTCGGATCCCGAACCCGAACATTTTTCGAAAGTTCGGCCGAACTCGTCGAACCCGAACATCCAGGTGTTCGCTCAACTCTAGTCTCAAGGTTTTGGTTGGTACGCTCAGTCTGTCCATTCGACTGAGGATGGAAAGCTGAGGAAAAGGACAAGTGTACCCCCAAACGGGAACAAAAAGCTTTCCAAAATTTAGAAATAAACTGGGTTCCCCGATCCAAAACAACATCGGAAGGGACCCCGTGAAGCTTCACGATTTCACTGATGAATACCTGAGCAAGAGTCTTAGCATTAGGTAGTGCGGGTAACGCAATGAAGTGTACCATTTTGCTAAAACTGTCCACTACTACCAAGATAACTGTTTTACCCGCAGACAAAGGTAAGTCAGTGATAAAATCCATTGACAGATGTGTCCATGGCCTATTGGGAATGACAAGTGGCAATAAAGACCCTGCAGGACGTGTATGAGAGACTTTCGCTCGCGCACAAGTAGAACAGGAAGACACAAAATCCATTACATCCTGACGCAACCTTGGCCACCAAAAACGACGAGACAATAGCTCCAAGGTTGCTTTACTACCAGGGTGCCCAGCAAGTGCCGAATTATGATGTTCCTTTAATAATTCGAGACGCAGGTTTAACGGTACAAACAATTTCTCTGAGGGGCAAGAGACCGGGGCGTCCCCCTGGGCCTCTAACACCTTCCCCTCCAGAACAGAGTGTACCGTAGAGACAGCCACTCCTCTTTGTAGAATGGGTACCGGATCACTCACATTATCCCCTCCAGGGAAACAACGAGATAGTGCATCTGCCTTGGTATTTTTTGCCCCAGGACGATAGGTAATAACAAAGTTAAACCTGGTAAAAAATAGCGACCACCTAGCTTGTCTAGGGGTCAGACGCTTAGCTGATTCGAGGTACAGAAGGTTTTTGTGGTCCGTAATCACAGTGACGGGGTGGATTGCTCCCTCTAAAAAGTGACGCCATTCTTCAAACGCTAGTTTAATAGCTAATAGTTCCCTATTGCCAATATCATAGTTCTTCTCTGCTGCAGATAGTTTTTTAGAAAAGAACGCACAAGGACGCCATTTGCCAGGAGACGGACCCTGAGACAGCACCGCCCCCACTCCCACCTCTGACGCATCAACTTCAACAATAAAAGGCTGGGAGACATCAGGTTGGATTAGTACAGGTGCCGAGGTAAACCTCTCTTTTAGAGAGGAAAAAGCAATTTTAGCGGCGTCAGACCATTTAAAAAAATAAGTCCCCTTCCTAGTCATGTCAGTAAGGGGTTTTACAATCACCGAATAATTTTTAATGAACTTTCTATAGAAATTTGGAAGCCCAAGAACCGTTGCAGTGCTTTGAGGTTCTCAGGAAGATCCCAATCTAAAATTGCCTGGACCTTCCTAGGATCCATACGGAAACCTGCAGCAGATAATAAATAACCTAGGAACTGTATTTCCTGAACGGCGAAGACACACTTTTAAATTTTAGCATATAATTTATTCGTCCGTAGGACCTGCAGTACCTGTCTGACATGCACCTCATGTGTTTTCAGATCAGACGAATAAATTAAAATATCATCTAGGTATATCACCACAAACCTGCCGATAATATGACTAAAAATGTCATTAACGAAATGTTGGAAGACAGCAGGAGCATTGGTCAGACTGAAAGGCATGACTAGATTTTCATAATGCCCTTCAGGGGTGTTAAAAGCTGTCTTCCACTCATCCCCCTCCTTGATACGAATCAGATTGTAGGCCCCCGTAAGATCAAGTTTGGAGAACCACCTAGCACCCGCAATCTGATTAAACAGGTCAGGAATGAGAGGAAGAGGGTATGGGTTTCGGATGGTTATCCGGTTTAATTCGCAAAAATCTAGGCAAGGACGCAGGCCCTCATCTTTCTTTTTAACGAAGAAAAACCCTGCAGCCACGGGTGAAGAAGAGGGTCTGATGTGTCCCTTAGCCAAGCTCTCGGAGATATAATCTTTCATGGCTTGTCTCTCCGGACCCGAAAGATTATATAACCTGGTCTTGGGTAATTTCGCACCGGGAACGGGAATCAGGTTAACCGGGCAATCATAAGGACGGTGAGGTGGTAACTTCTGGCAACCCTTTTCAGAAAAAACGTCCTCAAAGTCCGAAACAAATGTAGGTAGGGTAGCTATGGAGGCGACTAAGCAATTGCTATTTAAGCAATTTTCTCTGCAATGCTCACTCCACTCCAATATCTCCCTGGCCTGCCAATCCACCACTGGATTGTGCGCTACCAACCAGGGAAGACCCAACACCACAGGAGTGGGAAGCCCCTCCAGAACATAACATGAAAGCCACTCGTTATGGTGGTCCCCTACCCGAAGGTGTAAGTTATGGACAATGTGAGTGAGGTTTCTCTGAGACAGAGGAGCAGAATCAATAGCGAATATGGGAAAAGGGCTCTGTAGCGTACAGAGAGACAAACCCATAGTGTGGGCAAAATGGGCATCTATCAAATTTACTCCTGCTCCACTGTCTAGAAAAAAAGAAATAGTCTCCGTCTTAACACCAAAAAGAACAACCGCTGGCAACACAAATTGCGATGTTCGTATGGAGGAAACGTATACCCCCCGGCTGACATCCTCCACACAGCCTGGGGTTAGTAGTTTTCCGACGGTCTTTTGTTTTTGAGAAAGGAAGGACACACATTAATAAAATGACCCCTCTCCCCACAGAAGAAAACAAACCCCACTCTTACGGCGAGCCTCAGGAGGACGGACCTGACGAGTAGTTCCTCCTAGCTGCATAGGCTCGTCTAAGTTCGTACAGACTAACTGCTGCTTGGGAGGGGTACCAGTTGCTCCGGATTTTTCAATCTGTCCCTAAGACGTCTATCTATTCTGATAGAAAGGGACATAACCACATCAAGGGAAAAGGCTCATACAGCGCAAGCGCATCCTTAATCCTTTCGGATAACCCAGAGCAGAACTGACTCCTGAGAGCCGGGTCGTTCCACTGGGTATCCATAGCCCAACTACGGAACTCTGAGCAATACTCCTCTACTGGCCGCTCTCCCTGTAGGAGTCTCCGTAACTTTGATTCAGCCAGTGCGATTCGGTCAGGGTCATCATATATGAGACCCAAGGCCCCAAAAATTTCATCCACTGACCGGAGAGCCTGGGAATCAGTGGGTAAAGAGAACGCCCAGGATTGCGGGTCCCCCTGAAGCAGGGAAATAACAACCCCCACCCGCTGTTCTTCATTACCAGAGGAGTAAGGGCGCAGTTTAAAATATAATTTACAGGCCTCACGGAACGTCACAAATTTGTCCCTTCCCCCAGAAAATCTGTCAGGAAGAGCAACCTTGGGTTCCGCAACAACCTGGTTACCTGTAGCAACCGCTGGGCTTGCGGTCTGTAGCAATTGCTGCTGTTGCTGGAGGACCGACGCCTTCAATCCTGCCACCTCCAAAAAGACAGGCCTTGAAGTTGCTTTGACAAAGCAGCAATTGGATCCATACTGGATTCTAAGTAGGTAGAAAGAAAAATTTTTTTTTTTTTTTACCTACACAAAATAAGGGCCAGATATAATGTAATGACCGGCGTCACACAAAGGGAGGGAAATGGGAAGGCCCTGTCCAAGGGAGAGGGAAAGATGGTGACCCCTGACTCACCTTGCGGCTGGCACCTGACTGCCCTGACGTCCCTAGACGGGTTCCTCACCTGTATGCCGATCACGTGCCTAAACCCTGGCTTTCCCTAAGATGAGCCCTATGTAGTGAACGGGGCGGTGGGATCACTAGTCCGCACCACTGACACTAAGAGGAAAACACCAAGGAGAGGACAGACAATACAGACAAACATATAATCCCAGGTGGGCGACAACAGCAGACCACCAAGGCCCAACAGGGATCCGGAGGGTAACGTTCTGGAACAACAACCAGGGAACACAGCTACACAGCTCCAGTGGGTCAGTATAGAAGTCCAGGCAGGAAGCTCTATATCTGGCAACCAGAGAAGTGAGAGATGGGAATATAAGGAGGTTGGGATTGCTGGACAAGAAACAGCTGAGGTGGAGAAGCTACGGATCCCTGAGTGAGCCAAAAAGGATTGCAAGGCAAACCCAGAAAGCTACCATTAATAAACAGCACTGTCTTTAGACATAGAGCGCGCAGCCACTCGCTGCGACTTCCTGACCCCGGGTATAACGGAGTCAGGCGTGGCTCTTGACACCCTCGTGACAGCATGTCCTTCCACCACCGAGGATTGCAGGGCGCTTCAGTTTGCCTCATGTTGCTTCCTCCTCCTACTCTGCTTCCTCATCCTCTACCAGCTCCTCATCCAGTCAGCGTAACACCTTCACCACCAACTTCAGCACAGCCAGGGGTAAACAACAGCAGGCAGTTTTAAAACTTATCTGTTTGGGGGACAAACCCCACACTGCGCAGGAGCTGTGGACGGGCCTTGAACAACAGACCAATGAGTGGTTTGTGCCAGTCAGACTCAAGCCCGGCCTGGTGGTTTGCAATAATGGGCGAAATCTCGTAGCAGCTCTGGGACTAGCTGGTTTGACACACATCCCTTGCCTGGCGCATGTGCTGAATTTGGTGGTGCAGAGATTCCTTAAAAATTACCCCGACATGTCAGAGCTGCTGCATAAAGTGCGGGCCGTCTGTGAGCGCTTTCAGCGTTCTCACCCTGCTGCTGCTCGCCTGTCAGCACTGCAGCGTAACTTCGGCCTTCCCGCTCACCGCCTCATATGCGACGTGCCCACAAGGTGGAACTCCACCTTGCACATGGTGGCCAGACTGTGCGAGCAGCAGCAGGCGATAGTGGAGTTTCAGCTGCAGCATGCACGGGTGAGTCGCTCGGCGGAACAGCACCACTTCACCACCAATGACTGGGCCTCCATGCGAGACCTGTGTTCCTTGTTGCGCTGTTTCGAGTACTCCACCAACATGGCCAGTGCCGATAATGCCGTTCTCAGCGTTACTATCCCACTTCTATGCCTCCTTGAAAAAACGCTCCTGGCGATGATGGAAGAGGATATGGCACAGGAGGAGGAGGAGGAAGAGGGATCATTGCATAGGGTTTCCGGCCAGTCATTCCCACAAACCGAAGGTACACAATTGTCCAGCCAGGCCACAGTTCTGGAGGATGAGGAGGTGGAGGATGAGGAGATGGAGGAGAAGGAACCATGTTCACAGCAGGGTGGCACCCAGACCAGCTCATGGCCATCACTGGATTGTGGATGGGGGGATACAGAGGACACAGACGATACACCTCCCACAGAGGACAGCTTTTCGTTGCCTCTGGGCAGCCTGGCACACATGAGCGATTACATGCTGCAGTGTCTCCGCAACGACCGCCGAGTTGCCCATATTCTAACTTGTGCCGATTACTGGGTGGCCACGCTGCTGGATCCCCGTTACAAGGACAACGTACCGTCCTTAATTCCATCACTGGAGCGTTATCGTAAGATGCGCGAGTACCAGCGCACGCTGGTAGACGCGCTGCTGGTGGCATTCCCACCTGACAGCGGGGGCACAGTGGAAGCACAAGGCGAAGGCAGAGGACAAGGAAGAGGTCGCCAATGCAGGGTTAGCCAGCACCTCAGAAGGCAGGGTTAGCATGGCCGAAATGTGGAAAAGCTTTGTCAGCATGCCACAACAACCAGCACCACCAGCTGATATGGAACGTCTTAGCAGGAGGCAGCATTTCACCAACATGGTGGAGCAGTATGTGTGCACACGCCTACACATACTGAATGACGGGTCTGCCCCCTTCAACTTTTAAGTCTCCAATTTGGGCACATGGCCTGAGCTTGCCCTTTACGCCTTGGAGGTGCTGGCCTGCGCTGCAGCCAGTTTATTATCTGAACGTGTGTTTAGCACGGCAGGGGGCGTCATCACAGACAAGCGCAGCCGCCTGTCCACAGCCAATGTGGACAAGCTCACGTTCATTAAAATGAACCAGGCATGGATCCCTCAGGACTTGTCCATACCTTGTCCAGAATAGACATGTATACCGGCACTAACCAGCCATTGTTATACTGCAGCGCAATTGCTCATGTTTGTATTTTGGATATTTCACACTCTTTTGGAGTGTACCTTAATTTAAAAAAATTAAATTAAAACCAAAAACCTGTGTTGGCTATCTAGTCCTCCTCCACTGCCGCTTCCACCTACTCGTCTACGTCCACCGCCTCCTCAAACTCCTACTCAATATGGAACTCCACCTCATAAATCCATTAATTTTTTTTTGTACGTGTTTTATTTAATATCATTTCACAACTTTGTCATTTACATTTTCTGATTAAATTCACCAATTTTTGGGTGTATAATACCACTGCTATACCTAGTAGTTTGCTTAAAAAAATATATAATTCTCATTAACATTTTCTGGTGAAATTAACCAATTTTGGGTGTATAGTACCACTGCTATACCTAGTAGGCCGTTTAAAAAATAAAAATAAAATTGTCATTAACATTTTCTGGTGAAATTAACCAATTTTTGGGTGTATAGTACCACTACTATACCTATTAGGCCGTTTAAAAAAATAAAAATAAATTGTCATTAACATTTTCTGGTGAAATTAACAAATTTTGGGGTGTATAGTACCACTGCTATACCTAGTAGGCAGGTTAAAAACTAAAAATAAATTGTCATTAACATTTTCTGGTGAAATTAACCAATTTTCGGGTGTATAGTACCACTGCTATACCTAGTAGGCCGGTGAAAAAAAAAAGAAAAATTGTCATTCACAATTTCTGGTGAAATTAACCAATTTTTGGGTGTATAGTACCACTGCTATACCTAGTAGGCAGGTTAAAAACTAAAAATAAATTGTCATTAACATTTTCTGGTGAAATTAACCAATTTTTGGGTGTATAGTACCACTGCTATACCTAGTAGGCCAGTTAAAAATAAAAAATAAAATTGTCATTAACATTTTTGGGTGAAATTCACCAATTTTTGGGCATATAGTACCACTGCTATACCTAGTATGCCGGTTAAAAAATAAAAATAAATTGTCATTAACATTTTCTGGGGAAATTAACCAATTTTTGGGTGTATAGTACCACTGCTATACCTAGTAGGCCGGTTAACCAAAAAAATATATTTGTCAGTTACATTTTATGGTGAAATTCACAAATTTTTGGGTGTGATGTACCACTGCTATACCAAGTAGGCCGATTAACAAAAAAAAATTATTGTCAGTTACATTTTCTGGTGAAATTCAGCAATTTTTTGGTGTGAAGTACCACTGCTATACCTAGTAGACCGGTAAAAAAAAAAAAAAAACATTTGTCAGTTACATTTTAGGGTCAAATTCACAAATTTTTAGGTGTAATATACCCCTCCTCTACCTTGTTGACAGCTTAATAAATTTCAATAATTTTTCGTTTACATTTTCGGGTGACAATAAACAATTTTATGTCATAGACCCCTGCTCTACCAAGTAGACAGGTTAATTAATTTCTGTAATTTTTCTGTTACATTCTTGGGTTGACATTATACAATTTTAGACGTGAATAAACCCCTGCTCTGCAAAAGTGACAGGGAATAACATTTAATTGATGCGCGCCATCTCCTTTGATTCAATGCTTAAACTTAAACAAGTTGTACCACATTTAAGCTTCAAAACTTTGCCCACATTTCCGATATACTCTTTTGGCCAACATTTGCTCCTCAATAGCTTTTCCCACAATTCTGCTTGATTCTTTTGGCCCACATTTGGGCTTCTGTAATTTGTCCCACATTTGCGCCTCAATAACTTTTCCCCCATTTCTTCTCGATCCCCAATTTTTTAAATAAATTTATCTCCCCTAAAATTGGTCTCTTTCTCACGCTCCCTCTCCGGCCTGGAACCCTGATTCCCCGCCACCCGTAATCACCATGGTAGGCGCATAAAAGAACATCGAAAGTTGATAGAGCAGATATCAAATTGGATCATGAACATCACGAGGACGTGCGACATGGTGGGGCAGTAAGTGTGCACACGCCTACATGAACTGGCCACCAACGAGCAAACACTACTTTTTCAGCGCAAGGCCGTGATCAAGGTCCCGGGTGGACCGAAACGTTGGCCCTGAATTCACGTGACGATTGACTATTAAAGTTGGTGTTGGCAAACAATAAAATACATATATATCGGGCAAACTTTACGAGTGTGCCGTGGAATCTTTTTTCCTATATAGTGGCTTGATAGCCCCTTCACGAAGCACCTCCATTTGGATCAAATTTACTCTTGGCGGTCGTGCCATTCAATATAGATTTATTATACATGAACTGACTGACAGGGGTCAGCCCCTGCAACTTCTGGCTCTCCAAATTCGGCACATGGCCTGAGCTTGCCCTTTACCCCTTGGAGGTGCTGGCTTGCCCTGCAGCCGGTGTATTGTCTGAATGGAGGGGGTTATCACAGGTTATATTTCCCAATGTTTTGGGGTGTACCCTAATTTTAAAAATCAAATTTAAAACCAAAAACCAGTGTAGGCTACCTCCTCCACCGCCGATTCCACCGACACCGCCACATTCACCGCCTCCTCAACCTCCTACTCCATATGGACCTGGTCCTCCTAGATCAAGATTATTATTTTTTATTTTTATGTATTTTATGTTATTTAAAGTCATTTCCCTATCCACATTTGTTTGCAGAGCACTTGCCACGCTCTTAACCACATTTTGACGCCATTTGCAGGCCTCTAGCCCTTTCTATGACATTTTTACAGCCATTTTAGTGCTCAAAAGTTCGGGTACCCATTGACTTCAATGGGGTTCGGGGTCAAGTTCGGGTCCCGAACTCGAACTTTTTTCCGAAGTTCGGCCGAACCCGTCAAACCCGAACATCCAGGTGTCCGCTCAATTCTAGTTATAACGGAAAATAATAGTATTAGCTTTTTCAGATCTGAGTTTTCACGATCGTGAAAACTCAGATCCGACCGTATATTCTAACACAGAGGCGTTCCCATGGTGATGGGGACGCTTCAAGTTAGAATACACTAAGAACTGCTTACATAACTGCCCCCTGCTGCCTGGCAGCACCCGATCTCTTACAGGGGGCTGTGATCCGCACAATTAACCCCTCAGGTGCCGCACCTGAGGGGTTAATTGTGCGGATCTCAGCCCCCTGTAAGAGATTGGGGAGGGGAGGCCACACTGGACACCAATGATTTTAATAGGGGGTGGGGGGGCCGCACTAGCCACCAATGATTTTAATAGGGGGTGGGGGGGCCGCACTAGCCACCAATGATTTTTATAGGGAGGTGGGGGCCGCACTGGCCACCAATGATTTTAATACTGGGGAGGGAGGGAGCCGCACTGGCCACCAATGATTCTAATACTGAGGAGGGAGGGGGGTATGGCCTGATCTCTTACAGGGGGCTGTGATCCGCACAATTAACACCTCACACCTGAGGGATTAATTGTGTGGATCACAGCCCCCTGTAAGAGATCAGGTGCTGCCAGGCAGCAGGGGGCAGTTATGTTCACAGTTCTCAGTATATTCTAACTTGAAGCATCCCCATCACTATGGGAACGCCTCTGTGTTAGAATATACTGTCGGATCTGAGTTTTCACGATCTAACTCAAATCCGATGGTATATTCTAACATAGAGGCGTTCCCATGGTGATGGGGACGCTTATAGTTAAAATATACCATCGGATTGGAGAAAACTCAGATCCGATGGTATATTAATATTACCCGAACACCGAACCCGAACTTTTACTGAAATGTTCGGGTTCAGGTGCCGAACACCGTAAAGTTCGGTACGAACCCGAACTTTACAGTTCGGGTTCGCTCAACCCTACTGCTGTACAAAAGAAACTGAGTGAAGGAAACCTATAGCAAGCTCTTTGGATGCAGAGGAAGGATGGCAGCTGTAGAACCTTTGCTTAAATGGATGAGAGGGTAGTTTCTGAATTTTCCGTTGTTTAAAGTGTGTCTCCTGCAGAAAGACTATGGGGGAGATTTATCAAACTGGTGAAAAGTAGAACTGGCTTAGTTTCCCATAGCAACCAATCAGATTCAACCTTTAATTTTTCACAGCTCCTTTGGAAAATGAAAGGTGGAATCTGATTGTTTGCTATCGGCAACTAAGCCCGTTCTGCTTTACACCAGTTTGATAAATCTTCCCCTATGTCTATTTTAGGTTTGCGAAGTATTAAGTGCAGGATGGTTTAATTTATTGGGAGAGTTCAATCCTTAAAATTAAACATGTTGAACATCAATTCATGAGTGCTGTAAAAGAAGTAAGTCTGTCTGTAGTCAATAGCTAAACAGGCTATATAAGATTGGTGGAAAAATAGTCTAAAAGGAGGAGTGCTCTGATGGGGAGAGCAGATAAGGGAGAGAAAAGAGTATGAAAAAAAACTATGCAAACAAAAAGGTCATGTTGAAGGATAGGTCCAGGCCAGTGCCCACGCCCAACAGCCACGTACAAAGGCTTAAAGCCAAGCACCCCTAGAAAATGTACACAGTTGAACAATAAAGAAAAGACAAATATGCAATAAGGGTCAATGGGAACGTCATCTTGGTCTGGAGTTTGGCTAGCTTACATGACTTTGTCTTGAACACCTTGCGCCAGGGTTCAATACGAGGCAGAGATTGTTTTAAGTTGGTCAAAACCACTGGCATCCATGATGGAATCTTGATTGGTGACAGCCCCAGATGGGCCAAGCTTTCTCAAAATTCTAGTAGGGTATGGATGGTAATATGGTTCCCTCCATGTAGAATAGAAATGCCAAAATGTACAGCCATGTATTTGGAATCTTTTCAGCACCTTGGGCCTGAAGGAGCCGTTTCATTGTACCTCTCTTTGCCAGTGCAGATGGTGTTATGTCCTGGTAAATCACCAACTCTGCTCCCTCATATGTAATCCACGATCTCTCTCATGCAGTAGATAGAATGACAGCTGCTTCCTGTGATCACTTAGTCGGCCTCGGCACTGGTCTGAGTGCTCTGTGAATGTGGTCAATGGTGATTGAAAAGGCTGCCTTCTTGTCTACTAAGTCAGTAAACATGCCCATAGCCACCTTATTAAGGGCTTCTGCTGCCCAGGTTTCCGGCAGGCCTTTATTCTCCTGATCTTCCAGTAAAATCAGAGCCCTGTTTATCTTGGCTGTATGTTGCACTGTCTGGTTGGCCATGGCCTTGAGTGCACCACAATCTCAGAGGCTGTGGTCTCCAGGTTTTCAACATGGTGGCCCATCTGTATAAGCTCAGTCTTGATGTCCAGGAGCTCCATTAGTACTGGTTTAAGCATCTGTTCTAAAGCTTTAGTGAGGAACGATTTATTTAGATATAGGAGCATGATCGTGATCTTCCTGCTCAACCTTGGGTGAGCTGTCAGCTTCAGAGTCCTCCGAAGCTGCAACAGAGACTGCCATGCCTGACACCATCTTGAGATCACCCCAAGCGAACCCATTTTGAGATCACCCCAAGCGAACCCTTTTTTTTAAGAAACCTTTGCAGGTCTTGTTGTTCCTTGTGAGTGATGGGGGTGTCTAGTGTCTCAGACCCCTTCTATTTTCCAATATTTGACCATGGTGGGCCAAGTCACTTGCTTCTAAACTGATGTTTTATGCGCAGAAATGGTGGAGCTACAGTGAGGAACAGAAGTATTTGAACATCCTGCGATTTTGCAAGTTCTCCCACTTAGAAATCATGGAGGGGTCTTAAATTCACTTTGAAGGTGCATTCCCACTCTGAGAGACAGAATAAAAATAAATAAATCAGGAAATCACATTGTACGATTTTTAAAGAATTTATTTGAACACCTGAGAAACAGCAATAATTCTGGCTCTCCAACACCTGTTACTGTGCCTTTAAAAAGTCCACCTCTACTCCACTCATTAATCTAACTTAGTAGCACCTGTCTGAACTCTTTAAAGACACCTGTCCACCCCACAGTCAGTCAGTCAGACGCCAACTACTACCATGGGCAAGACCAAAGAGCTGTCAAAAAACACCAGAGACAAAATTGTGGACCTCCACAAGGCTGGAAAGGGCTACAGGGCAATTGCCAAGCAGCTTGGTGAAAATAGATCAACTGTTGGAGCAATTTTTAGAAAATGGAAGAGGCTTTAGATGACTGTCAGTCTCCCTCAGACTGGGGCTCCATGAAAGATCTTACCTCGTGGGGTATCACTGATGATAAGAAAGGTGAGGAATCAGCCTAGAACTACAAGGGAGGAGCTGGTCAATGACATGAAGAAAGCTGGGACCACAGTTTCAAAGGTCACAGTCGGTAGAACACTACGCCGTCATGGTTTCAAATCATGCATTGCACGGAAGGTGCATCTGCTCAAATCATCACATATCCAGGCCCGTCTGAAGTTTGCCAATGACCATCTGGATGATCCAGAGGAGGCTTGGGAAAAAGTCATGTGGTCAGATGAGACCAAAGTAGAACTTTTTGGTCTAAACTTCACTCGTCGTGTTTGGAGCAAAAAGAAGGATGAGTTGCATCCCAAGAACACCATCCCTACTGTGAAGCATTGGGGTGGTAACATCATGCTTTGGCAGTGCTTTTCTGTGAAGGGGACAAGACGACTGCACTGTATTAAGGAGAGGATGAATGGGGCGTTTTATTGTGAGATTTTGAGCAACAACCTCCTTCCCTTAGTCAGAGCATTGAAGATGGGTCGTGGCTAGGTCTTCCAATATGACAATGACCAGAAGCACACAGCCAGGATAACCATGGAGTGGCTCCGTAAGAAGCATATCAAGGTTCTGGAGTGGCCTAGCCAGTCTCCAGACCTAAATCCAATAGAACACCTTTGGAGGGAGCTGAAACTCTGTGTTGCTCAGCGACAGCCCCGAAACCTGACAGATCTAGAGGAGATCTGTGTGAAGGAGTGGGCCAAAATCCCTGTTGCAGTGTCTGCAAACCTGGTCAAGAGCTACAGGAAACGTTTGACCTCTGAAATTGTAAACAAAGGCTTATGTACCAAATATTAACACTTTTTTTTTTAGGTTTTCAAATACTTATGTTCAGCAGTGCAAGACAAATAAATTCTTTAAAAATCATACAGATTTTTTATTTTTTTATTCTGTCTCTCAGAGTGGGAATGCACCTACAATGTGAATTTCAGACCCCTCCATGATTTTTAAGTGGGAGAACTTGCTAAATCGCAGGGTGTTCAAATACTTCTGTTCCTTACTGTACTTTAGGCTAATATCCACATCACCAGCCAGGCTTTTACACCACACTCAACTGGTTTCTGAAAAGTTAGAGTAGTGAGGGCAGTGCCACTGCCCCCGGTATATTTATCATTAATTACTCTCAAAAATGGAAAAACAAGCGTAAATAATGACTGAAATCTATGGCAGCTCTGAGCTGCCGTAGATATCAGTCTGACACACAAACTTTTGGAGGAGGCATTTAATTTAGCACACATCGGTCTTCATAAATCAGGGCAATAGCGCCCTTTCTCATCCGCAATGGCACGCGCCAGGGATGTCCCCTGTCTCCTCTTCTGTACGTGCTAGTAATGGAGCACCTCCTCTCCGCGATCCTTGCCAACCCGGACATCTCAGGGGTCACGATTGGCGATGTGGAACATAAATGCGCGGCCTTTGCAGATGACCTTTTGCTATATATCACTAACCCCCATGTCGCCCTCCCGTCCCTTTTGCGAGAGATCGCACTCTTCTGTAAATGGACAAATTTTAAAATCAACATGACCAAATCAGAGGCACTGAATGTATCCTTACCTCAAACACTAGTCTCATCGCTTAAATCTACGTTTCCATTCAAGTGGCCATCGGTGGGGATTAAATATCTTGGGGTTAAAATCTCGACGGAGTTGCCCGCCCTTTTTAATTTGAACTTTGCCCCACTTCTGCAAAGTTTCCAGAAAGACCTAGATGCATGGCACCGCCGAGACTTCTCTTGGTTCGGCAGGGTCAGCATTTTGAAAATGAACCTACTGCCCAAGCTGCTTTACCTCTTGCAAACCATACCCATCCGATTACCGCTCAATTTTTGGTCACAACTCAGACGCTGTTTCACGCGTTTTGTGTGGGCCCCTGGTAAGCCGCGAATAAAATGGGAGGTTCTGACCCGGTCTAAAGAACTTGGGGGTGTTGGTTTGCCAGATTGTAAACTATATCACTTCTCCGCGGTATACGCCAGACTTTTGGACATGTTGCGTTCAGATTCCAGTAAAATGTGGGTCCATATTGCACGCGCCTCTTCCTCATGCGCGCTCACGGTCCTTCCATGGTTAGCCGGCAAGCCGGGTTTTAAAATCCCCCCACTGTCCTTCACAGCCAATCACACTTTTGCGTCAATTGCGTCCATTAATCGGCGTACACTCCTCATTGATACGTCTGGCCCTCTAACGCCGATTACTGATAACCCAGCATTTCGCCCAGGACAATCTTCGAAACCCTTCCTCACTGGTACTAAATTTAGCAGTTCAAAGGGCAGAGACAACAAACACAGTTGTGATTCTGTAGTGGAATCCAGTTCTTTATCCTGTGTTTCAGTCTTTCAAACAATCTGAGATATCTAGAGACCAAGCTGACATCTCATTGCTTTGTGCTATAAGCATTAATTCATGACATTTGTAGGCAGATGATGAGACATTGGGACATTAGGAATGTCTGGAAACACCTGGAAAATGAATGGATTGGCAGGTTAATCTTTTTTAGTAGAGAAAAACAAACAAATTTTTGGCAAGGATGGTACCACCGTGATTAGGGTGCATTCACACAACCATAATTCTGGGTCCGCATCCATTCCGCAATTATGTGCTGTCCGCATCTGTATTTTTTTTTTATTTTTTTTTAGCACAATGCCACAAAATATCCCCAATCAATCTGCACTCAGTACCCCATAATGAGAAAGTGAAAACAGAATTTTAGACATTTTTGCAAATTTATTAAAAAGGAAAAGCAAAAATTTTGCATGACACTTGAAATTTTGCTCTGGGGGCCCCCATTCTCTTGACCATTTCTACACCTTGATTGGTGTCCACCTGTGGTAAATAAAGTTGATTGGACAAGATTTGGAAAGAGACACCCCTGTCTATATGAGGTCTTACAGCTGACGATGCATTTTATCGCAAAAAAACAAGCCATGAGGAGGAAAGAACTGCCTGTAGATATCATAGATAGGATTGTGTGGAGGCACAGATCTGGAGAAGGGTACAAATAAAATCTATGCTGCACTGATAGTTATAAATGAATAGTAAGATAACTGGATAACTGAAACAGACCACCTGAATCGTATAGCAAGAGTAGGAAGATGATCAATTTAAGACTGCCGGTATTCAGGGAAACATGGGAAGGGGAAAACACCTTTAATTACCTCTGGCCCCTTTACGCAACCTTGACCCATAACAAACAACACAGACAACTGTATCATTTTATTGCTGGATGGTGATCGGCCACAGCTTCTTTATTAAAGCGGCAAACCTTAATAAACCATAATATCAGAGCAGTATGCCAAACGCTGGACTCCCAGCGGGCCAGTTAAACCGTAATCATCAGAGCGGTATGCCCACCGCTGGACTCCCAGCAGGCAAGTTAAACCGTAATCATCAGAGCAGTATGCCCACTGCTGGACTCCCAGCGGGCAAGCACGCCATCTGCTCCCACCATATCTCCGCTGTACTCAAATGCCGCCACGGAGGAGAACCGTTCTCCAAACGGGGCTCCGACCACCACCCAGCGGAACAGAGTCTATTTAAAAACCTTCTTACAAGCCGGAAAAGGAATTACTGACTAGCATACAAAACGCAAACATGTACCATCAAAAACCAATGCCAATAAGAAAACCGGTTGATGAAAACGGGGAATAGAAACCCGTGAGGAGAACATAGCCCAACCCCCATTTAAAATACTAGTCAAACCACCATGAAGGACAGTGTACAGTTCTGGTGCCCCGTAAACAAGCAGGCATACCGGAGCTGGAGAGGGTTCAGAAGAAGTCAACACAACTCCCATAAATCTACCCCAGGACTGAGCCACGAAAAGAGGAAATCTCCTGCGTCCGGATAAAGAAGGTTAGAGAGGTCGTTGATCCAGCTGTAAGCACTACACTATATAGCTGCAACATCCGATAACGGTGACAAACCACCACCCCTTGATCTATACCTTTGTATTGTATCCCTAACACATTTGTATTGTCTAACGCATTCCCAAATATAGCCCAGAAACAACCCACCTGGGAGATTATCACCAACCTCCTAAAAAATGACCGGAATAAACATACGTAAGAACCATGAGGTACAAAGCTACGGAATAGGCCAGGGAATTATCTCAGCTGGGTCTCCAGCATCGTCGTGCCCCTGGCACAACTCTATACCAACCACCTGGAATCCCGGATCCCGTTCCAAAAACTTCCACCTCTCGACAACCAAAAACGCCCACCGGGCCGTGGTCCTCTCTCCGAACCCATGGAAGATATCCAAAGGCCAACCAGCAAACCGCCGAAAGCCACGACCTGAAAGAAAAAACAATTAGCCCGAGCAGACCACATAACAGAATACCTCTATTCCATACAAATGACATTTTACTAATTTTATTCTCATCTTTTAATTATGTATTAAATTAGTTACATATTTCAATTTTATTTATTTATTTATTTATTTATTCTTTTGGTGAAATGCAAAACCACAGAGGAAAAACCACGCTGAGGAAAAGGAATTGAAGGCCCACCATAGTAAAGTCATAACCGAATACCCAACTAACCGCCGAATCGAAACCGGGCGGAAGAGGAGGTACACACCACTTAGATTCACTGGATTGTAATGTATAGACGGGCCCTAAGCCCAATAGAACCATTACCCCATACAAAACCTGGGATAAAACCCCAAATGCAGTGCGGCCTGGAATGAAGAGACAAACACCTTTAATGAAATATAAATAAGCCAAAACAGAAGGCTGAAGGAGACAAAACATAACTTACCAAAGAAAATACTCACTTATTACAGCCGCATCGCCTACCGTACAATGAAATGATGCATGAAAATTATATTCTGGAGGGTCAGAATGACGGCCTGAAGGCATAAGAGGACCAATCAGAGTTACTGATCCGCTCCAAAAATGATAAGAACGGGGATCGAAAGGCTGCAGGTTAAAGTGAAATTACATGAATTGTGCTTGCATCTTTTTAAAGCTCTACCCTGAGCGACAAATGAACGGACCCGGATGTCCGCTTCCGTCTTAACTTACGGAATACCTGAGACATGGATCCTGAAATATACACCCAACTAGAGGCAGCGGAGCACGTACAAACCTCTTTTATTTTTTTTTATTTTTTTATTTTATTCCTGCAACCACTGCGGCCAATACCACCGAGCCGAACAACCCAGCTGCGCTAGAATAAGGCCTCTTGTGCCGCACACATCGCGGGTATACCCCTTGGATTCATCCCTACTGAAACCCACCGAACTGCGACTCTTGTAACACTGGACATGAGGCAATTGAAATATAAACAAGAAAAATTTGTGAGGGGGTCCGAACTCACAGCTTCTGTATCATAGCCCAGGGGTTTAGAAAAAAGTAAATATACAAAGTTCTCTATTACTGAATGTTTCTGCCAGGATTCAAACTACACCTTGTATACTAGAAGCAAGTATGGCAACCACTACACAAGAGGGATATCTTTACATGTTCCTTTCCTTGTCTTTTTTTTTTTTTTTGGCCCACTATAATGGATAAAATACCGCAATATATGACAGTATTGAAAGCACAAATAGAACATATTAAATGATTATTATTACTGTTTATTTTTTATTAAATACACACAGCATAGTGCCATAGGAAAGAACCCGAATATACCACTACCCATACTCTACTAATTTTATTATATTATTACGGAATATGAGAAAATAACCACGGCATATTATGTCATTACTTGTATATCTATAACATACTCTATATATATATATATATATATATATATAATATATATATTTTTTTTTATATATACATATACATATATATACACATACACACACATATATATACATATATACATACACACACATACATCTTTTTTATTTTTGTATTTATTTTATCCTAATACAGGGAATGAACCAGTGGGAGATATACTCAAAGAGGGTCACTATACCAATGGCTAAAGCTGTAACTCGCCATGCTACAAAATAAAACCCTTTGATTTTTTTTTATTTTTTTTTATTATTTTATATTATTTTTTGTTTTATTGAGATAAAAGTTTCTCCTGGGACTTAAACTCACAACCTTTCACATCAGAAGCAAGGCATTTACCCACACAGCTATGAAAGCTGTGCAGTTGGTGAACTTACGTGAAAACAAGTAAACCTTTTTTTTTTATTTTTTATTTTTTATATATATATATATTTTTTTTTAAAGGCTGAAAGGGGTTTGAACTACAGAAAGACTGGACGTTTGAGCTACCAGCTTGCCTTAAGCATTTACCCAACAGCCATAAAAGCTGCCTGGAGTACAGCATAACGGCGATAGCACTAAAGTTCCAACAGGAATATACAACCCCGTCCCTTAGGCAATGAACAAAATTTATACTATATGAAATTTTAAATTATTATCATTATTTATTTTTGTTTTTATTTTTTACTGTATTGAAAGTTTCTCCAGAGATCCGAACACACATGAGAGGCAAGCATTTACCTTCCATAAAGCAGCAAGCTAAAAGAAATTTTAGAGTTATTTTTTATTTATTTATTATTATTTTTTTTTTAAGGGGTGCACGCATCCAAGAGTGCCATAATTACTATATCACTATACAAGAAATTTCCCCAGCCCCAGTGCATCGGTACTCACCAGGCGTAGCGTAATCAGGGACGGCGCCACCGAAGTAGCAGGTACAGGAACTGCAACCCAAAGGGCCACTACAGTGACCAGGCTGAATGGATGGTAGGCACCTGCCTCTTACGGTTTTGATTGCAACATCAGACCAGACTCCTCAGACGCACCCGACATACCATCAAAAGACGATGGTGAGCGCCGCCTGGAGGAACTGGGGCGCCTACTTCCACCAGAAGCGGCGACGGGCCCGGCGCTTGCGGGACCCACTTTGGCCTTGCCGTCTGGCACCTGCGAGAAGGAGGAAAAAACACAAAGCCGCCCCTGCTCCAAAATTGGGAGGGGAGGGAGAGAGATGAAAACAGGAAAAAACTGAGACCCATAGTGCCCCATGGTTAGGAGGGGAAGGATTAATAAACAAGGCACCAGTAATCCGCTGTATAGGCAATATTATATGTGTGGCACAGTAGGTGGCAGCAGAGGCTTATATGCATTTCGCATGGAAAGTGAGGAGAGAGAAGCTGCACAGTAAAAACCCATATGGATACAATAAGTGTGGTGGTGCTAGGGCCACAGTAGTGCTGGAGCCGGTCCCTGTTGCCTGGGAAAGGGGGGGGGGGGGGGGGTCACATAAAAAGAAGCATGAACACAGAACCCCATGAGTACTGCTAGTAGGAGGGAAAAAAGGGGGAAAAAGGGAAAAAAAAGGGGGGGGGCGGTAGGGGAAGCTCTGTTGTTGGGGATGAAAAAATTTCCACATGCCCACACCACCGAACATAATTGCTAACCACACAGGTGCCATGTAGGGGCTATAAGGAGAAAGAGCAGGGCCACGGTACGGCGCTGCAAGTCCCTGCGGATCATTCAATAGAGGGACGCAGGTAAGATAAGGGGTTGTAATGGAGAGGGGGGAGGGGGCTGCCGTGCGGATCGCAGGTCCCTCTCTTAGATGGTGAGGCTGCTCGCATGGTGCGGCAGCTCCTGACATGTAAATGGAGCGGAGAGCGGGGAGCAGGGAGGGAGGGGGGGGGCGGGAGTTACAGCCGGACCTGTTGCTTAAGTGCCGGGGCTGCTTGCATGGTGCGGCAGCTCCTGACATGTAAATGGAGCGGAGAGCGGGGAGCAGGGAGGGAGGGGGGGGGCGGGAGTTACCGCCGGCCCTGCTGCTTAAGTGCCGGGGCTGCTCGCATGATGCGGCAGCTCCCGGCCAGTTCTGTGAATAGGAGCGGGGGGGGGAAGGGTGCCAGGGAAAGCCGGAACGCTCATAAATGAGCCAGCAAACCCTCACCCTCCACATACAATGCAAATCCCGCGGAAGCTTGGAGTGGACAGAGCAGAGAGGGAGACATACCTCTCCAATTTCTGCTTCCACTTGCAAGAGGAAGTGCTGGAACAGGGGGAGGGGTATATGTACCTTCAGGATTCCTGCACCGCCCCCATCCTGTCCAAGGAGGTTCCACCAGAGAATTAACCCCTTAACGGCCGTCCTGATCTACCACTACTTAAACCTTACATGACGGGGCCAGCTCCCAGAATGACCTAAAGGGGGAAAGAGGGGGGGAGGACCATCAGTCCCTAAGCACCCTCCCTATACAGTCTGGCGCTTGCCAAACTTAACCTTTATTAGTAATTCAATAAGAAAAATAGGTCCCAATATTAAAGATACTACAGTTGTGGGCTCATAATACACCTATAGAGCGTAAATAGAAATACCCTTGATTGATAATGACACTGGGTTGCCAGAAACACTCAGGATGTATAAATAGAGTGCTCGGCGGCACCAAAAAATGAAACCATTGGTCCTACCGCTCCAGTAGATACGTTCCTTGTACAGCAATAGCCTCGCCGTTGGTAGATGATAAAAGTCCTCCGAAGCTAAAAAGTATAACAAGGAAGGGTAAGGAAAGCTAGCTACCTTGCCCTAGAAATGCCCTGCAAGGAACCTACACTAGCCCTAATCACCCAGTCACAGGGCCGCGCGGCCAGGTACAACAGGAACCTAACCCTGGAATTGGTGCGCCCTACAAAGCCCTCTCCTGCCTTATCCCTACATGCACCTTTCACTTTATGATGAGTGAAAAGCTCATTAGGGGAAACGCAAGGGAGCTGTGAGCTATTTGGTAACTGGGGCACATGGAAATAGATACCAGCCATGCCACCTGGATACCAAGAAAATATGTCCAAAGCCCAGATAAGGCTTCAATTGGACATAATGGCAATAGTAAAGAAGGAGGACAACTGAGAAGGACCCCCCCCCCACTCCTAAAAGAGCAATGGCGCATAGACCTGATGTTGTCTACGGCAGCGGGGAGTCCCGCCACCATTTTAAAACGCCAACCTCAAGTTGATGCTTGGCTAGTGCCCCGCCTCTTCCGCATCACACTGCGGTCGGATATTCCGCATGACTAAAGGGCGAAGCACTGGGGGCGGACGCCGGTGAGTATAATGACGTCACCACATCCGATCTCGTCAGTTCCCGCGAGATCCGAATGACTTGGTTGCCGGGGTGCCAGGGACGCTCTCCCCGGCTTCGGTCAAAAGTGAGGCCACTTGGTATGCAGTCGCACCCACTATATAATGGCATTTATGGCAAAAAAGACAATGGGGGTGAATTGAATATGTTGGCCCAATAGAGTCACATGGAGGAAGATACGGGGCAGGAATAGAAACCACCAAAAGTGCCATACCAATGAAAGGCATCCATATTGCATCAATATATGTATACCAAGCAGGGGGTGGAACAGGGTGGCACCGTGGGGGGAGGAAGGGAGAAAGAGGTTCAAATAACTGTGAAATCCATCTAAATAAAGCAGCTGAAATTGAGCTGTTCGTTAAAGGCCCATGTGCGTAATGTAAATATCCAGCGAGCTTCATGCTGGAGTAAAGTACGATCCCAGTACCTGCCGCGAAATGGGCGTCCAACTTTTTCAATTCCCATGGCCTTTAAACACCTTGGATTGCCCAGGTGACAATCGAGGACATGTCTGGACACCACCGTGTCCCTTCTGTTCTCGATGTCACCAAGGTGCTCACCCAGTTATCTACGGAGTTCCCAGTCTGGTCTACCCTATGTATTCAATACCGCACTTGCAGGTGATTTTATAAATTACTCCTTGAGTCCTGCAGCTGATAAAGTCCCTAATAGGGAACGTTCGTTGTAAGTTAGAACTGCAGAATGTTTTACCTGTTTGTACCATAATGCAGGCTATGCAGCCACTTCATTTAAAGCAGCCGATGGGTCTACGATCCAGCCATGTTCCCTGCTGAGGAACAGGGGTAAAATGGCTGTGGACAAGAAGGTCTCTCAAGCTATTGCCCCTCCTAAATGTAATCTGTTGATACTCATGTATCTCCTCCCTGATGTCTGGATCCATTAGGAGAATGGGCCAATGCTTTATAAGGATCCCTCTCGTACGGTCAGCACAGCCATCAAATGTGGCAATCATCCGGATTTTTTTGTCATCTACAGTTTTCTCTTTCGGTACCAATAGGTCTGAGCAAGCTGTCGTAGCGGCCCTATGGTAGGCATTCCTAAGTACATCGTCCCTTGGTTAAATATTTTGGTACCTCCGAGCACTCTATTTATGCATCCCCAGTGTTTCTGGCAACCCAGTTTCATTATCAATCAAGGGTCTTTTTATTTACGCTCTATAGGTGTATTATGATCCCACAATTGTAGTATCTTTAATATTGGGACCCATTTTTCTTATTGTATTACTAATAAAGGTTAAGTTTTAAATTGATCATCTTCCTACTCTTGCTGCACTGATAGTTCCCAAGTGCAAAGTGGCCTCCATAATTCTTAAATGGAAGAAGTTTGGAAAAATCAGGACTCTTTCTAGAGGTGGTCACCGCACCAAACTAAGTAATCAGGAAAAGGGACCCTTGATAAAAGAGTAACTAAGAACCCAATGGCCACTCTTGCTGAGCTCCAAAGATTCTGTGTGCAGAAGGGAGACAATTCCAAGTCAATCATAACTGCAGCACTTCACCAATCTGAGCTTTATGGCAGAGTTGTCAAAAAGAAGCCTCTCATCAAAAAAAAAAGTCCAAAAAGGACTACCAGGCTGTGCTAAACAAGTTTCTCTGGTCTGATTACACCAAAATTTTACTTTTTGGCCGCAATTATAAGCATTATGTCTGGAGGAAACCAGGCAATTCCTAATAATATCCCTACAATGAAGCTGTCACAATGTAAGGGAAGGGGAGGAACACCAGAATGACAATAGAAGGAAAATAACCAGGAACTAAGCCTCAAGGGTAGGGAAAGGGAAACAGTAACCACCTATGAAAACTCTAAACCTAGCCCTGATTCCTGTCAGTATGAATAGACCCTGAAGTGGGAATATTCATACACCGGAAACCTAGGCCCTAGTAACCTTGAATATCCCTAGGAGTAGTGACAGGGTCTGAGACTACTGGTTCCTTCCCAGATGAACGAACCAGCATCTCTCTGAGGCCTAGTAAACGACGAGCAAATGGGAACAACAAAATATAAAGAGAAGTACACTTATCTTCAATGGAAAATGGATGAGCAGGAACTCAGATAAGGACCACACACCAGCTCTTCCAACATCAGGCAGAGAATATCAACTGGATGGTATGAAGTGTGAGTCCAGATTAAATAGAGGAGCAGTAATGACCACAAGCTGCACCTGAGACAAAAGGTGTGGTCATTAACAACAACAACACTGCAACAAGTGAAAACAGAAAGACTGTCAGATAACCTCACGCGCAGCCAGTCTCTCAGATCTTCTAACCTCTGTCATGGGAGGGACCATGACAGAAGCATGGTGGTGGCAACATCATGCTGTGGAGGTGTTTTTCAGCTGCCGGGACAGTGACAATGGTCAGAGTTGAAGGAAAGATTAATGGAGCAAAGTACAGATATATTCTTATTGAAAACTTGATACAGAGTGCTCTGGACCTCAGACTGGGCCAAAGGTTTACCTTCCAAAAAGACAATGTTTAGGGATAAGTCTGTGAATTTCCTTGTGTGGCCCGTCTAAAGGGTGCAGACTGGATGGTATTGGTTGGCACGCTAGCACCGGAATAATAAAGGCTTCCATATTATTGGTATTGAATTACATTTACGGCTGATGTAGGAATAGGTAAATGTAGGAATAGATAAATAAATCTGATGTAGCATAAATCTCCCTGTACTCTCCCTCTCTAATATTCTTCTATTATTCATTTTCATCAACACTGTTCATAGCGCATGAGCACTTGCCACTAGTAATGGCCGAACATCGGCCGGGACGGTTCGCGAACCGCAAGTTTGCGTCGGGCCCCATTCACTTTAATGGCAGGCGAACCTGAAAAACCTTCAGCTCATATTTGCAGCCACCAAATACTTAGGAGAAGTGTACAAATAGTCCCACAACATGGACAGTGACATGGACAGTGACTAGAGGGGGATGACAAAAATTAAAAAAAAAAATATGTATCTTAATCAGGGGACATTTTTTGCGTCTTAAAGGGAAATTCTCTGAAATGCGCCCTGTTGGAGCCTAGAAAAATTTTATTTTATGCCACAGGAGTAGGGGCCTTAAAAATTAGGCATTTACCTAACATAAAAGTATTCTGATTATGTGGCTCGAGGTACATTATGCGGTCAATGAATACAAATTTTACTGTAGGCCACTGTACTACTGACCCCAAACATTAGGCGTGTGGCCAGAGGTATATTACACGGTCAATGGATATCAATTTTACTGCAGGCCAGTACAAATACAGGTCAAATAGATATGTTTAAAAGATCTAAAAATATAAAATTGGATTAAAAACACGGCTAACGAAATCCCCCCTCTTGAAAAAATCCTAATGATAATAGTTTAAATTCGATAACACGTGGTCGTCATTGGTGTTGAATTCCTTTGAGGCCGCAACAATTATTCATTCAGCGTACATAAAAGAACAAGTAAGTATGTGGCTGGAGGTAGATTACACAGTCATTGGATATCAATTTTCCAGCAGGCTAGTGTACTACAGGTCCCAAAAATTATGCATTCAGCGTACATAAAAGAACAAGTAAGTATGTGGCTGGAGGTAGATTAGACGGTCATTGGATATCAATTTTCCAGCAGGCCAGTGTACTACAGGCCCCAAAAATTATGCATTCAGCGTACATAAAAGAACAAGTAGCTGAGTAACGTAGAAAAACCGCAAACAAATGCTGCACTATCCAACTGCACTATATAGAAAGTATATAATTGATATATAACACCCCTGCTTCAATCAGTTTTTTCAGGGGGCAACTGGTATTTCACACCAGTAGAAATTATTTGTTCCAATAGCGTTTGTCACTCTGTAAGCTGAGGTAACGCAGCAAAACCGCAAGCAAATGCTTCTCTACCCAAATGCACTATATAGAAAGTATATAATTGGTATATAACACCCCTGCTTCAATCAGTTTTTTTGTGGGGCAACTGGTATATCACACAAGTAGAAATTATTTGTTCCAATAGCGTTTGTCCCTCTGTATAGCTGCAGTATATCGCAGCAAAACCGCACACAACTGCTGCACAATACAAATGCACTATAATATACTTTCTATGTTAAAAAGTATATTATAAGTATATTACACCCCTCAGTAAGTCACACCTATCGATAGCACACCTATACCAGTACTTAAAAGGACTTTTGTGGCCCTATTAGCTAGCGTTTGGTGTCCCTAACAGTCTGCCCCTGCTCCACACAGCAACCTCTTCCTACAATGGCAAAAGACTGAATGTAAAATGGCGGCCAGATCAGGTTTATTTATAAGGTAGGGGGTGTGTCTTTGTGCTGAAACATCTCAATTGGCTGTCCTGTACCACCTTATGGATTGGTCATGGGTCAAAGTTCTTCACAATGTAAAAGAATGTGGCCCCTGGCGGACATCGTCATATGTTTGCCTGTTCGGCGAACCGTGAACAAGCTAAGTTCGCCGCAAAATGACCGCCAGGTGAACCACAAGGCCATCTCTACTTGCCACATCTCTCCCTATGCTCAGCTCACAGGACAATGGCGGAGACCGCGTGAGATGAAGGTTTTATAGGGCTGTGACATGACAGGGGATGGCAATCTGCGGATTGGCTAGCTGCACTGCATTATGGGTTATCGTGCGTGCCCAGGCTTCTTATTTTCACTTTGTACTACGTGCAGCTGTCATTTTAGGAAAAACGTATTAGTTACCACGAAGCACAAGGAAATTCAGATTGGTTGTGAATTGACGTTTTCTTAAACTTCTGACCAAATTCCACTTTGAATGCTTATCTTTGTTCAACACTAGTCCTAATAATGCCTCACTGTATTGAGCTTGCCCTAAGCTGCTGCAGCACCATCCACGGCCAACAGCAAAAGGGAGATCAGATGTTATGCAAGCGGGTGTGGACCCACTGCGCCACTGACTGGATATACTGTGGAGGGGTGTAACTAAGCCACTACCTGGTCCTCACTAGAGCCTCTGATGGTGAGGATAGGCTTGGGCCGTAAGGGTAGTTGCCAGGGGCTACTCCAGAGCAATCACTGAGTCAGTGTCAGCTGAACAGGGGGTCAGAGTACTCGGTGCAAGCACCGAGGGGACTTGCGTGGCCAGGAGGTTCCGGGTCTGGACAGGCGGTAAACAAAAAAAGTCCATAAATGAGATCCAAGGTCAGGGGCAGGCGGCAAACAGGCAAAGTCCAGGAATTCAATAAGCAAGATATGGTACACAGAGAAGCAGTCAAGAGAGACACCTTAGCACTTGGAGATAGACAAGCTAAAACCATGAGTTGCTCAGGCATCTTCCTGTGGTAGGAAGCGTCTTTAAATGCCTGCTGCAATCCATCCATAGGCTGGTGAGACAGGGGGAGTGTATGTGCTGCTTCATAGGTGGAGAGAGACACACCTGTGCAAGTTCAAACACCAGTACAAGTCTCCAGCAGGAAGGAAACTCTGGCATGGAACACAGATACCATAGTTAAGCTATCTGCTGCCTGCGCTTGTCAGCACAGCGCTGTCACGGCCAATTTATGTTGACCGTGACGCTGTTGCATGCAGACTGGTTGCCGGGGGCAACGTGTAGTTTTCTGTTTGCACGTACACTTTCCTTTATTTGGTGCACTCCCCGTTTCGGTGGTCACGGGTTAATTTAGGTGTGTCTGCTAGGTGTGGTGGGTGTGACCTCAGGCCTCTTTATATGATGGTGTGTTGGAGCCTGTGGTCAGTCTTATTTTGTTGTCTGCCTGAGTAGGAGCTCTGCTCCCTGGCGGTATGTCTTTGTGTCTGTGTGAGTCACCCTTATTTATTATATTGATTCCTTGCCCTGGCTGTGTGTCCCCTCCGGTGTGTCTCTGTTTTCCTCCCACACCTGGTGTATGTTGTATTGGTGTGGTTGGTGTATGGAGGTTTTCTGGTGGTGTCTGGGCTCCGCTAGGGGCGTGCTTTCCCGGAGGGGTTTAAGCGAAGACAAGACTGTGGGTTTCCCAGCCTGGAGCCTCATTCCATCTTGGCTACGGCAGGTAAGTGTGGATTGCATAGTTATGTTGCTGTGTAACTTACCTGCCGTACTGTTTATCCCATGGTCTTGCTTCCTGTCTGCCACTGGGTCTCTGGAGACACCTTTTCATCCGTGGTGTAGGATGAATGGGTGGTCTCTGCCCTGTCATTAGGCCTAGGGCATTACAGGGATAGTAGGGTCCTAGGTTCGTGAGCATGAGCCCCCTTACCATCTGAGGCGGCTCATGCGCTAGGAGTCCAGGGAGAGCTTAGGGTTACTTTAGGTGGTGACCAGCTCCCTGTGCGCTGCTATTTGGCGTTGCAGCCACTGCCATTGCACGGTGGGGGGTTTTCCCCGCTCCCCGCCGTGACAGGCGCATAGCGGCAGGGAAAGAGGGAGCCCGGCGCCCATGCCCGCGGTTAGGGGCAGCAGCGCCAGTACGGACCACTGGGCTAACAGCAGAGAATGCATACTCTAACCACAGCTGCCTACAGATTACAGTCTTTAGGGGCTCTATATAGAGCATCCAGCAGCTCTCTAATCTACCTATCAGGATATGGGTGGAAGAATGGAGCTTTTAACTTGTCTGTATGTATTAATCATTGAAATACCTTGAGAAATGAAAAATAATTATTTATTTATTTTATTTAAAGGGGTTGGCCACTTCCTGTCTACTGCTGACCAATGTGCATGTAAGATGTTTACATGGTACTTACTAATATAAGTCAGAGCGGGAGAAGAAAAGGAGAGGGTTAATCACCAGACCTTCGGATCGAGGGTCCGAGAAAAACTTTGCAGGGCGCCAAAGGAGGGCAAAATGGAGGATTGCTAATAATAAATAATGAAAAGCAAAAATCAAGTGGATAGGCTGGCTGCCACTGGTCACAACCTAACCCTGATGACCACAGGGTAGGTGTCACGGCTGAGGATGGGGGAAATCCTCAGCCGTGCGATGCCAGATGCTGTTGGCCTACTCGGCCAGGAGAACAGGATAGGGAGCAGGTCACCTCCTAACAGCGTCCCTACCCTGATCCTAACTCCTACCTGCATGGGCCGACCTTAAAGGTAGGAGGACCCATGCGCAGGAACCTCGGATCCCTAACTCACCCTCCGTCCGGTCCCTGCGCTAGGAGTCAGGGTAAGGCTACCTACTCCTCCTAGGCACGGAGGAGCAGGAGTCTCACTGGCCAAGCTGTTGGGAAAAAGGGGAACCAAAACAGACTAACGGAAATGGCAGGTGAACTAAGTAGTTCAACCAACCTGCCACAGCCTTGCTGACTGGATCCCTGAGAACACACAGAATCCAGAACCATTAGCTGCACAAACCAAACGAAGGAAGGACCCAACAGAACATCAGATGGACATCTCACACAACATGACATAAAACATAAAGTGACATTTTCTTTATGACCACAGGGGTGGCTCTCACAGGCAGGTAGAAACACAGGAGGCTGCTCCAGCCAGCATGACTGAAGCAACCTACTGAGCCATGCAAAAGTGAGAGGCTTTATAGGCCAAGAAGCCACACCCCACAGTCGGACACACCCAGTGACACACAGACACACTGGGAAGGGAGTTAACCCTTCCAGCACCACAGAGGGGAAAAACACCACTTAAAAGGGAAGTGCACATAATACATACAACGTGCATAACATACACACCTAACATAAAGGTTGCTAGGTGTGCCAAAGCAGCAAGCTGGCTAGCACCGCTCAGGCTGCTTAGCTGACAATGCTGAACACAACTAGTTGCCCACGGCAACCACAAGTGAGACCACACACAGCGACCCTCACCTATGGTTGAACACACAAACTAAAACCGCAGGCAACCCCATGCGGTAAGGAGTCACGGACATAGCCATGGCCGTGACACTCCCACCCCTCAAAGCCCCCCCACCAAAAAAAAAGGAAACTGGTGAGAGACTCGCACAAGGGGATAGAAGAAGGGAACGTCCACTCTCAGGACATGGTTCCCAGGAAGTCGCTGGCAGCTGCATCCTCTCCCAGCACTCACTCAGCCAGTCCAGCGAGGCCTGCAGCCCGACACAGCGACACGGAAATGGAACCACTGAGAGTGGACGAGGGGACTCTCCACTCACGTCCCCACTCCAGTCGCTGCCAGCAGACACTCCCAACCAGCACGCAGCCGGACCACTACGGAGTGCTGCCAGCAAACGACCAGAGATGGGAACATGGAGAGGGATGAGGGATCACCAACACGGACACGGAAGGTAAGGTGGCGGGGAATAAGCCACCAACAGTGCCGTTAACGGTGATCCCCCCGGGACGCTCTCCCTCCGGAGAACGCGCATGCAGGCCACAAAGGGATGGCACTGCATGCTGCACCCTCTTGCGAAGGTATGCAAAACGCACACCAAACAAACACCACGTGCCATAAAAATATCAGGGGACGCCAAGACAGAGCACGGTGAAGGAATGGCGGGGAATGCCACTCACCGCGCCGTCAGGCGAAACCCCCAGAACGCTCTCCCTCCGAAGAGCGCGCATGTACGCCTACGTAGACGGCGGTACATGCTTCACCCTCTTTCGAGGGATTGCATACTCCCACCCCTCAAAGCCCCTCCCAACAACAAAAGGGGAAAGTTGGTGAGGCATAAGAAACAATGGGAGGGGGGAGGGGAAAGACAAACAAAAGGGGACACCAACACGGACAACGGTGAGCAAGGAATGGCGGGGAATGCCACTCACCGCGCCGTAAACGATGCAACCCCCATAACGCTCTCCCTCCGGAGAACGTGCATGCACCCCATCCGCAGATAGCGGTGCATGCTTTACCCTCTTTTGAGGGAGCGCCACGCGAGAAGCCTCTGTGGTCATACTGTCACGGCTGAGGATGGGGGAAATCCTCAGCAGTGCGATGCCAGATGCTGTTGGCCTACTCGGCCAGGAGAACAGGATAGGGAGCAGGTCACCTCCTAACAGCGTCCCTACCCTGACCCTAACTCCTACCTGCATGGGCCGACCTTAAAGGTAGGAGGACCCATGCGCAGGAACCTCGGATCCCTAACTCACCCTCCGTCCGGTCCCTGCGCTAGGAGTCAGGGTAAGGCTACCTACTCCTCCTAGGCACGGAGGAGCAGGAGTCTCACTGGCCAAGCTGTTGGGAAAAAGGGGAACCAAAACAGACTAACGGAAATGGCAGGTGAACTAAGTAGTTCAACCAACCTGCCACAGCCTTGCTGACTGGATCCCTGAGAACACACAGAATCCAGAACCATTAGCTGCACAAACCAAACGAAGGAAGGACCCAACAGAACATCAGATGGACATCTCACACAACATGACATAAAACATAAAGTGACATTTTCTTTATGACCACAGGGGTGGCTCTCACAGGCAGGTAGAAACACAGGAGGCTGCTCCAGCCAGCATGACTGAAGCAACCTACTGAGCCATGCAAAAGTGAGAGGCTTTATAGGCCAAGAAGCCACACCCCACAGTCGGACACACCCAGTGACACACAGACACACTGGGAAGGGAGTTAACCCTTCCAGCACCACAGAAGGGAAAAACACCACTTAAAAGGGAAGTGCACATAATACATACAACGTGCATAACATACACACCTAACATAAAGGTTGCTAGGTGTGACCGCATGCCAAAGCAGCAAGCTGGCTAGCACCGCTCAGGCTGCTTAGCTGACAATGCTGAACACAACTAGTTGCCCGCGGCAACCACAAGTGAGACCACACACAGCGACCCTCACCTGTGGTTGAACACACAAACTAAAACCGCAGGCAACCCCATGCGGTAAGGAGTCACGGACATAGCCATGGCCGTGACAGTAGGTGATTGGGAAGGAAAATGGTAGTGCGTCGGAACGCTAAAAAAAGACCAGGCGGAGGGCGCCAAAACCCTTGAATACGAATACGGTGGGTCCCTTTTAAGACTGAACCCACCAAGTATGTAAACTTGCCCACCAAGTATGTAAAATCAGATGTTAAAAGTGAATAGTATCATATAAAATCACCTGTAGTCATATATAAAGTCGAAAATAACATAATATAAATAAAAAAAATAATAAAAAATAAATAAATATATATATATATATATATATAAAAAAAGATGTATTATTGATGACTCACTTCACCCAGGAGGGTAATGTGGGATAAAGCTCAAGACACCCACACCACACCTCCTGCGCCTGGGTCACCCGTAGAGATGTCAGAATCGGACAGAGACACACTCAGAAGTCTTTTTCCTTTTACTTTCCTTTTATTCCAAAGCCAGGGTGATGGAGTGGACAGCTCAACGCGTTTCAGGGACTCTAAAAGGGTCCTCTTCATCAGGAGCAGATACAATCAGAGTGGTAGGCAATCATGTTTAAATAACAAGCAAAAACCGCCAAAAAACTTACAATGATGTCACTTCAGAAAGACATATAGACATATAGGGATGTAGCGTACCGTCTGCTGGAGCCTTCTGTTATCTCCAAAAACCCATATTCGTTTGCGCTCCCTGTGGAACGCACCCGGACTTCCGGTGCGTTCCAGTGTGGAACGCAACTGGACCGGAAGTAGACTCAGAGCGATCATAAAACTCAGAGGGATAGTGGTTCCTTCTGTCTATATAAATGACCGATAACGGTCACCAAGGTTGACTGGTCTAATATCTCCAAAAGAAGAACAGTCACACTGGTATCTCCAGTGTTCATATTCATTTGTCTACCCTATACTTCCGGTGCGTTCCACAGTGGAACGCACCCGGACCGGAAGTGCACTCCAAGAGATAATAAAAACTTTCTTATTACCTAGTTAACCAATAGCGGTCAGCAAGAGTGGATAGTCAAATGTATTACGGAGAGGGTTCTAGTTAGAGAGGCTCGTCAGTGGAAAATACTGGGCATAAAGTCACGTGATCGGGACCTGGTCATGTGATCGGGAGCCAGCATCCCCACTCACAGCCCTGTTAGTAATGGACTATGATGTTATAGGTTTCCTTAATAAAAATTAGAAATTGATTAATGTTCAACTGATGATCATTGGGACTCTAGGGGGCTGGCCTTAGGTAGACAAACATTAGATAATATATATATATATATATATATACATACAAAACACACACACACATATATAAATATATATATATATATATATATATATATATATATATATATATACACATGTACACATATATATAAAATACATAAAACATATAATAAGACAATTCATGGTAGTCAGTGAACAAGTGCCTAATAATAAAACGATTATAGAAATGGGTAGATGATTTCTCATAAATTCAATAGTTCATAAATTCAATAGTTCAGAGGTCTTGAATGGAGAGACCTATAGCTGAATTGGTATACAGTGGGATATAATATAAAATATGGACTTAAGTATACAAAAAAAATTAGATATATATATATATAAAAAATATATATATAAAAAATATACATAAATATATATAAAGAATACATACATATAAAACGCATATAGAAATATAAAAAGAGCTCGTAGGACATAGCTAAACTGCGGTGATTATCCGTAGGGAATGTATGCAAGAGTGGGGGTGAAAGACACTTAAGGAATGGTCATTCATCCATTCGGAATAAGGATAAAATTAATAAAATTAGAATCATAATACGCTTTAAGGGACGTATAACTACTACTTGTGTCTCCAAAGTGTTTCTTTAGTAGTTGGAGTATTCTAAACATTCATTTAAGCCGAAAGGAGATAGGGTGTTCAGTGTATATATCCGTCCATCACTTTTAGAAGGGCACAAACAATTAAAAATATTATTGCCCCCTCCTGTCCTAAACTGAGAGCACCTAATAAAACTATTCTGTCTCTCCCAACAAGAAAAGGGAGTTTTAGATGTGGAGTAAAAAGATGTAAATGTTGTGCAATGATCACCCATGGCACTAGTGAAATTGAAGTTGGAGGTTTATCAGGAATGTGGGCCATCAAACAAGAACTTACCTGTGGAATGAGAAACATAATATATCTACTCAGGTGTCCCTGTGGCCTAAAATACGTTGGTAGGACTACCCAAACCCTACGGGAGAGAATGTGTGAACATCGTTCCAATATTAAACGGAAAGTAACAACACATAGTGTTTCGCACCATTTTTCTGAAAGACATGATGGCCTTGTAACAGGCCTCACAGTAACTCCCCTAGAGACCATCATGTCATCCTACCAACAGTTATGCCGGAAGGAGATGTATTGGATATATACACTGAACACCCTATCTCCTTTCGGCTTAAACGAATGTTTAGAATACTCCAACTACTAAAGAAACACTTTGGAGACACAAGTAGTTATACGTCCCTTAAAGCGTATTATGATTCTAATTTTATTAATTTTATCCTTATTCCGAATGGATGAATGACCATTCCTTAAGTGTCTTTCACCCCCACTCTTGCATACATTCCCTACAGGTAATCACCGCAGTTTAGCTATGTCCTACGAGCTCTTTTTATATTTCTATATGCGTTTTATATGTATGTATTCTTTATATATATTTATGTATATTTTTTATATATATTTTTTTTATATATATTTTTTTATATATATATATATATATAATTTTTTTGTATACTTAAGTCCATATTTTATATTATATCCCACTGTATACCAATTCAGCTATAGGTCTCTCCATTCAAGACCTCTGAACTATTGAATTTATGAACTATTGAATTTATGAGAAATCATCTACCCATTTCTATAATCGTTTGATTATTAGGCACTTGTTCACCGACTACCATGAATTGTCTTATTATATGTTTTATGTATTTTATATATATGTGTACATGTGTATATATATGTATATACACTCACCTAAAGAATCATTAGAAACACCTGTTCTATTTCTCATTAATGCAATTATCTAGTCAACCAATCACATGGCAGTTGCTTCAATGCATTTAGGGGTGTGGTCCTGGTCAATACAATCTCCTGAACTCCAAACTGAATGTCAGAATGGGAAAGAAAGGGGATTTAAGCAATTTTGAGCGTGGCATGGTTGTTGGTGCCAGACGGGCCGGTCTGAGTATTTCACAATCTGCTCAGTTACTGGGATTTTCACGCACAACCATTTCTAGGGTTTACAAAGAATGGTGTGAAAAGGGAAAAACATCCAGTATGCGGCAGTCCTGTGGGTGAAAATGCCTTGTGGATGCTAGAGGTCAGAGGAGAATGAGCCGACTGATTCAACCTGATAGAAGAGCAACGTTGACTGAAATAACCACTCGTTACAACCGAGGTATGCAGCAAAGCATTTGTGAAGCCACAACACGCACAACCTTGAGGCGGATGGGCTACAACAGCAGAAGACCCCACCGGGTACCACTGATCTCCACTACAAATAGGAAAAAGAGGCTACAATTTGCACGAGCTCACAAAAATTGGACTGTTGAAGACTGGAAAAATGTTGCCTGGTCTGATGAGTCTCGATTTCTGTTGAGACATTCAAATGGTAGAGGCCGAATTTGGCGTAAACAGAATGAGAACATGTATCCATCCTCTGATGGCTACTTCCAGCAGGATAATGCACCATGTTACAAAGCTCGAATCATTTCAAATTGGTTTCTTGAACATGACAATGATTTCACTGTACTAAAATGGACCCCACAGTCACCAGATCTCAACCCAATAGAGCATCTTTGGGATGTGGTGGAACGGGAGCTTTGTGCCCTGGATGTGCATCCCTCAAATCTCCATCAAGATGCTATCCTATCAATATGGGCCAACATTTCTAAAGAATGCTATCAGCACCTTGTTGAATCAATGTCACGTAGAATTAAGGCAGTTCTGAAGGCAAAAGGAGGTCCAACACCGTATTAGTATGGTGTTCCTAATAATTCTTTAGGTGAGTGTATATATATATATGTGTGTGTGTGTGTGTGTGTGTTTTGTATGCATATATCTATATATATTATCTAATGTTTGTCTACCTAAGGCCAGCCCCCTAGAGTCCCAATGATCATCAGTTGAACATTAATTAATTTCAAATTTTTATTAAGGAAACCTATAACATCATAGTCCATTACTAACAGGGCCGTGAGTGGGGATGCTGGCTCCCGATCACATGACCAGGTCCCGATCACGTGACTTTATGCCTAGTATTTTCCACTGACGAGCCTCTCTAACTAGAACCCTCTCTGTAATACATTTGACTTTCCATTCCTTAAGTGTCTTTCACCCCCACTCTTGCATACATTCCCTACGGATAATCACCGCAGTTTAGCTATGTCCTACGAGCTCTTTTTATATTTCTATATGCGTTTTATATGTATGTATTCTTTATATATATTTATGTATATTTTTTATATATATATTTTTTATATATATATATATCTATCTAATTTTTTTTGTATACTTAAGTCCATATTTTATATTATATACCACTGTATACCAATTCAGCTATAGGTCTCTCCATTCAAGACCTCTGAACTATTGAATTTATGAACTATTGAATTTATGAGAAATCATCTACCCATTTCTATAATCGTTTTATTATTAGGCACTTGTTCACTGACTACCATGAATTGTCTTATTATATGTTTTATGTATTTTATATATATATGTGTACATGTGTATATATATATATATATATATATATATATATATATTTATATATGTGTGTGTGTGTGTGTTTTGTATGCATATATATATATATATATTATCTAATGTTTTTCTACCTAAGGCCAGCCCCCTAGAGTCCCAATGATCATCAGTTGAACATTAATCAATTTCTAATTTTTATTAAGGAAACCTATAACATCATAGTCCATTACTAACAGGGCTGTGAGTGGGGATGCTGGCTCCCGATCACATGACCAGGTCCCGATCACGTGACTTTATGCCCAGTATTTTCCACTTTCGAGCCTCTCTAACTAGAACCCTCTCCGTAATACATTTGACTATCCACTCTTGCTGACCGCTATTGGTTAACTAGGTAATAAGAAAGTTTTTATTATCTCTTGGAGTGCACTTCCGGTCCGGGTGCGTTCCACTGTGGAACGCACCGGAAGTATAGGGTAGACAAATGAATATGAACACTGGAGATACCAGTGTGACTGTTCTTCTTTTGGAGATATTAGACCATTCAACCTTGGTGACCGTTATCGGTCATTTATATAGACAGAAGGAACCACTATCCCTCTGAGTTTTACGATCGCTCTGAGTCTACTTCCGGTCCAGTTGCGTTCCACACTGGAACGCACCGGAAGTCCGGGTGCGTTCCATAGGCAGCGCAAACGAATATGGGTTTTTGGAGATAACAGAAGGCTCCAGCAGACGGTACGCTACATCCCTATATGTCTTTCTTTTTCACATGTGTTTGTTGTTCTGATTAGTGAGAATTTATTAACCCCAACCTGGTATGTTTTGACTGAATTATCTGTGAGTGTCACGTCCGGTGCGTTCCACAGTGGAACGCACATAGACACCGGAAGTGACATCATTGTAAGTTTTTTGGCGGTTTTTGCTTGTTATTTAAACATGATTGCCTGCCACTCTGATTGTATCTGCTCCTGATGAAGGGGACCCTTTTAGAGGCCCCCGAAACGTGTTGAGCTGTCCACTCCCCCCACCCTGGCTTTGGAATAAAAGGAAAGTAAAAGGAAAAAGACTCCTCAGTGTGTCTCTTTCCGATTCTGACATCTCTACGGGCGACCCAGGCGCAGGAGGTGTGGTGTGGGTGTCTTGAGCTTTACCCACATTACCCTCCTGGGTGAAGTGAGTCATCAATAATACATCTTTTTTATATATATTTTTTTTTTTATTTATATTATGTTATTTTCGACTTTATATATGACTACAGGTGATTTTATATGATACTATTCACTTTTAACATCTCATTTTACATACTTGGTGGGCAAGTTTACATACTTGGTGGGTTTAGTCTTAAAAGGGACCCACTTTTATTCCGTATTCGTATTCAAGGGTTTTGGCGCCCTCTGCCTGGTCTTTTTTTAGCGTTCCAACGCACTACCATTTTACTTACTAATATAGCCTGTATTGATGTTCTGTGCTATATTTCATAAGTCAAGTCTCTTTGTTGGGCAAGTCTGTTGTGCAGTCTGCACAGAGGTCCTGTCCATAAGATGGCTGCTGATGGAGGGTAATGTACCAGGCAACTCACTTCATTGCAATCCCTCAAACACTCTGCACCTGCACTAAACTCCCAACAGTGTAAATGCAGTTTATTTGAATGGTGAAGGATGAGTCATGTGTCTGGTCACATGACCCTCCATCAGCAGCCATCTTATGGACAGGACCTCTGTGTAGTAAGCGTCACATAGTCATTTTACATACATAATAGTGATGTCACGGACGGACCAAGAGATACGGACATCCCGGCGACAGCGAGTGGCAGGAGATCTGTGGCAACACGTGGTTTGATCTGACAGGTTTTCCTTGTGAATCAATAGGTGTCTGTGTTGTTTCTGGTAATGTCCACACCCCTTGCCTCCAGGTGTTGCTTATGTGGTCATTTAACCTTCCTTATTTATAGTTGCTTCTCCTACTATGCTGTGCGGTTTATAGCTTCTGTGCCTTTGGATTGTTTGTGGTTGGATCTCGGCTGAGTTCCTGGTGCTTCCATAGCCTCTTTGAAGTTAAGTCTTTCCTTTCCCATTTTGTATTTTGTTTGGGTTCTGTGTGTTGCATTTCCCTATTGTTTGTATTAGGCATGAAGTAGGCTCCTGTTCGTCCTTCCTTTTGGAAGAACAGGTAGTCTCATCCCTGCCATTAGTACCAGGGTCCTATAGGGCTAGATATGACTCTAGGTATTCCTGCATATGAACTCACCTACCTTTGGGGTCTGTTCATAGTGGTAGTCAGTCAGGATTTTGGTTAGAGTTTTCACTAGGAGGTGTCCATCTTCCTTCCCTAGTTCTCAGGCCTGATTTCCTGTTCCCCCCTTCCCTCCTATACTCGGTGAGGTGTTAACAGGTATCTAGTAGCCAGAAAGTGGACAACCCCTTTAATATTGTTGGTGTTTTTCTGTTTATTTTTAGGTGACTATCTACATAACAAATCTTTAAATATTCCAGTTTTTACAGTGACCACCAAAGTACACACAATAAGCAGATACTTCCTGTTTTCTGCAGTTCACTTATCAACTTTGCTGTGTAGACTGGGAAAGAGTCAGCAGAGGGGAGAATATTTAATGATAGCTCTCTTGTATACCTGGAGGCTTGGATAAGGCAGGATAGTAACACTATACAAAATCTACACAGATAGTATATGAATCTCACTGCCTCTTATTAAAATTTGGAGGGGAGTATAAAATATCATTTTCTAGAGGCTGTAAAAATCTGGAATTTCTCTTACAGATAACCCCACTCATTGCAGCTGTAAATAAAGCACACATAGCCTTTGTAGAGTATCTTCAATATGACCATCCCTAGGAATTTTTATAAAAAAAAAAAATTCTACTGAATTTAAAAATATAAACAATTATGTTTCTTCTACGCATTACACTTACATTTAATAGGCAAAACTAAACTTCCCTTTAAGGCCATTTGTATGGGTTTAGTTTATGATGAAAAAACTGTACAATGGGGTATTATAATAGGTCCCAAATTTACAGACTCTGGCATAAAGTCAGAATATATCTATATCTGGAAAAAGTAAGAATATGAATATGGAAGAGCAAGTACTGTAATTTTATCATATTTTCAGAGACAAATTAACAGATTGCTCATTCATTTCCAAATATAAACGGGATGAGTTATGAGCGGTGATTATCTCAGGGAAACAGCTGGATTTTTGCAGACTTTAAAAGCTGTTCTTTTTGAAAAACATAAATTATATTGCAAATGCTTCTTGAATAAAGTATCAACTGTGTAGATACTAATCTCTCACACTTTATGAAATGTAGCCATATTTTTTCTCCTGTTAAAATAATGTGCTAAAAATTGACAAAATAGGGATTAATTGGGTTTTGAGTATTGAGTAAATAAAATGACAAGTCATAAAAGAGTTCCCCTAGAAACTGGTAGCTGTTTTTATTTTTCAAATGGTTCAGTTTTTGTAACACATCCCAGATTGTTCTATGCCCTGAGATTCTTCAATCATTTTAAAGTGGACCTCCTGTCATAGGTATGTTACAAGGTATGGCTAAATAGACACAAAGTGACACGAGCGCTACCGATGTATCAATTCCTCATTCCCCAGATCTAGGAGTTAGGGACCGCTGCTGGGTAAGTAAACTAGAGTCCATTGTCCTGACTCTGTTAGAACATATATGTAGGTAAGAAATACAATAGTAATACCCACGCTGGTTTGAGATATAGAATGAGAATGTTGGTAAGAGTACTGACTATATGACATGATTTCTACGTGTTCAGAAGATGAGGGGTAAGGTAGTGTTCTTGCTACAGTCTTCTCCAGTGAAGCGATGCAATTCTTACCGGAGGATTTCTGGCTCAACTTCCTATGCGCGCGCAGCTCCGGCCGGTAGCTGACGCGCGCGTGGAGGAGTCGGCAGGTAGAAGGTTTGGAAACGTGTTCGTGTGACGTCACAACACTGCTACGGATACTTCCAGGGGACAAAGTTCATCCAACGCATTTTAGAACCACCGGGTTCCTTCGTCAGGGATGGTGTAAGTTACTTGTCCCATGGGTTAAATAGGCATCCAGTTTCCATAGCAACACCTGCATATTCCACCGGAGTTTTCGTACATGTTACTCCCTCTTTTGTTGGCAGTCATGCTCCCGTCACCAAATTTCAATCAATATATAAAATGCCCACTAATGTATGGTATGATATATAATATGGTCTGTCACTAAAAGGCAAACAGTTCAATCTCCTGGTTCAGACCTCTTGGCGCTAGGCTATTCAGTCTGAATATCCACTTACTGTCGTTGCGAGACATTTGTTTAATGAAATCTCCCCCCCCCCCTTTATATTTGCTTTAACTCTATTAATGCCTCCAAATGAACAGTCAGTAAAATTACCTGCATGATATTCTGCATAGTGTCGTGACAGTGGATGTCCGTCAAATTTTTTATGTATATTTTTAATATGTTCCCCAATTCTGGTTTTCATTATCCTTTTGGTTCTACTTATATAAATTTTCTGACAGGGGCATTTAATATAGTAAATCACTCCTTTTGTGTTGCAGGTAATGTGGTGGTCGATTTTATACACATATGGATCATCCCTTATTTCAAGGATAGTTTTTTTTTTTGTCTGTTTATTGACAAGTCTACAATTCCTACATATTTTACAGGGAAAAAAACCTTTTCTGCAACTATTCATGTTAGTGGATTTTTTAAGGGCTCGTTGTCCATCACTATATCTTGTTATTATGGGGACCTTTATGAAGTTTACTTTGTTACTACCCTCATCATTTGTTTCCTTTATGGGTTTCTCCTGTAAAAGTACATTCCGGTCAAGGTGTCTCACTTGCTTTATAATTGATTCTAGTTTGTCTATTTTATACCCCTTTTCTGTAAACTTTCTATTTAATTTATTAGTTTCTTCTTCAAAGTGCACAATACTGCTGCAATTCCTGCAAATCCTAATATACTGGCTGCGGGCAATATTGGTCAGCCAGGCACATAAATGGCAGCTGTCAAGGGGTAGAAAACTGTTACTAGTGGGTTTATGGTAAGTCTTGGTCTGTACTTGACCATTTTCAATAAAAATGGTAAGGTCCAAGAAGTGGATCTGTTGTCTACTCCACTGAGGTGTAAAGTGCAAGTAAAACTTATCCAAATATGGCGATGTCTTACTACAGAAGTATGTACAGAAACTGCCAGCATATTTAAAAGATACAAAGCATAAGTTACATTTATTAAAAGAGAAAGAATGGCAAGATGGCTATATTTTGGGTACCCTAGACATCACCTCTTTGTACACTATTATTGAAAATACAAAGGGAAGAGAAGCAACGGAATACTTTTTAAGAAAGGATGGGTGCATGCCTGAAGAACAGATAGAATTTGTAGGGGAATGCATCACTTTTATTCTTACCCATAATTATTTTAAATACGAGCATGAAACCTATTTGCAGGCGTGGGGGACCGCGATGGGGACCAGATTCGCACCGAGTTTTACTAACCTGTATATGGGTAGATGGGAGGACCTCACCATCTACCCACGTGTCCTGCTTGGTGTGAATCTGGAAATGGTTCATTGATGACATTGTTTTTATCTGGAGTGGAGGAGAACTTTTATTGAATCAATATTTAAAAGATCTCAATAATAATTTTTTTTACTTGCACTTTACACCTCAGTGGAGTAGACAACAGATCAACTTCTTGGCCCTTACGATTTTTATTGAAAATGGTCAAGTACAGACCAAGACTTACCATAAACCCACTGATAGTAACAGTTTTATACCCCTTAATAGCTGCCATTTACGTGCCTAGCTGGCCAATATTGCCGGCAGCCAGTATATTAGGATTCGCAGGAATTGCAGCAGTATTGTGCACTTTGAAGAAGAAACAAAGGAATTAAATAGAAAGTTTACAGAAAAGGGGTATAAAATAGACAAACTAGAACCAATTATAAAGCAAGTGAGAGACCTTGACCGAAATGTACTTTTACAGGAGAAACCCATAAAGGAAACAAATGACAAAAGGAGTGATTTACTCCTGTCAGAAAATTTATATAGGTAGAGCCAAAAGGATGATGAAAACCAGAATTAGGGAACATATTAAAAATATACATAAAAAATTTGACGGACATCCACTGTCACGACACTATGCAGAATATCATGCAGTTAATTTTAATGACTCTTCTTCGCAGACTGAATAGCCTAGTGCCAAGAGGTCTGAACCAGGAGATTGAACTGTTTGCCTTTTAGTGACAGACCATACACTGCGTGCAGAATTATTAGGCAAATGAGTATTTTGACCACATCATCCTCTTTATGCATGTTGTCTTACTCCAAGCTGTATAGGCTCAAAAGCCTACTACCAATTAAGCATATTAGGTGATGTGCATCTCTGTAATGAGAAGGGGTGTGGTCTAATGACATCAACACCCTATATTAGGTGTGCATAATTATTAGGCAACTTCCTTTCCTTTGGCAAAATGGGTCAAAAGAAGGACTTGACAGGCTCAGAAAAGTAAAAAATAGTGAGATATCTTGCAGAGGGATGCATCACTCTTAAAATTGCAAAGCTTCTGAAGCGTGATCATCGAACAATCAAGCGTTTCATTCAAAATAGTCAACAGGGTCGCAAGAAGCGTGTGGAAAAACCAAGGCGCAAAATAACTGCCCATGAACTGAGAAAAGTCAAGCGTGCAGCTGCCAAGATGCCACTTGCCACCAGTTTGGCCATATTTCAGAGCTGCAACATCACTGGAGTGCCCAAAAGCACAAGGTGTGCAATACTCAGAGACATGGCCAAGGTAAGAAAGGCTGAAAGACGACCACCACTGAACAAGACACACAAGCTGAAACGTCAAGACTGGGCCAAGAAATATCTCAAGACTGATTTTTCTAAGGTTTTATGGACTGATGAAATGAGAGTGAGTCTTGATGGGCCAGATGGATGGGCCCGTGGCTGGATTGGTAAAGGGCAGAGAGCTCCAGTCCGACTCAGACGCCAGCAAGGTGGAGGTGGAGTACTGGTTTGGGCTGGTATCATCAAAGATGAGCTTGTGGGGCCTTTTCGGGTTGAGGATGGAGTGAAGCTCAACTCCCAGTCCTACTGCCAGTTTCTGGAAGACACCTTCTTCAAGCAGTGGTACAGGAAGAAGTCTGCATCCTTCAAGAAAAACATGATTTTCATGCAGGACAATGCTCCATCACACGCGTCCAAGTACTCCATAGCGTGGCTGGCAAGAAAGGGTATAAAAGAAGAAAATCTAATGACATGGCCTCCTTGTTCACCTGATCTGAACCCCATTGAGAACCTGTGGTCCATCATCAAATGTGAGATTTACAAGGAGGGAAAACAGTACACCTCTCTGAACAGTGTCTGGGAGGCTGTGGTTGCTGCTGCACGCAATGTTGATGGTGAACAGATCAAAACACTGACAGAATCCATGGATGGCAGGCTTTTGAGTGTCCTTGCAAAGAAAGGTGGCTATATTGGTCACTGATTTGTTTTTGTTTTGTTTTTGAATGTCAGAAATGTATATTTGTGAATGTTGAGATGTTATATTGGTTTCACTGGTAAAAATAAATAATTGAAATGGGTATATATTTGTTTTTTGTTAAGTTACCTAATAATTATGCACAGTAATAGTCACCTGCACACACAGATATTTCCCTAAAATAGCTAAAACTAAAAACAAACTAAAAACTACTTCCAAAAATATTCAGCTTTGATATTAATGAGTTTTTTGGGTTCATTGAGAACATGGTTGTTGTTCAATAATAAAATTAATCCTCAAAAATACAACTTGCCTAATAATTCTGCACTCCCTGTATTATATACCATACCATACATTAGTGGGCAATTTATAAACTGATTGAAATTTGGTGACGGGAGCATGACTGCCAACAAAAGAGGGAGTAATATGTACGAAAACTCCAGTGGAATGTGCAGGTGTTGCTATGGAAACTGGACACCTATTTAAACCGTAGGACAAGTAACTTACACCATCCCTGACGAAGGAACCCAGTGGTTCTGAAACGCGTTGGATGAACTTTGTCCCCTAGAAGTATCCGTAGCGGTGTTGTGACGTCACACGAACACGTTTCCAAACCTTCTACCGTCAGCTACCGGCCGGATGGGCGCGCGCATAGGAAGTTGAGCGAGAAGCCCTCCGGTAAGAATTGCATCGCTTCACTGGAGAAGAATGTAGCAAGAACACTACCTTACCCCTCATATTCTGGACAGGTAGAAATCATGTTCTTATAACATTACATTTAACAACAGCATTTTTTAACCTATATAGTCAGTACTCTTACCAACATTCTCATTCTATCTCTCAAACCAGCGCGGGTATTACTATTGTATTTCTTACCTACATATATGTTACTAGGTATATTGAAGCAGGATTAAGTCACTTTGTAACATGTATCAATTAAGATCTCTGCTTGCTATCAGTGAATGACTACCCATTTCTGAATACAACAAATACACTATATGGCCAAAAGTACTGTATGTGGACACCTCACCATCACACCTATATGAGCTTGTTGGATATCCCATTCCAAAGCCATTGGAATGGATATGTAGTTGGGTCCCCTTTTGCCACTATTACAGCCTCGACTCTTCTGGAAAGACTTTATGCAATATTTTGTTGTGTGTCTTTGTGAATTTGTGCCCAATCATCCAAAAGAGCATTTTTGAGGTCGGGCAGTAATGTTGGACAAGGTTTGCTTGGAATTGGTGTTCCAATTCAGCCAAAAAAGGGTTTCATATAGTTAAGGGCCGTATGCACACTGCCCAAGTTCCTTAACACCATGTTCAGCAAACCATCTGGACAGGGCCAGACTGGGAACTTAAAGTGGCCTTGGAAAAAATACTAAAAGTGGCCCAGTTTTGTAGTCAGGTCCAAATTGATCGAAGGCAGGGCCAGCAATACCATATTGTGGCACATTATACCACCCCAACAGAACCAAATATCACTAAAATAAAATATAACTAAAAATAACCACTAAAAATTCCTTCAAAATATATTCAAGATAAAACTTGATTTAAACATTAGGTACTATTCTAACACATTTCCTGTAAGGCACAAATGGGGTTATTTTGAAACAATCCTTCAAACCTGGAAACAAGAGGGGCATCGACTATGACTATAAAAATTTTAATCAAGGCATTTTTTTTTCTCTCTGCTACAGGATATTGTAATGATTGATTTAACAGGACACAATAATACATAGATTTAACTTGATGGGCTTTAATATACCTTTTCTTTACCCTGTGTTACAGAGGTTTTTGAGTTCAGTAAAGATTAGTCTTTCACAGCCTTTAACAGCTTAACACTCCAAGACAGACATACTATCGGCATCCCTGATAGTATCCCTGTCTAGAAGATACTATGCTTTCCCTTCCCAAAAAGATGAGCTCATCATAACGATGTTCCAGTCTATCAATTTGGTTTTCCATTCTTCACCTAACTAAAGTGTGGTCCTACCTTCTCTTTTCCCTTCCTGTGGACTGCTCCAGAGTCCTTGTTTTGTTTTCTGTAATGTTCTAGTTAATTCCATGTGTCCTCTATTTAGCACTAGACCTCTCTCTTTAACCAATTTTATTGAGTTTTTGCTGTTAGCTATGTTGCTTTGCAGCATATGTTGTACATACTGTAATTTGCACTTGGTGCCATCATTCGCCATGTGACTCTGCACACATATTGTACTATTTTGAAAACTGCAATAAAACAGTTTTGGTTGCTTGGTGCCATGCACGTTCATACACCATTATAATACAAAAAAAATTGTCAGCTCCGTTTATATGCCAGTAGATGAATGGTTTAACATTAAATAGTCCTCTGTTCAAGTTTCTATTATTCTGCCTGATGAACTTTATACAATATGAAGCCAAACTGGCAAGCAAGCCAGATACATCCAGGGATATAAGCAATTATTTTTACTTGAATACTATGGATAATCATGTGGAAATCCAATTTTGGTATACATTGGTTAGATTGAAATAAAGTGTTTTTCCATTTTATGACATAGTCTGACTATCTTTAACTTTAGGCTAACACATATCCACTTCTTTTTTTATTCTCAAATGAATCCCTTGATAAAAGAAAGCGCTATTATGGAGACATAGCCATAAAAAGGCAAAACAATGTAATATGTGCAACACCACAATTAGCTTGCAGGCACTATAATCACACCATTATATTTTAGAACTGACTTTCTTCAATTTCAGACTTTTACACAAAGAAAGATAATGCAGAATATAATAACCATACAACAACTGCTCTATTAAAAAGGGTACCATCTAAAGTTTTTACATGTCTATTACCGGTATGGAATTTACTGTGGCACTGTGTGTGTTGAACTAGCATTTTCTTATATTTCAATTTACAGTAAATAGCACAATGTAGAAAAACTATGCATTTTCTGCAAGCAATTTGCAAGAAAGCTAATGATCCATATGCTGTTTCCCAGGTGCAGTCCATTATAAAGAGATTTTATAGTCAAAATACACATTGCATGTATGTATCCATAGTGAAATGCGGCATTGACTCACATTACTACATCCATCCAACATATGTCACAACAAGATCATGGAAATGGGGGGTCTTAAATATAAAAGGTTAAATGTTAAATGTGAATAGTAAGCAACAACCATGTAAAATACTCTAAACAGAGAAGATACATTTATATGTAAGGAAGATATATGAAGATACTATATTGTGGTTATTATATCTTCAGATTTAATTGTTCAACCTCATTGAACTCTACTATTCATGTCCTGATGTAGATGCCAGAAGAGTACCTAAGCTGGGTCAAAGCTTCAGTTCTCACCTGGCCTAAAACTTTACGAGCATGAAGTAAATAAAAGGCAAATTTTCTACGTAACCTTGCCTTAGCCCCATATCTAACTTCTGATCAACTCATAGGGACAGGAGTCATCATTATAACATGTACATGGGAGGGAAATTTGCTTCCAATATCAATATATTAAAGGTTTCTTTAAGCACACAAATTTTGGAAAGCCTGAACATAAGAAGACAATCCATAAAACAGTAACAGAATTGGGAAAAAGGCTAGACATTTATCTAATCACTACCCAAGAGTTATAATTAGGGGCAGTGTTCATTTAAACGGAATGTGTCATTAGTAAATAACCTATTGTTTAAATCTAGTTTTTATGTTAAACACAATTTTCTGAATTTTTTAAAAAAATTCATATGACTATCTATATTTAAATAAAAATCCTAAAATCATGCAGTTTTCCCACTGGCCAGTATGTCTAATAATATATTAAGACTTCCTGTTATTGGAAACTAACCACATGGGCCATAGACACAGTGGACTGAAGGGGACCTCATTGACTTCTATTGGAAAGCTTTCTAGGCATGCTCTATGAACTTCAAGAAGTTCAATTTGCTATGAATCACTTCATCACAAAGCATTTTCCATTGTATGGAATGGGCGAAATGATGGAGAATGGCAATCGCGCCACCTCTGTTATTTAAACCCTCAGATATCGCGTTCAACGCTGATTGTGGCATCTGTGACTCGCATTAAGCCTAAAAAAATTATACTCACCTCATCCACTTGCTCTCGGAGAGGCCGTCTGCTCTCGTCTTGATTGAAGAAAACCTGTCAAAGAACCTGAGGAGAGCATGATGATGTCACAACATGATCACACTGGGTGTGCACGGTAATGTCATCTCGGAGGAAATCACTGTGTGCGCCCAGCATGATCATGTGGTGAGGTCATCACGCTCACCGCAGAGACTTTGGCGGGTTTTCTTCAAGCAAGACGGGAGCGGACTGCCTCTGTGCGAGCAAGTAGATGAGGTGAGTTTAATTTTTTCATTTCCTGTCAGCATTTTAGGGAAAAATCGATTCCTTGCCACGAAGCACTTGGAAATTCTGCTTTGTGATTAATAAAATTTTTCCAGAAGTTTGGATCGAAGTCCACTTCGGATACTTCAATTCGCTGAACACTAATGATAATGCAAATATCAAGCCTTGTGGCCAGCGAGAAATAATAGTGGTGTCTCTTCAGAATGTGTTGCCTTTAGTTTGGGTCATAAGGCTCCTTCAAGATGCTTGTTGCTGGTTGGCGTCTTCCAAAAACCTTTTTTTTTTTTTACTGAATTTTCAGTTACGTAGACTTGCTCTTGCATCCAAAATAAGATGGCTTCAGTATGGTACTGAATTCATACATGCATCTTCAAGTTATACATACTAGTGGATACAAAAGAGAGGAGAGGTATCAGACTTCCCTTTATATTTTTCCTCTTGGACCCACTTAGGCTAAAAAACACAGGGTGTTTTAAGTAAAATCGTGGGAGTGAGCTAAACACATAAATGTATACAAAATAGAGAAGATATATCAATTTATCCTTTATAATCTTCTTGATACGGTTAATACAAGTTCTTTAGAAGCAAAAAGTGATAGGTGACAAGTTTACATCTGAGCATTTCTCACATCATTAGTGAAGCTTGTGCTTTCCTCCTCTGAAACGTTTCCTTCCATTCCCCCACCTGGCTGTACTCATAGATGTGTGATTTGGTTTTGAATAAGTTCATATTTCATTAACAATACTTTCTCAGTTTTAATCTTATTAATTACTATGTGCCATGCATATTTTACTTTCCTGGCGTGGGAGATGATAACCTGGAGTGAAAACTTTCAGCTGAAGCTATGTGACAGAAGGTCTTTTTAGTACTGCTTTCCCAAATATAATGGCTTGTTAAAGGATGATGGTACTTTGCCAGATTGAGATACAGCAATGCTTCCTTGTTTACAAGACTGGAAGCTTTTCAGAGTACAGAAAAATTGCAATTTGCAAAACCAACTGTGAATACCCGAGGATAGGTTCAGGTGCTCTATAGACCTGTACAATGAATATATTAAAATATTTAATTAAAGATAAAAAGTCATTTAAGCAGAGGAACAGAATGAAATGCTGGAAAGTAAGGTCTAGTAACTCTTGGTATAAAGTATTAGTTTCCGCAATACCGCTAATTTTACAGTTTACTGATACACTAGGAGGATTATAGTCATTGATATGAGATTTATCTTGTACTAAATTTCAATAATAACTAGACAAGCTACAATTTCTAGGGAAATTGTGTGATGTTGTTGCCTCCACCAGTAAGCTGCAACTGGAATGGGTGGAGTAACTGGGTGGAGTGGCTTGAGTAACTGTTGTGTAGTTGGAGTGGCTGGAGTAACTGTGGAAAGGTTGGACTGGGCAGAGTAACTTTATGGAGTGGGCAGGGTAACTGTGTGGAGTGTTTGGAGTGAGTAAAGATAGTAAACATTACACTAACCAATTGATTGATCAAATTTAAAAAGTGCACATGGCAAGCTTGATAGAGTGAGAAATGCATTTCAACTTTTATTTATTTATATAGCACATTTAATTGCAATGTTGTTGCCCAAAGTGCTTCACAGTTACATTAAAACATACATTCATGAAAACATTAGCAGCCGATTTGTGTAGGTGGGCTTAAAAATGAGGCAGTGATGGCAGTTTAGAAATCATGTCCTGATTTTTCAGCTCACAGTCTAGCTTTTGTCACTCCTGCTCACACACCTGGGTTCCTATGGCAACTCACTCTACAGCAAGGGCAGAGAAGAGCGGTTAAAAACAAACTGCTCCAACTTGCTCACTTCACAGGTGGTTGCCATCTTCAAACGGTTGTAGTTTAAAAATTATAAATCCTACAGTGATGAGCTTTATATAGTGAGAATCACAAGACCCAGACCAACATTGCATAGTGTGTCTCTGAAATATAAAACATGAAGGCACAGTCGCAGTTTAGAAATTGCCCTTCAAATCTGAGGTGGCTAGAGTGAAGTTTCAATCAATGTCAATAGGCAGCGTGAGTTGCAAACAAATGGTCATATTGTGAAAACTATCAGGACTATGGCTTAGCTGGCATTTTTAGTGGCAGCAGGGATAGCTGGACGTTTTGATATAAGATTTGTGTAGGTGGGCTTGAAATTGAAGGAGTGGTGGCAGTTTAGAAATCATGTCCTGATTTTTTAGCTCACACTCTAGCTTTTGTCAGCTCCCACTCTAGTTTTGAACATTCCGCCATTCATTCCTATAGGACCAATTTCGCCATTCAGCGAAAAGTTCCAAAAAGTAATAGCACACCAATCGGGAACAATCCGCACATTTTGGTATATTACTGTCTATGTAGTGCAAAAACTGTGTAATAAGCATATATATGTGAGATAACAGTAAGTGGTCTTGCCATGCAAGAACACTTAATAATAATCTTTATTTATATAGGGCCAACAAATTCTGCAGCGCTTTACAATAAGGGGTCCATGTACAAACAGTCATAAATAACATAGCAACAGACAAGTCAATAATTACAACAAGAGGAATAAGGGCTCTGCTCACAAGAGCTTACAATCTATGAAGAGATAGGGATGACACAAAAAGTAACAAGTGCATGATTTGTACAATGGTCCAGACATCTTGGGAGAATAGAGGAGCAGATATAAATCTGCATGAACCATAACCAGCTGATATATGAAGTGCTTGTGGGGACATGGGTGCGGTGGAGAGTTTGGTGGAGGATCCGTTTCACAACTGTTTGTATTATGGTTATGTTATAGAAATTATTGTGCCCTCTGAAAAAACTGATTAACATTAGGGCCAATTTACATGGGTAGATTATCAGAAGAATCATCAGGAAAGAATGCTTGTTCCCGATAATTGCCCATGGTAAAGGTATCACTGATCGCACGACAAATTACCAAAATGCAGGTTTGTCCAGCAATTCATATGACACAAAAAAATCCGTTTGTTGGTGTTACAGGAAAATATGGTCCCCTGTCCAATGATTACATAAAATCTACTTAGTAATGGGATGTAGTATATAACAATAATATTCAGTGATATTCATTCATTGAGCTATCAGTATGTCCAGGCACCATCTGGTCTTTATGTCTCTTTTTAGCATTTCAAAGACAGAAAGGGCACGTTGTAAAGCTAGTGGAAAGCAGATGGGCATCATTCTATTAGCCAGTAGATTAGAAGGTATTTGGGTGGTCACAGGGTGGAGTGCATGGAGGGGGGTGAGACACAGCATCATATAGGATATGTAAAGCTCTCTTTCCCTGCCACCCCTGGACAAACAGCACCTTAGGATCAGGTTATATTACATGTGTGCTTTCTGTGTATGAATATAAGTATAATATCCCAGTAGACTTTATATATGTACATGAATGTGAGTTGGTTAGAAGAGTAGATTCAGTAGACGGTATATTGATGGGATCTGGATATATATATATATATATATATATATATATATTGTGGAGGTTAGCTGTACAAATGGTAGGCAGTCGGCAGGATTGGATGCAACATAAGGGTTTTATTGGGGGGAAAAAACAACAAAAATTGTTCCAACAGGATGGCTTGGCTTCAGCCTATCAAAGTTCAGTCACATAAAGCACTTATCTTCAGCCTTCATGTGTCATAACAGTTAAATTTTTAAACAGGTAGAAATACAGGAGTCACCTTTGTGCAGAGTCTTGTCTTTTTCCTTCTCTGGAACACTGTGGAGAGGAATGCTCCCAAGTCCTCTCCAGACCACCACACACACACACTGGCGGTGTGTCTTTTAAATTAGCTTCCAGCTGGTTGAGGTGGTAACACACGAGATGGAGTATGGGAGTGACCTTCCCACCCAAACTCTTCAGTCACTCCTAAATCCCGGACCCAAATTCCAGCTACCACAAACTCAGCAATCTAACATCACTGGTTGCCATTTACATCCAGGATTTAAATCACTGAGAGCAGCAACCTCAGTGACACATACTTGCCATCAATAACCTCACCCCTTGGATGCTTACTATATTTATATATATATATTTATATATATATATATATATATATATATATATATATATATATATACATACAGTGGATATAAAAAGTCTACACACCCCTGTTAAAATAAACTTTTTCCACCTTTAATGTGACCTGTAAACTATACAACTCAATTGAAAAACAAACTGAAATCTTTTAGGTAGAGGGAAGAAAAATATATAAAAATAAAATAATATGGTTGCATAAGTGTGCACACCCTTAAACTAATACTTCGTTGAAGCACCTTTTGATTTTATTATAGCACTCAGTCTTTTTGGGTATGAGTCTATCAGCATGGCACATTTTGACTTGGCAAGATTTGCCCACTCTTCTTTGCAAAAACACTCCAAATCTGTCAGATTGCGAGGGCATCTCCTGTGCACAGCCCTCTTCAGATCACCCAACAGATTTTCAATCGGATTCAGGTCTGGGCTTTGGCTGGGCCATTCCAAAACTTTAATCTTCTTCTGATGAAGCCATTCCTTTGTTGATTTGGATGTATGCTTTAGGTCGTTGTCATGCTGAAAGATGAAGTTCCTCTTTATGATTAGCTTTCTAGCAGAAGCCTAAAGGTTTTGTGACAATATTGACTGGTATTTGGAACTGTTTATAATTCCCTCTAGCTTAACTAAGGCCCCAGTTCCAGCTGAAGAAAAACAGCCCCAAAGCATGATGTTGCCACCACCATGCTTCACTGTGGGTATGGTGTTCTTTTGATGATGTGCAGTGTTGTTTTTATGCCAAACATATCTTTTGGAATTATGGCCAAAAAGTTCAATCTTGGTTTCATCAGACCATAACACCCTTTCCCACATGCTTTTGGGAGACTTCAGATGTGTTTTTGAAAAATGTAGCCTGGCTTGGATCTTTTTCTTTATAAGGAAAGGCTTTCGTCTTGCCACTCTACCCCCTACCTCAGACATATGAAGAATACGGGAGATTGTTGTCACATGTACCACACAGCCAGTACTTGCCAGATATTCCTGCAGCTCCTTTAATGTTGCTGTAGGCCTCTTGGTAGCCTCCCAGACCAGTTTTCTTCTCGTCTTTTCATCAATTTTGGAGGGACGTCCAGTTCTTGGTAATATCACTGTTGTGCCATATTTTCTCCACTTGATGATGACTGTCTTCACTGTATTCCATGGTATATCTAATGCCTTGGAATTTTCTGTGGACCATGGCTTTTGCTGTGGGATGTGACTAAGAAAATTTCAGGAAAGATCAACTAGAGCAGCGGAACTTTATTTGGGGTTAATCAGAGGCACTTTAAATGATGGCAGGTGTATGCTGACTCCTATTTAACATGATTTTGAATGTGATTGCTTAATTCTGAACACAGCTACATCCCCAGTTATAAGAGGGTGTGCACACTTATGCAACCACATTATTTGAGGGTTTTTTTTTTCTTCCCTCCACCTAAAATATTTCAGTCTGTTTTTCAATTGAGTGGTACATTTTTTTTACAGCACAGAAACCTGACTTTTTAACAGGAGTGTGTGGACTTTTTATATCCACTGTATATATATATATATATACACTGAACAAAAATATAAACCATTTTGCATGAGCTGAACTCAAAGATCTGAAACATTTTCTACATACACAAAAGACCCATTATTCTCAAATATTGTCTAAATCTGTCTAAATCTGTGTTAGTGAGCACTTCTCCTTTGCCGAGATAATCCACCCCACCTCATAGGTGTGGCATATCAAGGTGCTGATTAGACAGCATAAATATTGCACAGGTGTGCCTTAGACTGCCCACAATAAAACGCCACTCTTAAATGTGGACAGTTTTGCCTTACTGGGGGGGGGGGGGTTAGGGGGTGACAGAAAACCAGTCAGTATCTGTTGTGGCCACCATTTGCCTCACGCAGTGCAACACATCTCCATCGCATAGAGTCAATCAAGTTGTTGATTGCAGAATATTAGCAGGAACTGGAACACGCTGTCATATACGCCGATTCAGTGCATCCCAAACATGCTCAATGGGTGACATGTCAGGTGAGTATTCTGGCCATGCAAGAACTGGGATGTTTTCAGCCTCCAGGAATTGTGTAGAGATCCTTGCAATATGAGGCCGTGCATTATCATGCTGCAACATAAAGTGATGGTCGTGGATGAATGGAACAACAATGGGCCTCAAGATCTCGTCACGGTATCTCTGTGCATTCAAAATGCCATCAATAAAATGCACCTGTGTTTGTTGTCCATAACATACGCCTGCCCAGACCATAACCCCACCGCCACCATGTGCCACTCGATCCACAACGTTGACGTCAGCAAACCGGTCACGACGCCACACACGCTGTCTGCCATCTGCTCTAAACAGTGAAAACGGTGACTCATCCGTGAACAGAATGCCTCTCCAATGTGCCAGACGCCATCTAATGTGAGCATTTGCCCACTCAAGTCGGTTATGACGACGAACTGCAGTCAGGTCCAGACCCCGATGAGGACGACGAACATGCAGATAAGCTTCCCTGAGACGGTTTCTGACAGTTTGTACAGAAATTATTTGGTTGTGCAAACCTATTGTTGCTGCAGCTGTCCGAGTGGATGGTCTCAGATGATCATGGAGGTGAACATGCTGGATGTGGAGGTCCTGGGCTGGTGAGGTTACACGTGGTCTTCGGTTGTGAGGCCAGTTGTATGTACTGCCAAATTCTCTGAAATGCCTTTGGAGACGGCTTATGGTAGAGGAATTAACATTCATTGCACGGGCAACAGCTCTGGTAGACTTTCCTGCAGTCAGCATGCCAATTGCACGCTCTTTCAAACCTTGCAACATCTGTGGCATTGTGCTGTAATCAAACTGCACATTTCAGAGTGGCCTTTTACTGTGGGAAGTCTAAGGCACACCTGTGCAATATTCATGCTGTCTAATCAGCACCTTGATATGCCACACCTGTGAGGAGGGATGGATTATCTCAGCAAAGGAGAAGTGCTCACTAATACAGATTTAGACAGATTTGTGAACAATATTTAAGAGTAATGGGTCTTTTGTGTATGTAGAAAATGTTTCAGATCTTTGAGTTCTGCTCATACAAAAAGGGGAGCAAAACCAAAAGTGTTGTGTTTAAATTTTTGTTCAGGGAATATTGTATATACATACATATTATTGGTCACACTTGTCTGGTATCCAGGGAGGGCATGGGAGGAAAGGAGGCCATGTTGTGTGGTGGTGTCCTCTATGCAATGTCTTTTTCAGTTGGCAGCACATCACCGGTGTAAACAGGGATTCGCTGCCGACAAACAATGAATCTATATTCCTTGACGACAATTGCCTGCTCGTCAGTGAAGGAGACCACTGAAATTACATGCAGCCATCTATGCCACAGTATAGGGAGGAGCGATCTCTAATGCCATCGCTCATTCCCATACCGAGTCATTATTTGCCAGCAGCAGAGCGTCATTAGACAGTAAGATCTACCGCCGGCAAACAATGATTTTTGTACCTGCATAAAAGATGTGATTACTCAATAAACAAGGTAATCAGTGGCACTTTTACACAGGCAGATCATTGCTAATGAATGTTCCTACAAATGCTTGGGAGAAATGATCTGGTCGTGACTAAAGAAGAGTGTGAGAACAGCCACGGTATCCCCAGCAAAGACTGCAACAGTGACTACAGGTATACAGATATAGTAAAAGACAAATAAATACAAAAATTTATTTATTGTGTTCCATATTTTCCCAGGAAAAATATTCTACATTTTTCAAACCAAAACTTGGATCTGAATATTTTTGTAATAGTATATAATTAAAAATGTAGTATAGCCAGTAAGCTATTCAACTGCTATATGTTATTTTTCATATATCTTTGTCCACCTGGCTAAAGTGGACCCACATGCTCTGTTCCATCCTTCACCCTTCCCCCCCCCCCCCCGCCCCCCCGCCAACCTTTCAGGGGGATCCCTGGATACATGTGACGTACAGGTGAAATAGAAATATTTGTAGTAGAAATTAGCTTGCATCAGAATTTGTGTAAGGAAAGGTAAAAATACATTCAAGACTCATAGATGCCGGTGATAAGAACATAGTTCTACCACTTTACAAATCGCTAGTCAGACCACACATTGAGTACTGTGTACAGTTCTGGGCTCCAGTGAACAAGGCAGACATAGCAGAGCTGGAGAGGGTCCAGAGGAGGGCAACTAAAGTAATAACTGGAATGGGGCAACTACAGTACCCTGAAAGATTATCAAAATTAGGGTTATTCACTTTAGAAAAAAGACGACTGAGGGGAGATCTAATTACTATGTATAAATATATCAGGGGTCAGTACAGAGATCTATCCCATCGTCTATTTATCCCCAGGACTGTGACTGTGACGAGGGGACATTCTCTGCGTCTGGAGGAAAGAAGGTTTGTACACAAACATAGAAAAGGATTCTTTACGGTAAGAGCAGTGAGACTATGGAATGCTCTGCCTGAGGAGGTGGTGATGGTGAGTACAATAAAGGAATTCAAGAGGGGCCTGGATGTATTTCTGGAGTGTAATAATATTACAGGCTATAGCTACTAGAGAGGGGTCGTTGATCCAGGGAGTTATTCTGATTGCCTGATTGGAGTCGGGAAGGAATTCTTTATTCCCCTAAAGTGGGGAAAATTGCCTTCTACCTCACAGGTTTTTTTTTTTTGCCTTCCTCTGGATCAACTTGCCTAATAGCAGGCCGAACTGGATGGACAAATGTCTTTTTTCGGCCTTATGTACTATGTTACTATGTTACTCAGACAAAGGTGTTTTCATTTTAATGTTGAGTTTCTGCTGAGCACTGCCCCCTTCCTGCCCAGTCTGTTTCACTTTTATTTCTTAGTCACAAAAGGGTGTAACAATAGAAAGGGGGCAGGCCCGTCACCCGACCACTTCCTTCATGTAACAAACATACAGGAAGTGATGATATACAGGAAGTGATGATACAGGAAGGTGAGAAACCACCATCATTTAAAATAACATAACCAGCTAACAAAATACATGTATACAATAATCTCCCATTACCACTGTAGTGAACTTTATCCAGCCTTGCTCAGTGATCAATGCCCAATAAAATTACTATGATCCTCATGCATGTTTATTTACAGGACAACGTCATTATCTCCAGTGGTTGATCAGGTGCACTAGAGACAACAAACGCACGTTCCTTTCATATATTGTTCTCTTAACAAATGCATCCATGCCAAGCCAATAAATCTGCGTCTTGTGTGGGGGCCCTAGACGGCGTCCATACATTCTTTAAGAAAACACCGCTCCGCAGATCACATCGGTCTCCCCTGGCCCACAGCTCAGTGCATAGCACATGGACCATTCAACGATGGAGACCTCTGCGCCCGGCAGCTGTGTCTCCACATACACAGGAAGATATCCACTCCAATGGTTTACCCTGACACTGAGAGACATGATGACAATTCACAATATATTAAAAAGACATCCTAATAAAATTTCCACAACACAGGGCTGGTTGTAGCTTACTAAGATCTCATTCAGACGAACATAAGGGCTCCCTGCCCGTATTGCGGACCTATTGACTTGACAATCCGCAAGATACGGGGAAAGATAGGATATGCCCACAGAAACACTCTGAAGCTCTTCCGTGGGCTTTTGGGTCTGTGCTTCCGAAAAAAACTCCACTGGAAATGAAATAATTGCAGAGGGTCAATTGAAACAATTCACCAAAATAAGCTAATCCCTCCTTAAAACTTAACTTTTTCTAAATATAATTGTAAAAAAGCACAAAAACAACCCTCAAAATCAAAAAACAAAACTAAAAGAAAAAATTCAAAAGATCAAGATCTCCATATCAGGACATAACATAGTAGTTGGGGCTACCACATTATAAGATGTAGGCCACTCTTACTTGCGACCTTCCAGTGATACTAGAGAAGAATGTCAGTCTTGGGTGCAGATGATGCGGCAGTCATTGGATATGATGTTGCCTCAGGAGATGGACACCAGCTCACCCTCTAATGTCCCTAATACTCTACCTGCCTACAGGCAGAGCACACGCCCCGAAAGGGGCAACCCAACCTCTCGGTGGCTAGACCCTCACTATTCCCTAACGTGTCCCTCTTGGGTGTCCTGACACGTTTCCCCCGACAAAATGGTTGGTTCCTCAGTGGACCAATACATGTGGTTAAGGATAAACATATTCTGTGCTCAATGGCAGCTACAGATGATGTCAATAAGTAGAAGCGCCACTTGTTCAAAACTACAGCCTCCTTTTAAACATTATTTGGAGGGAATACGGTGGCTCTCCTGTGTGGGCAATATGCAAGGTGCATGTGTCTAAGCTGACTCACCCAGTCAGAAAAGGCAGGCGTATAGGAACATAGGAAGACAGGCACTCTATATGAGGTCACCAGCAGATATCAACAAAGGACAAGGGATAGTGTGTATATGATAAAAACTATATTTATTTGGGCAGTAATAAAAACGTTATCAATATAGGTCACTCCTAATGTACCGGGAGAGGAGTGGGTGGTGTAAAATAGATAAATGGATAAATGAATAAAGAAAAATAATGTGAAAATGTGATGATAAACACCCTGTATTGGGCTATAACTATAAGTCCAGAATCATGGTATGTAGAACTTAAAATTTTAGACAAATATAGTCAATAGTCTGAGCTGGATTCAGTTGATTAAAATAAGTAAAAAGTTAGTACAAAGATCTAAATTGTGACAGTTTTAAAAGGATATATCAGTAGCATTCCAGATCCGATGTATGTGTATACACAGCTATGCAAAAGTTATTTTCAGCTAACCAGTGCCTGGTGGCGTCCCACCTAAAATTGGCTGTCTGGTCGCTGTTACCTTTCTCGAGGATCGCCGGTTCTTCTATGTGGGTGTCTCCGCGCAGGATCCTCTGTGTGCTGTGGATGCTTAGTGCGGTTATGGATAGACGGGGCCGACAGCGCGGTTGCAGATGGATGCGATGACCGCGAAGGCCTGCTGTTTGTGGATCGTCTGTCGATGTGAATGTTGCTGTCTTTTCCTCCGGTCAGAGGGCTGCTGACTGTGTCTGGCGTTCTTGCCACTTGCGGCAGTTTAGCACGTGCTTTTTTCGGGCGCTTTAATTCCCGGTGTTGCCAATGGATGGAGGCAGCCTGATGGTGCAGGGGAGTTTGGAAGCGCTTCCCAGGGCTTGGATAACCATACGAGTTTCGAAGGATTGCAGCCTTCTTCATCAGTGGTAGCCCGTGCAACAGCCTGCCAGGGTTTAAATGTCCTCATCAGGTTGCATCCAAAAACCGGGATGGATTGAAAAGGGCGGGGGAAAAAGGGCAAAAAAAAAAAAAAAAAGGGAAAAAAAATAATATATATGTTATTGTCTACAAGTTGTCTAAAAACAAAACAAACAAAAATGTATTGTGTATGTGTAATCACATTAGCTGCATAATGGGTATCTCTATCTCTGCAGCGGGTGGGTATTCTTGCGATATATTGTATACAGTTGACATGTCATAGCTTTGTAGAGTTGATAGAAATAAATAAATGACTACAGATGTCAATGAAAAAACTATATAAATAGAATAGATATAATTGATGGTTCATGCTTGTGTGTCTTTGAATCATGTTGTATTTTGTATGTGTAAGTGATGGTGATAATTTGTGTCAGTGATTTGGCATGTGTGCCCCAGTGATTGATGAGGAGCGGAGCAGGAATATATGTATTTCTGTTCATGGGGGTGTGCATAGTTACCTCTGGGTATTGGATGTAAAGAGGTGGGGGGTGAGATTTGACTGTATGTGTGTGTTTTCAACAGTTTATTCCACTGTTTTTAATATTCTCTTCTTCTGTTTTTAGTGGTCTCTTCTCCTGTTTTTTAATGGTTTTTAGTAGTTTTTAGTAGATCTTATTGGCTATATATCTAAATTGTCATTGTTTCTTAAAGGTGCTGTTGGGGTTATGGATTGTAGACCCCATTAGTGGCATTTATGTCTCGTGAGGGGAGTTTGGGTCTGAGGGTGAAGGGTCGGAGTCAATTATGTGATCTCAACATATGTAGTTGTTTGTTGGTTGAGGGTACGGTGTTGTGTAGATGGGGGCCCGAGGCTGAGGGGGGATCGAGGTGCTGGTAAGCAGCCGGACACTCGATCCGCCATCAGTCAGAGGCCTCCCACCTAGTCTCTATAGGAAGCCGAATAGTTCCAATTCAGCGTTTAAACCTCCTGGTGCAAGTGTGTTGAATTCAAAGATGTATTTCGATTTTACTCTGGACATTTGTTTTATATAGTTTCCTCCTCTCCAGTTTTTAGGTACTTTTTCTACAGCCGTAAATATTATCCCCTTGGGGTCCTGGTTATGGTATATTTTGAAGTGTTTTGACACTGAGTGATTCATGTAGCCTGTTTTGATGTTATTTATATGTTCAGCAATTCTTCTCTTTAGGGTCCTTTTCGTCCGTCCCACATATTGTTTCCCACATGGGCATTGTATCAAATAGATCACCCCGGTGCTGTTGCATGTTAAGAAGTCTTTAATTTTATGTAGGATGGAATTGGTTGTGGAGAGAATGGTATCTGTTTTCTTTTTAAATGTGGTTATTTTGCAATTGCTGCATTGGTTACAACTGTAGAATCCTTTGAAGTGGAGCCAGTTGTCTGTGGTTTTGGTATATTTTTGTGGTGGTTTGATTGATGGGGCAATTTTGATTCCTAGATTAGGAGCTTTGGTATAGATGATTTTTGGATGTGTTGGGATGATGGAGTTTAGTAGTTTGTCCTAAAGTATGAAGTGCCAGTGTTTCCGTATGATGTGTTCAATCCTTTTGTGTTCTGCATTGAATGGTAAAATGATTCGTGTTTCATCTTTTGTATCCTCTCTTCTTTTAGTACTGGTTGTTTCAAAGAAAGTTTTCCTGTCGAGATTCCTGATTTTGGTGAGTGAGTTCTCTATTTCTGATATCGGATAGTTCTTTTCAGTAAACTGTTTTTTCAGGTCTTCCGCTTCAAGTTCAAAGGATTCCATACCAGTGCAGTTCCTCTTTAATCGTCTGAATTGACCTGACGGGATGTTTAAGAGCCATTTGGGGAGGTGACAGCTCGAGAAAAAAATATAACTGTTTTTGGCCGTGGGTTTTTTGTAGGTGCAACAAGTAAGTTTGTTCTGTTCACTTTTGATCTGTATATCTAGGAATTCGATTTGAGACTTACTGATGTTTGATGTAAAACGTATATTAATGGGATTGAGATTAATGTCATTCAGGAATAGTGTTAGGTTTACTTCACTTCCCTTCCAGATGAAGATGATGTCGTTGAGGTAGCGGTGTCATAGCACCAGATCCGCCCCCAGTCTCGGGGTGATGTTGTGATCCTCCCAGTCCGCCATAAAGAGATTGGCGTAACTGGGGGCGAATCTGGTGCCCATGGCTGTGCCCATAGTCTGGAGGAAATATTCAGATTCAAAGCAGAAGTAATTGTGTGTCAGAATAAATTCTACAGCTTTGGTCAGGTATTCTATTTTATTCTTTTGGGTATGGACTATTTTGTTCTAGTTGTCGGCTCATGGATAGGATTCCTGTTTCATGTTCGATGACTGTGTATAATGATTGCACATCTAATGTGCCTAATGTCCACTCTGGTTCGAAATTCAAATTTTCAATAATATTTAAGATTTGTGTTGTATCTTTAATGTAAGATATCGTATGTTTGACGATGGGTTGTAAGAGTCTGTCAATATATTGTGACAGGTTGGATGTGATTGAGTCAATTCCAGATATATAATGCAACCTGATGAGGACATTTAAACCCTGGCAGGCTGTTGCACGGGCTACCACTGATGAAGAAGGCTGCAATCCTTCGAAACGCGTATGGTTATCCAAGCCCTGGGAAGCGCTTCCAAACTCCCCTGCACCATCAGGCTGCCTCCATCCATTGACAACACCGGGAATTAAAGCGCCCGAAAAAAGCGTGCGCTAAACTGCCGCACGTGGCAAGAACGCCAGACACAGTCAGCAGCCCTCTGACCGGAGGAAAAGACAGCAACATTTGCATCGACAGACCGATCCACAAACAGCAGGCCTTCGCGGTCATCGCATCCATCTGCAACCGCGCTGTCGGCCCCGTCTATCCATAACCGCACTAAGCATCCACAGCACACAGAGGATCCTGCGCGGAGACACCCACATAGAAGAACCGGCGATCCTCCAGAAAGGTAACAGCGACCAGACAGCCAATTTTAGGTGGGACGCCACCAGGCACTGGTTAGCTGAAAATAACTTTTGCATAGCTGTGTATACACATGCATCGGATCTGGAATGCTGCTGATATATCCTTTTAAACCTGTCACAATTTAGATCTTTGTACTAACTTTTTACTTATTTTAATCAACTGAATCCAGCTCAGACTATTGACTATATTTGTCTAATATTTAAAGTTCTACATACCATGATTCGGGACTTATAGCCCAATACAGGGTGTTTATCATCACAATTTCACATTATTTTTCTTTATTCATTTATCCATTTTTCTATTTTACACCACCCACTCCTCTCCCTGTACATTGGGAGTGACCTATATTGATAACGTTTTTATTACTACTCAAATAAATATAGTTTTTATCACATACACACTATCCCTTGTCCTTTGTTGATATCTGCTGGTGACCTCATATAGAGTGCCTGTCTTCCTATGTTCCTTTTATACATTATACCTCACTTCCGGTCTCCCATTTCCTGCTCAGTTGCGTTCCAGGGTGGAATGCACTATAATCAGGCTAAGATATCTCATTATGGGTCAGAGGGGGAGCCAAATCAATAATTCTTGATTCAAAAAAGCAATTCCCAGATCAAAAAGGGAAATACCTATCAACTGCCATGCCGGCAGACAGGAGAATTTACTCCTCATGATTGCGTACATTCCAAGCTGGAACGCACAAGCGATCGCACTTCCTGTTCCGCCACTCAGACATATGCATTCCATCATGGAGCACTCCTGTCCCTCCAGTAAAGGCAGTTCCCACTTCTTTGAGCTTGTGCGCTCCAGCCTGGAATGCAAACATGATCTAGCCCCTTCTCCTCCACTGCATGCTCTCCAATCAGAGAATGCTAGTCCCTCCATAAGTTGCCAAAACCTCAATGATAGAGAATTACACGCGCCCTACTCTGGAACGCATGTACAACCATTAATCTACAGATAATAAATATACTGAGATAGTAAGAGAAAGGGGGTTGGGAGGAGAGGGAAGGGGAAACCACAAAAGGACATTCAAGCCAATCGAACCACATCCGCAGCACAGAGTGCACATGTTTAATGCCTGTATATTGCGGACCGCTATTTGTGGCCCGCAGCACGGGCACAGAGCCCTTAAGTTCATCTGAATGAGCCCTTAGAAAGAGATTGTCAAGTGCTAAGTAATACCTATTGGTGCTCTGCACTGCTTACTTGGCTCTTTTTGATAACTCCAATAGACTAAAATAGAGAGTTCATGTGCGAGCACGGCAAACTCCTCACTGATTTCTATTGAGACAGCAACCATGCAGAATAAGCAAATGGTGGACCACATTCTTCCAGTTATGGCATGTCCTATAGATATGCCACAAATGTATACAATGTGTAGGCAACCAGCAGGAAAGGTACTAGAGGGCAGATATGTGCCATGTAGGTTGCTAATCTCAGTTATCTAAGTCCAGGAATTGCAGTGTGGCTGTTCTGGCAGTTCACCCCAGACTTTCCACATTACTGAAAAGGAGTCCAGGTGCAGTTCCCAGAGGTAGTTAAAAAGGGAATGGCTACCTGGGAGCAGGGGGAAGAAAGAATCTAAGGCTCCATTCACACGTCCGCAAATGGGTCCGCATCCGTTCTGCAATTTTGCGGAACGGGTGTGGACCCATTCATTTTCTATGGGGATGGAATGGATGCGGACAGCACACAGTGTGCTGTCCGCATTCGCATTTGCGGAGCGCGCCCGTGATCTTCGGGTCCGCAGCTCCGCAAAAGATAGAACATGTCCTATTCTTGTCCGCAACATACCACGGACGTGTGAATGGAGCCTAAGGCTAAATTCACACGTCCGTCTTTTGTCTTTCCAGATTTACAGTCCGTTTTTTGCGGATCCGTGTTTCCGCAAAAACCTTCAGTTTTTACAAAAGTACATCCTTTCCGTGTTTCCGCAAAAAAATAAAAAAAGGAGGAGGAATAGATGTTGCTAGGGTACCAATAGAAGAAAAGAAAAAAAGGGGTATAAAACAGAGGACATGTGCTAGTACAGGCACCATTTTATTGTGCTTTTGGTGTCGTTCAGATTTGTGTAAGAAACCTCTGCTTGGCTGGCATAGTTTTCTACCGATTTCTCAGCGATCATCATGGCAGAAGACATGGATAATGTTCTATTTCACTGGATTCTCTCTCTGCGATTCAGACGGCATTCATCTATGCTGGATGAAGAACCGGGAGGAAGAGGAGACGGCAGTGGGTCCATCCCATTGTTGCTCAGCATCTTCAAAAAGGACAATTTCACAAGTTATACAACGATCTGCGACGTGACCCTATAAAGTTCAAAAGCTATTGCCGGATGTCCATGGAAGCATTCGATCATCTACTGGTCTCTCTACATCCAGACCTTAATTTCCTGGACACCAGCATGAGGCGTAGCATATCTGCTGAACAACGGTTGATTGTCACCTTGAGGTAAGGGAATGTGCCATTTTTATATACTATATATTAAATATTATTATATGAAAATGAAAGTTAGAACCAATTTTTTTTTTTTTGTTTGTATTTTAGATTCCTTGCTACCGGGAACTCATTCGCTTCTTTACATTTTGAGTTTCTCCTTGGAATCTCTACAATCTCTGGGATTGTCTGCCATACCTGCAAAGTTATATGGCAGCGTCTCAGAGAAGCGGTGATGCCCACCCCCAAGGCGGAAGATTGGCTACGTATCGCCAAGGGATTTCACCAATCTGCATAGTTTCCTAACTGCATTGGGGCACTGGACGGTAAGCATATCCGTGTGAAGAAGCCGCCTCACTCAGGGTCCCGGTACTTCAATTATAAGCAGTATTTTTCTGTGGTGCTGATGGCCTTGGCTGACAGTAACTACAAGTTTGTAATTGTTGATATCAGGGCCTATGGGAGCACTTCAGACAGCCGCATCTTTAGTGCTTCCAGAATGGGTGAACGGCTTCGTGAAAACCAGCTTGCCCTGCCAGAGCCCAGTAGACTTCCCGGATCTGCAGGTCCACCGGCTCCATTTGTGATCGTGGCACACAAAGGATTCGCATTGTCACCCCACATGATGAGGCCCTTCCGTAGACGCAATCTGGATGACCGGAAGCACATCTTCAACTATCGATTGACTCGCGCCCGTCGGTATGTGAAGTGCGCTTTCGGAATACTGACCACTAAGTGGAGAGTATTCATGGTATCCATACAGATGAATCCGGACAATGCCACCCTGGTGATACAGGCTTGTGTAGTGCTACACAACTTCACCAGGATCCACGATGCCTCCAAAGATGCAGATTTGGGCCTAAATATGACATCTTCAGTCAGTTTAGACCTGAGCCGGCCTGGACGCCCTGGTACAGCTGGACTAGCTGTTCAGGAACTCTATGCCGACTACTTCTGCAGTCCTGAGGGGGTATTGTTGTGGCAGTTGGATGCCATCCGTGGAAGACGCTGATTTCAGCTGGAATCTAGTTTAAATTTTAATAATTTTTTTTATTTCTTAGTTTAGTTAGATCCCCAGTTGTTAGTTTAGATTAGGGACTCGCAAGAGAATGAGGACCCTTGATGTGGGCTTGCGGGCTGAGGTATTTTGTAAAATCAAAATTTTTTTATAATTTGGTGTAAATACCTTATTTTGACTTACGTCTATTATAATGTAATTAAAAATTTGTTACTATTTAAACGTATATGTACTCACAGCTAAACACGAACATGTCCAATTTTTATTAATAAAAATCGGATATGTCTACCTTCAGCTTTGTACAAGGACTACACCAGACGTAATCAGGCACGCAATCCATCAAGATTACACTTCTATGCAGAAAAGATAAGTATATGAGATCATCACTTTTCATCCAAATGCACATGACAGACACGGACCATGAGATACCAGCCTGAATTCTTGCTGAGTGCTGGAGCTCCCACGTTCCTGTGCACGAGGCCTACACTCGTATAGATCAGTGCAACCAATGAGGCTGTGCGCTCTTTCACTCAGCAGGGATCCAGGCCGGTATCTCACGGTCCGTGTTACATGGACGTGTGCATTTGGCGGACAGGCCCCCTTGACAGTGATGGCCTATCACGGTCGGCGTGGCTATCACATACGTGACACAGAGGGAGGGAACGAGGAAGGCCCTGCCCAAGTGAGAGGGAAGATGGTGACCCCTGACTCACCTGGCGGCTGGCACCTGGCTGCCCTGACGTCCCTAGACGGGTTCCTCACCCGTACGCCGATCACGTGCCTAAAGCCCTGGCTTTCCCTGAGCTGAGCCCTAGGTAGTGAACAGGGCGATGGGAACACTAGTCCGCACCACTAACTCTAAGGGAAAACACCAAGGGGAGGACAGACAACACAGACTCAACATATATTCCCAGGTGGGCGACAACAGGAGACAACAATAAGCCAAACAGGGATCCGGAGGGTAGCACACAGGAACGACAACCAGGATTAACCACTCCAGTGGGTCAGTATAGATGTCCAGGCAGGAAGCTCTATAACTGGCAACTAGAGAAGTGTGAGGGGAGAATATAAGGAGGTAGGGAGTGGCAGACAAGAAACAGCTGAGGAGGAGAAGCTACGGATCCCTGAGAGAGACAAAAAGGATAGCAAGGCAAACACAGAAAACAATCACTAAGAAACACCGTGATCTTTAGATATAGAGCGCGCAGCCACCCGCTGCGACTTCCTGACCCCGGGTATAACGGAGTCAGATGTGGCTCTTGATACCCTCGTGACAGTACCCCCCCTTTCACGAGGGGCCTCCGGACACTCAGGACCAGGTCTCTCCGGATGAGAGGCATGGAAAGTCTGAATTAACCTGTTGGCGTTTACCTCTGACGCTGGAACCCACATTCTTTCCTCGGGACCGTAACCCCTCCAATGCACCAGATACTGAAGAGAGCGGCGGACCCGACGAGAATCAACAATTCTGGCTATTTGAAACTCCAGATTACCATCCACAATAACATGAGGAGGTGGCAGCGGCGATGGTTCTAGAGGTGGAACATACTTCTTGAGTAACGATTTATGGAAGACGTTATGGATCTTAAAAGTCTGAGGTAGCTCCAGGCGAAAAGCCACAGGGTTAATGACGGCTACTATTTTATAGGGACCAATGAACCTAGGACCCAGTTTCCAAGAAGGAACCTTCAACTTAATATTCCTAGTAGACAACCACACATAGTCATTCACTCCTAGGTCCGGACCTGGCGACCGTTTCTTATCGGCCATGCATTTATATTTACCACTCATCTTTTTCAAGTTAACTTGCACCTTCTGCCATACCGATGAAAGAGATGAAGAAAACCTTTCCTCTTCGGGAACCCCAGAAGACCCCCCCTCTTTGAAAGTACAAAATTGGGGATGAAAACCGTATGCACCAAGGAATGGTGACTTGCCAGTGGACTCCTGATAATGATTATGTATGGCAAACTCAGCTAACGGTAAATATGATGACCACAACTCTTGGTTTTCAGACACAAAACACCTTAAATATGTTTCTAGGTTTTGGTTGGTACGCTCAGTCTGTCCATTCGACTGAGGATGGAAAGCTGAGGAAAAGGACAAGTGAACCCCCAAACGGGAACAAAAAGCTTTCCAAAACTTAGAAATAAACTGGGTTCCCCGATCCGAAACCACATCGGAAGGGACCCCGTGAAGCTTCACGATTTCACTGATAAACACCTGAGCGAGAGTTTTAGCATTAGGAAGTGCGGGTAGCGCAATAAAGTGTACCATTTTGCTAAACCTGCCTACTACTACCAAGATAACTGTTTTACCCGCCGACAACGGTAAGTCAGTGATGAAATCCATTGACAGATGTGTCCATGGCCTATTGGGGATGAAAAGTGGCAATAAAGACCCTGCTGGACGTGTATGAGAGACTTTCGCGCGTGCACAAGTAGAACAAGTAGACACGAAATCCATTACATCCTGACGCAACCTTGGCCACCAAAAACGACGAGATAAAAGCTCCAAGGTTGCTTTACTACCCGGGTGTCCAGCAAGTGCCGAATTATGATGTTCTTTTAATAATTCAAGACGCAGGTTTAACGGGACAAACAATTTCTCTGAGGGGCAAGAGGCCGGGGCGTCCCCCTGAGCCTCTAACACCTTTCCCTCTAGAACAGAGTGTACAGCAGAGACAACCACTCCTCTTTGTAAAATAGGTACCGGATCACAAACATTACCCCCTCCAGGGAAACTACGAGATAATGCGTCTGCCTTGGTATTTTTTGCCCCAGGACGATAGGTGATTACAAAGTTAAATCTGGTAAAGAATAGCGACCACCTAGCTTGTCTAGGGGTGAGACGCTTAGCCGATTCTAGGTACAGAAGGTTCTTGTGATCCGTAATCACCGTGACGGGGTGGATTGCTCCCTCTAAGAAGTGACGCCACTCTTCAAGCGCCAGTTTAATTGCCAACAGTTCCCTATTTCCAATATCATAATTCTTCTCCGCAGAAGATAATTTTTTGGAAAAGAAAGCGCAAGGACGCCATTTGCCAGGAGACGGACCCTGAGACAATACAGCTCCCACTCCCACCTCTGACGCATCTACCTCGACAATAAAAGGCTGGGAGACATCAGGTTGAATTAGAACAGGTGCTGAGGTAAACCTCTCCTTTAGAGAGGAAAATGCCTCTTTAGCGGCGTCAGACCATTTGGAAAAATCCGTCCCCTTCCTAGTCATGTCGGTAAGGGGTTTAACGATCACTGAATAATTTTTAATGAACTTTCTATAGAAATTAGCGAAAACCCAAAAACCGTTGTAGGGCTTTAAGGTTCTCAGGAAGATCCCAATCTAAAATTGCCTGGACTTTCCCAGGATCCATGCGGAAACCTGAAGCAGATAATAGATATCCCAGGAACTGTAATTCCTGAACAGCGAAGACACATTTTTCAATTTTCGCATATAATTTATTCGTCCGTAGGACCTGCAGTACTTGCCTGACATGCACCTCATGTGTTTTCAGATCAGCCGAATAAATTAAGATATCATCTAGGTATATGACTACAAACCTGCCGATGAAATGACTAAAAATATCATTAATGAAATGTTGGAAGACAGCAGGGGCATTGGTCAGACCGAAAGGCATAACTAGATTTTCATAATGCCCCTCAGGGGTGTTAAAAGCTGTCTTCCACTCATCCCCTTCCCTGATACGAATCAGATTGTAGGCCCCCCTAAGATCAAGTTTGGAGAACCACTTAGCACCCGCAATCTGATTAAAAAGGTCAGGAATGAGAGGAAGAGGGTATGGGTCACGGATGGTTATCTGGTTTAACTCACGGAAATCTAAGCAAGGACGCAGGCCCCCATCTTTCTTTTTAACAAAGAAAAACCCTGCAGCCACGGGTGAAGAAGAGGGTCTGATGTGTCCCTTAGCCAGACTCTCGGAGATATAATCTTTCATGGCTTGTCTCTCGGGACCCGAAAGATTATACAACCTGGACTTGGGTAATTTTGCCCCGGGAATCAGGTTAACCGGGCAATCATAAGGACGATGAGGTGGTAGTTTCTGACAACCCTTTTCAGAAAAAACGTCCTCAAAGTCCGAAATAAATGTAGGTAGGGAAGCTATGGAGGCGATTAAGCAATTGTTATTTAAGCAATTCTCTCTGCAATGCTCACTCCACTCCAATATCTCCCTGGCCTGCCAATCCACCACTGGATTGTGCGCTACCAACCAGGGAAGACCCAATACCACCGGAGAGGGAAGGCCCTCCAGAACGTAACATGAAAGACACTCATTATGGTGGTCCCCTACCCGAAGGTGTAAATTACGAACAATGTGGGTGAGGTTTCTCTGAGACAAAGGAGCAGAATCTATAGCGAATACGGGAATAGGTCTCTGCAGCGTACAGAGAGACAAACCCATAGTGCGGGCAAAATGGGCATCAATCAAGTTTACCCCTGCTCCACTGTCTAGAAAAACAGAAATAGACTCCGTCTTAACACCAAAAACAATGACCGCTGGTAACACAAATTGAGATGTTCGTATGGAGGAAACGTATACCCCCCGGCTGACATCCTCCGCACAGCCCGGGGTTAGTAGTTTTCCGACGATCTTTTGTTTTTGAGAAAGGAGGGACAGACATTAATGAAATGACCCCTCCCCCCACAGAAAAAACAAGCCCCCCCCTACGGCGAACCTCGGGAGGACGGACCTGACGAGAAGTTCCGCCTAGCTGCATAGGCTCATCTAAGTCAGTACAGGCTGACTGTTGCTTGGGAGAGGTAACCAATTGCTCCGGAATTTTCGATCTCTCCCTAAGACGTCTATCTATTCTGATAGAGAGGGAAATAACAGCATCAAGGGAAAGGGGGGTCTCATACAGCGCCAGTGCATCCTTAACCCTTTCAGATAACCCAGAGCAGAACTGACTCCTGAGAGCCGGGTCGTTCCACTGAGTATGCGTAGCCCACCTACGGAACTCTGAGCAATATTCCTCTGCTGACCGATCTCCCTGTAGGAGTCTCCGTAACTTCGACTCAGCCAGGGCGACTCGGTCAGGGTCATCATATATGAGACCCAAAGCCCCAAAAAATCCCTCCACTGACCGAAGAGCCTGAGAACCAGGGGGTAACGAGAACGCCCAGGATTGCGGATCCCCCTGAAGCAGGGAAATGACAATCCCTACCCGCTGTTCTTCATGACCTGAGGAGTAAGGGCGCAACTTAAAATATAATTTGCAGGCCTCACGGAACGTCGCAAATTTGTCCCTTCCCCCAGAAAATCTGTTGGGAAGAGCAACCTTGGGTTCAGTGACAACCTGGTTACCCATAGCAACCGCTGGGGGTGCGGTCTGCTGCATTTGCTGCTGTTGTTGGAGAACAGACGCCTTCAATCCTGCCACCTCCAAAGACAGGCTTTGAAGCTGTTCTGCCAAGGCATCAATAGGATCCATATTGGATTCTAAGTAGAGAGAGAAAAAAAAAAACAACAAACAAAAAATTATATAATTTTTTTTTTTTTCTCAAAAAGTAAGGGCCAGTTATAATATCACGGTCGGCGTGGCTATCACATACGTGACACAGAGGGAGGGAACGAGGAAGGCCCTGCCCAAGTGAGAGGGAAGATGGTGACCCCTGACTCACCTGGCGGCTGGCACCTGGCTGCCCTGACGTCCCTAGACGGGTTCCTCACCCGTACGCCGATCACGTGCCTAAAGCCCTGGCTTTCCCTGAGCTGAGCCCTAGGTAGTGAACAGGGCGATGGGAACACTAGTCCGCACCACTAACTCTAAGGGAAAACACCAAGGGGAGGACAGACAACACAGACTCAACATATATTCCCAGGTGGGCGACAACAGGAGACAACAATAAGCCAAACAGGGATCCGGAGGGTAGCACACAGGAACGACAACCAGGATTAACCACTTCAGTGGGTCAGTATAGATGTCCAGGCAGGAAGCTCTATAACTGGCAACTAGAGAAGTGGGAGGGGAGAATATAAGGAGGTAGGGAGTGGCAGACAAGAAACAGCTGAGGAGGAGAAGCTACGGATCCCTGAGAGAGACAAAAAGGATAGCAAGGCAAACACAGAAAACAATCACTAAGAAACACCGTGATCTTTAGATATAGAGCGCGCAGCCACCCGCTGCGACTTCCTGACCCCGGGTATAACGGAGTCAGAGGTGGCTCTTGATACCCTCGTGACATGGCCATTTCGCAGTGTTTGCCAATGAACACATGTGGGTTGCCATCTTGACTCACCCATCCAGCGATGCACAGGTAAGCCCTTACCTGTGCCGGGAGCCGGTCTGAAATCAAATGCGGTCTCCGGGAGCAGGCAGTTCTGAGAACAGCCGCCGGGGGCCATCATTGGGCTGTTATCAGAACTGCCTGTTCCCGGTGACCGCATTTGAATTCAGACCGGCTCCCGGCACAGGCACAGGTAAGGGCTTACCTGTGCATCGCCTGCCAGGTGAGTCAAGATGGCAGGCCGCATGTGTTCGTTGGCGAACACTGCGAACTGACCATCACTGCCCCCTGATGCTCTCCTTGACATGTGCTTGATCACACATTGAAAAAGACAATTTTTTAAAAATAATCACAATACCGGGCAGATGCTTCTGGCAAGCAGTGTGTTTGATGGGCTGGCTTCAGCACTGCCATAACCTTTTTAGGTAGGTCTGCGCAAAAGCACGCACATTACTGCTGGTAACGTTACCAAACACACTACTTGCCAGAAGCATCTGCCCGGCAGTGTGTTGCCCTTTATGTGCGCAATGAAGCTGCCAGGGTGATAAAATGGGGGGACTGTGGGGTTCAGCTCTGATCCAAAAATAAAAATGGGAGGGTACATGATAACTTAGATTAATATTTTAAAAATAATGACCTAAATAGACAATAGGTCATCATTATTAAAATGTTAAATTATGACATGTTTGAAGAGAAAAAACACATACGCAATTTAAACAAGATAACAAAGATTTATTTCAAGCAAAAAATATTATAAGTCAAATAATTCCCTAGTATATGGGCCAGGGGTGTGCATAATTGGGGTGTCCGGTCTGTTAAGACGGGAATGAGGAGTTATGACTTTTAATCTTTGGTCTCTTCTTTTTTCTAAAAAGTGCAGAACATCATGTGGCTCTGCAGGGTCCATAAATTCATCTATTACCATGAACAACGCAGAAAGGCACCGTGTTTGCCGTTCATCTGGCACACGGCGCAAGGAAGGAGCAAGCCCTTTTAAATCTACTTCTTCCTTGCCGTCAGACCGATTCCGGTTTAGATGCTCCATAACAATCATATCTACCTGACCACGGAGATCTAAACCGGAATCGGTTATGACCCTTTGGCCTCGTCTGCGAGATGAACGGCTAACAGGTGCTGCTCTTTGTTGCTGGCTGGGTTCTGGATTGGCCTGGACTGGTTCTTGAATAGCATCTACCACTTCTGTGACCTCTTCTTGATTTTCCGATCTTTCCTGCAGAGGCTGGTGAAGGAGAGATAATAAAGCCACGGAAGATTCCCCCATGGCCTCAGGATGTACACTTTCCGTTTAGGTATCATCTGTGGACATTCCTGGTCTGTCATCCAAATTGCCGGACGATGCTTGTGGATTTGAAGTGCCCGAGAGGTTGTCCACAGTTCTGTAAAATAAATGTAATATTAAAATTATTTGATTTATTAAAAGAGCACCTTCCACCAGTTTGTACTCAATAATGTCGTACCTAACACTATAGTGTCAACTTGTCAGAACTATTGGGTATAAATAAAGTCCATAAGTATAAGGCCTAGATACGACAATGTATTAGACATGTGCTGAGTCTTGATGATTTTCAGTGTATAGAAAGACTCTAATCTTTCTTTGGGGTTTTTATATTAAGCAATGTATGAGTAGTCTGATTTTTATATCATCAATTTAAATACGTGTGCTATATATATATATATATATATAAGAGTGTGGTCCTTATAGATATATTCAGTCTTAAGGTTAGAAATGAGGTACAGATTGCTCTGTCATTTTTTTTAGAATTTCTCTCAGTGTAAAACACAAGTTAATTATTTCTTTCTTTAAGGTTTTCTTGAATGGAGAAATGTGGACACAGGTGATCATAAACAAACCCTGTCTTTTCCCCAGAACAATGACTTGAGTATGGTCATGTGTATCTTGATTTAATAAGGTCTGGTCAAAAGATTAAGGGATATGTGAGGTGTTTGACCAGATACAAAAGTCATTGTCTATTCAAGATTTCCTCAAGGTTTTGTCTGAAACCTTAGTTAAAATTTATCGCTAGTAAATGAATAAGAGAATATATAGAAAATATAAATAAGTGCCTCGATTTTTGTATTGAGTACTAGTGCCATCTTGTGTTAGGGTAACATAAAGATCTAGGGTGTATTTTCCCTAGAGGGAGGTTCTATTAATTATAAAGTGAGGTCACTAGTTAATGATAAAACTTGGCCAAGCCCTTTCTAAGATAGGATAAAAAGATGGTCTGGGCTGACAGAGGGGATCTATCTCTGGAGCTCTCTCTCTAACTATCATCAAGGGACGATCATCAGGAAACCATCAAAAGGGAAAAGACCAGATCCAGCCCTGACCACCTTTTCAGTCATTGGAGGCAGCCATCTTAGAACCATTGAAACTGATTTCTGCTAGCTGACATTTTGGTATAGTATAACCTTACCTATATTTTATAGGATAATTAATTAATATAATACATATCTATATATATTCAATTAACCATACCTTGTGTAAAGTATCTGTTTTGGAATAAGATTGGGGTGTACCTGCAGCATCATCCTGAAAATTAATCCAATACAGGGAGATTGAAAATATACTGGTGAAAACACGGTATTATCTCCAAGGAATTGAATTCAGTTCTAGACCGGTATGGTTGATTATATATGTATAAATATCTGTATAGATAAAAGATAAACCAGATTTGGGTTTAATTGGACATTTGTCGGCTGAGAGAAATCAAGTATTAAATTGATTTAAAAATATAATTGAGGGGTATCATTATAAGAAGGCATAATTGTGTATATATATATTCTCAATTATTTTTGACTTTCTCACTATTTTGCATATCGTTGATTGTATTTTATTATCCCCAATTTTATTATATATATTATTTTGCACTATAAATTGTATTAATAAATTACATATATATTTTGTCTGTAACTGGGTTGTGTCTTCAATTCAACGCAGATCACGAGCTTGTTTTAGCTTGATATTTATGATAATAAATTATAATCTCCTTCATTATAGATTTTAATTTATTCACATAAATAATATAGACTGTCAATCGGAGACAGCATAAATATTCCGACAAACTAGATGTCATATTGGTAGAATTAGTTTAATACTCCTCTGTTGCGCCACTGTGCCTCTAATTCTGTTTATGCGCCCTGTATGCAAATTAATATCAGGGGAACAACGGGGAGGAGACACCAGCTTTTTTACATGGCCGTTTCTTCTATCTGGCTGTGGTGCTACCCAATCACAGCGACACCGACAGGTAGAAGGTGAGCTGTTTTTCTCAAGGTCTGAGGCGCTCTGCTGTTATTACATACAAGGCGCATAAACATAACGAGGGGCACAGCGGCGCAACGGAGGATCATTAAAAAAAATATATTAATATTACATCTACGTGACATGGGCTACAGTCTGAGGCACTGATTTTATTAAAGGTGTTCTGCAGTTTGTTTTATATCCTTAGGATAGATAATCAGCATCTGATCAGCTGTTTGAGAAGGCAGCAGTGCTGGTAGTAGCGCCGCGGCCTTCTCGCTATTTACCGCCGGTTCAATGACGTCATGACTAGTATCAATGGCCTGGGCAGGGCTAATCTGTGTTCACTTGAAGAGAGCTTAGCCGCGCCCAGGCCAGTGATACTAGTCGTGACGTCACTGGGCCAGCGGTAAACACAGAAGCCCGCGTTGCTTCTGCCAGCACCGCTGCCTTCTCAAACTGCTGATCAGATGCTGATGATCTCTCCTAAGCATAGCAAACAAACTGCAGAACACCTATAATTATAAACTGCAAAAAACTCCACTGTCCTACAAATATATAAAATATACTTACCTTCTTAAATCCATTATTGGAATAAGAAATTGAAGGTGCCGGGTATACATATCGTTTTTTTTTTAATGGCTCCATCACCACTCCGCTTTTAGTATTCAATTACCTCCGGAATTGGTCCCGGCAGGTATTCCATCTCTTTTTGATTTGCTGGACTAAAATAAAAAATAAAAAAAAAATATTAAGATTAAAAATTTTAAATCAGGCCTGCCATACTGCTGAGTGCAGGAGTGCACGGCGTCATAGCAACCAATGACGCCGTGTGCTCCTGCTGGCCCATGTAGTATAATGTCACCTAGGCACCTGCTGCACCATGTCACAATCTATGAAAACCTGGCCTGTCATGCTGCTGAGTGCAGGAGTGCACGGCATCATTGCAACCAATGACGCCGTGTGCTCCTGCTGGCCCATGTAGTATAATGTCACCTAGGCACCTGCTGCACCATGTCACAATCTATGAAAACCTGGCCTGTCATGCTGCTGAGTGCAGGAGTGCACGGCATCATTGCAACCAATGACGCCGTGTGCTCCTGCTGGCCCATGTAGTATAATGTCACCTAGGCACCTGCTGCACCATGTCACAATCTATGAAAACCTGGCCTGTCATGCTGCTGAGTGCAGGAGTGCACGGCATCATTGCAACCAATGACGCTGTGCACTTCTGCACTTCAGAGCACGTCAGGATTGGTTTTCATAGACCGTGCTCCATGGATATGTGTATGAACCCATAAAAATTACACAGATTTTAAAATAATATTATTTACTCACTTATTTTTTCTTTCTTGGACACTGAGGCAGTGTCCCATGCTGTTGCTACCAGCTATTTGGCAATTTCTTCCCATGCTCGGTCCTTCATGATCCGTTCATGGTAGACTTCGGCCCTTGTGTCCCACAAGGCAGGCCTCTCCTGTATCAGAATTATCATTTATTCTACCTCAAAAGACGTCATTTTGCAGAAGTTTCACTATCTGTGACTTCACACCACTTCTTCTCTTCAGCTCTCCCTGGTGCTGAAAGTCACATGGGGCAATTTTTTTTTTTACTTCCTGCGGATCCGCAATTGCAGATGACATTTGGTACCTTTCCGCATGTCATGCGCATTTTTGCAGACCCATTGAATACAATGGGGCCACGGACCGCAATTTGCGGCCAAAAGTAGGACATGCTCTACTTTTTTTCCAGGATCCGCATAACGGAACGGAATTGCGGATGTGGACAGCATACTGAATGCTGTCCGCATCTTTTGCGGCCCCATTGAAATGAATGGGTCCGCATCTATACCGCATCCGTTCCGCAATTTTGCGGAGCGGATGTGGATTAAAATTGCGAATGAATGGAGCCTAATGGAGAGGATTTGGGAGCATTATTCTCCACAGTGCACCAGAGAGACAGAGAACGAGACCCTGCACAAGGTGACTTTGCAAACAGCATTTCTGCCTGTTTGTAAACGGACTGTTATAAGACACATGGCGGTATGAGAACTTACTATTGCTTTGGGCTGAAGATAAGTGCTTTATGTGATTGAACTTTAAACGGCTGACGTTAAGCCATCATGTTGGGACAATTTAATTATTTTTATTTTTTTATAAAACCCTTATGCTGCATCAAATCCTGCTAGTTGCGTACCACTTGTAAGGCTAACTCCGACAAATTGTACAACATTTAAACTTCAAAACTTTTACAGCATATCATTAATGAAGAAAATGATTCTACTATAGTGTGAAAGCAGGGCCAAGTTCAGTTATAGCATATGCACTTGAATCATAGACTAATCAGTTATATATGAAATAAAGCAAATCAATTGTGTAATCTTCTATTAAGCGGTCTATTGTTAGACCTTATGTTCTATCTGGGCTCAGTTCTTATGTCAATCCACTTCTGAGCCTGTTTGACTCAAATAACTGTAGTACTATAAAGGAAATTTGCCATAATTTAGATTTTTTTTTTTTACTGTGGAGAAGTTAATTTCTGCAATTCAGACCTAGCTTGGAGATGAACAAATCGAGTAAGATGAATTGATTCATCTCAACAGCAGGTGCAGGCGCTTTCGCAGATGCTGCTGTGAAACAGAGACTTTGCCCGTGCTCTGCTAATCAGAGTAGCAGCACAGGCAGGAGATTGTCAGCGCTAAATGTCCGGCCCTGTCAATTTTGTTGCAGTTGGAGCTTCTCCACCTGTGAGGGTAGCCTCCCAAAGGTGAAGAAGCCCTGCTGATGACACAAGTAAATTCCTTAGTGCTCTCTCATCTCTAATCAATACTAATAAAAGCCCTGTGTGAGTGCTCAGGGCTGGTGTCCGTGCGTGTGTGCCGATTAGTGAAGTGCGCATGCGCGGCTCACAGACCAGTCGGCACACACTCCACACACGGCAGGGACTTCCCAAACTATCGCGCCGCCGGCCAATAAAAACATGGCGCAACACATGCAGCCCGGACAGCCCACAGCAGCACGGCCGTCCAATCACAGTCGCCGCCCGGACCGCCCACAATTGCGCCAGCCAATAGAGACACAGCGCACCACACGCCGTATGGACCGCCCACAGCATGGAGCAGTCCAATCACACCATCCCCACAACTGCGCCGCTGGCCAATAACCGCCTATTATGGTGTGTTGTGTCAGTTGGAGCAGCGTCATTTTGTGCATAGCAAGCGTCACCATTACATGCACAGAGTGACAGAAATTAAAATCAGATACACACTGAAGCTATTAGCTAGCACCACCAGTCAGTGCCAGCAGTCATTGCCAGCCATCAGTCATTGTCACCAGTCACAGTGACAGCAGTCTCAGCACCACCAGTCAGTGCCAAGCGTATTAGCCACCAGTTACAGTACCAGTGGTTTCAGCACCACCAGTTAGTGCCAGCTCTATCAGCCACCAGTCACAGTTTCAGTGGTCTCAGCACCACTAGTCAGTGCCAGCTGTATCAGCCACCAGTCACAGTTTCAGTGGTCTCAGCACCACTAGTCAGTGCCAGACGTATCAGCCAGCAGTCATTGCCAGCCAGCAGTCATTGCCATCAGTCACAGTGACAGCAGTGAGTGCCATCCGTATCAGCCACCAGTCACAGTGCCAGTCGTCTCAGCCACCAGTCAGTGACAGCTGTTTAAGCCATCAGCCGCAGTCTCAGCACCACCAGTCTGTGCCAGCAGACTGTGCCAGCCATCTCAGGCACCAGTCAATGTGCCCACAGTCTCAGCACTACAAAAAACAATCTCTAAGAGAAAGACAAAGACGAGCAAATAGATCTATTGAAGAAAAGGAAAATGAGGGTCAGAAAAATGTGAAAGCACACAGAGCTAGGAGAGCAACACTATGTCAGCAACAAGCAATAAAAAGAGGCAGGATAACAGATCTACAAACAGACACAACACATTTATCAACAGCCACACAGGAGAGGATAAATTATATAGTTAATATTAACCCCATAGGGACACAGCCTTATTTCACCTTAAGGACCAGGCCATTTTTTTGAAAATCTGACCAGTGTCACTTTAAGTGGTGATAACTTTAAAACGCTTTGACTTATCCAGGCCGTTCTAAGATAGTTTTTTCGTCACATATTGTAATTCATGACACTTGAAAAATGAAGTCCAAAAAATTTTTTTTTTTTGCATAAAAAAATACCTAATTTACCAAAAATGTGGAAAAATTAGCAAATTTCAAAGTTTCAGTTTCTCTAATTCTGTAATACATAGTAATACCCCCAAAAATTGTGATGATTTTACATTCCCCATATGTCTACTTCATGTTTAAATTATTTTGGGAATGATATTTCATTTTTTGGGGATGTTACAAGGCTTAGAGGTTTAGAAGCAAATCTTGAAATTTTTCAGAAATCCAATTTTTAGGGACCACTACAGGTCTGAAGTCACTTTGCAAGGCTTACATAATAGAAACCACCCAAAAATGACCCCATTCTATAAACTACACCCCTCAAGGTATTCAAAACTGATTTTACAAACTTTGTTAACCCTTTAGGTGTTGCACAAGAGTTATTGGCAAATGGGGATGAAATTTGAGAATTTCATTTTTTTTGCCTAATTTTCCATTTTAACCCATTTTTTCCACTAGCAAAGCAAGGGTTAACAGCCAAACAAGACTGTATCTTTATTTCCCTGACTCTGCCATTTACAGAAACACCCCATATGTGGCCGTAAACTACTGTACGGCCACACAGTAGGGCATAGAGGGAAAGGTGCGCCGTTTGGTTTTTGGAAGACAGATTTTGCTGGACTGGTTTATTTACACCATGTCCCATTTGAAGCCCCCCTGATGCACCCCTAGAGTAGAAACTCCATAAAAGTGACCCCATCTAAGAAACTACACCCCTCAAGGTATTCAAAACTGATTTTACAAACTTTGTTAACCCTTTAGGTGTTGCACAAGATTTAATGGAAAATAGAGATACAATTTCAAAATTTCACTTTTTTGGCAGATTTTCCATTTTTATATATTTTTTCCAGTTACAAAGCAAGGGTTAACAGCCAAACAAAACTCATTATTTATGGCCCTGATTCTGTAGTTTACAGAAACACCCCATATGTTGTCGTAAACTGCTGTACGGGCACACGGCAGGGCGCAGAAGGAAAGGAATGCTATACGGTTTTTGGAAGGCAGATTTTGCTGGACTGTTTTTTTTTGACACAATGTCCTATTTGAAGCCCCCCTGATGCACCCCTAGAGTAGAAACTCCAAAAAAGTGACCCCATTTTAGAAACTACGGGATAGGGTGGCAGTTTTGTTGGTACTAGTTTAGGGTACATATGATTTTTGGTTGCTCTATATTACACTTTTTGTGAGGCAAGGTAACAAAAAATAGCTTTTTTGGCACCGTTTTTTTTTTGTTATTTACTACATTCATCTGACAGGTTAGATCATGTGGTAATTTTATAGAGCAGGTTGTCACGGACACAGCGATACCGAATATGTATGCTTTTTTTTATTTATGTAAGTTTTACACAATGATTTCATTTTGAAAACCCCCCAAAACATTTTGTGTCACCATAGTCTAAGAGCCATAGTTTTTTCAGTTTTTGGGCGATTATCTTAAGTAGGGTGTAATGTTTTGCGGCATGAGATGACGGTTTGATTGGCACTATTTTGGGGTGCATATGACTTTTTGATCGCTTGCTATTACACTTTTTGTGACGTAAGATGACAAAAAATTGCTTTTTTTACACCGTTTTTATTTTAATTTTTTTACGATGGTTACCTGAGGGGTTAGGTCATGTGATATTTTTATAGAGCCTGGCGATACCCAATATGTATACTTTTTTTTAATTTATGTAAGTTTTACACAATGATTTCATTTTTGAAACAAAAAAAATCATGTTTTAGTGTTTCCATAGTCTAATAGCCATAGTTTTTTCAGTTTTGGGGCAATTATCTTGGGTAGGGTATGATTTTTGCGGGATGAGATGACGGTTTGATTGTTACAATTTTGGCATACATGCGACTTTTTTGATCACTTTTATTACCTTTTTTTGGGAAGTAAGGTGGGCAAAATTTCAATTTCATCATAGTTTTTTATTTTTTATTTTTATGGCATTCACCGTTCGGGTAAAGTAACATGACCGTTTTATAGATCAGGTCGTTACGGACGCGGCGATACCAAACATGTGTAGGGAATTTTATTTTTTTCATTTTTAATCAGTGATAAATGTGCCTGCCGCACCGCCCGCCTGCCGCACCGCCCGCAACCCTCCCCCTGCACCTCCCGCCGCCATAAAATCATTCAGGGGTGCAGGGGGGGGGTGAAACATATATATTTTTGGCAATATAAAGTTTCTGATCCCCGCGGTCAGGGACCGCGGGGATCAGAAACTGCAAAAAGCGCATCAAACCGCAGGTCTGAATTGACCCGCGGTTTGTTGCGATCGCCGACATGGGGGGGGGGTCACAGGACCCCCCCACGCATTTAGCCTAGGTGCCTGCTCAATGATTTGAGCAGGCACCTTGTTCCGATCACCGCCGGCCGGGCGGCAGTGATCGGAACAACACATGACGTACCAGTACGTCATGTGTCCTTAAGTACCAGGACATCATGACGTACCGGTACGTCATGTGTCCTTAAGAGGTTAATGAGAGTAACATTATACCCCACACATGTGGAGATTTAAATCAGATATGCAATTTTTGTCAAGCAAAACATTTTGAAGGAGAAAGACCACCTGATCAAAAATTTACACAGTGGAAAAGGAAAAGTAAATCTTCAACCAATTCGAACAAATCCGTTTATACAGTAGCTCATGATGGGTCAGCATCATTACAGCAAAAATTTTATGCTAAATATAAGGTCAATAAATAGTGCTCTAGCATTTGCATCTATGGGAGCTAACATTAGTCCGCCTTCTGGCTATGGGCCATACTGTTTTCGAATCCATGGTTCGATTTGTCACAGAGAAGGAACACTGCATCCTTAACAGGGTGAAAACAGACAGTTTGCACAATTATACATTTTAGATCCTTCTAAAGCTGCAGAGCAAATATTGCAAATTTCTGCCAACTCAGGAATAAATTCAGAGCTTATGCAAATATTAAGTGCATTTATGGCAAAATTCTATTTTTTTGCCGAGGCCTGCAAAATGTTGCACCAAGTTGAAAAAGAATATGAAGAGTTTGCCGCCAAAAATGACAGTTAAGGAAGTGTCCATGATAATAGTACAAGATCTCGGGGCGTGGCCTGAGCATGCAGCCGTGAACACGCACATTTCAGAGCTCCCGGACCCTAGGCCCTTTTATCTGCTTCTAAAAGCAACGATTTGGATGTAACTGACCTGAACAGAATGGTCAGACGTTCGGGCCGCCGTGGGTCCACATTTATGGCCTCAGAACCTCACATCGCGAGGTATTTCTCAGCCACGCCGGCTCTCGTGCCAGAACCTACCAAGATGGCGCTGACGGAGGAAGTTGCAGCATTGCCGGCCGCTCCCATGAACCAGGTGGTTGTCGGCTCAGCCCAAACACAAGCGGTCTCCCCATCACCGCTCTCACTGTCTTCAGACTGGCCTGCAGTGACTTCAGCAACCATAGGTCACACATGCTTACCAGGCAAGAAGTCTTATGCTCAAGCGGCCTTATGGTCCAAGACGGCGACAGAGGGAACGCAAGAGATGGCTGCTCCCTTCGCTCCGACCTTTCAGGATGGTCCGCAGGACTCTGCCAAGCTGACTTCACAGCAGTCGGCCCATATGCCTCTCGCCCCAGCTTACGGAGACCTACACCTGCAGCCCTCTGCGTCCGCTCCTGGGTCCATGGACTGTGATGAGACCCCCACGCTTACCCCGGTGAGTGAGATGCACTGTGACGCCGCACCTAGGCCAAATACCGGCAATTTGCCAGCCTCGACTCATCTTCCCTACCGCTCTGAGTCTCTAGCCCCACAGTCTGGTGGTCTCAATGCTCCGCTTGTGTCCCAGCTACACACACCTATGCTGCAGGCACAAAGCTGCGCACAGGCTGCAATTGGGGATGAACGGCCTTCTCAGATTCTGCCAATGGATCTCCCCTCCACTCCTGCTATTTTCCGTCCCTCAGCTGCTTCTGATTCATCAGGGGCTTCATCATCTGCCTCCTCCCAGGATAGACGAGCTAAACGTCCTAAGCTGAAGGACATATGGTCACTGCTTAGTCTGCTCTCAACTAAGTCAGATCTGGAGGTGATTATACAGAGGGTCGAGGCCAAACACGATAAGGTTATAGCTGAAGTCAAAGCTGAATTAACAGTTATTTTCACCAAAGTGACTTCGCAAATCCAAATCTCAGCTGAGCTAGATACCCGCCTTACTAGTGTGGAAACGATCATCACCTCGCAGCAGGTCTTAAACAGACACCTATTATTACAGTTGGACAACCAGGAGAACAGGGGCCGACGCAATAATATCAAAATTCATGGGATCCCTGAAAAGGTTCCAGCCACAGATTTAAGTAAAGCGGTGACCGCCATCTTCAACTCCCTCCTTGATAGATCTGAGGAATCTGAAATAGAGCTGGACAGAGTACACAGGGTCCTGGGCCCTAGACGTTCAGAAAATTCTGCTCCACGTGATGTCCTATGTAGAGTTCACTTCTTCAGGGAAAAGGAGGAACTTTTACAAAGAGCCTGGAGACAGGGACCTATATCATTCTGCGGATCACAGATCCAAATCCTTCCTGACGTGTCCAGGAGAACCTTGCTCATGAGGCGCTCTCTCAAACCCCTTCTGCAAATTATCACCAATGCTGGGGCCACTTATCGTTGGGGCCACCCATTCCACCTGATAATCCGTAAAAATTGATCTACATTTGCTCTACACTCTCCGGACCAGGCGGGTGAGCTTAGTCAGTTTCTGGACAGTCCACTCATCTCCCTACCGGACTGGATTGACGTTCCAGTTTTCACTTCTCCAGCAGCTGGACCTTCACCATGACTGAACAGTGGCCCCCAACGAGTCCGGCCTCAAGTTCCACATTCTCCAGGATAGGGGACTGTCCTCTCTAAGTAGTTCCAGATTCTATGGGTTGAGAAAAACCCTTATTATATGACCCACAATACTCAATATTGTGCCAGGAAGGGAGTAGATACGGAGGACAGAGTATAGTTTTAACATTTCCAGCCGGTTGGTTGGTTTTTATTTTTATCTTTTTATTTTTCCCCTCTCTCACTGGTAGTAGTTTAATTTCAGTTGTTTTTTTTTCACCTTTCCTCTGTGCCTCCTCTCTTAATTATCTTATTGTTGCTTAATTTCTGGGCCGGGGGAAAGGGTAGCTTTATAGATTTCTCTTCTTAACCCCTACTAGGACCGTGAGTCTTGGCTCGCTCGACTTGGGCTTGCCAAGAGTCACATAGTGGATTGCACTTTCCACAGTTTTGTTCAAATTGGTTTTAACTGAACTGGATTAGCCGGTTTTGATATCTCGCCCTTTAGCCGTATTTGTACTTGTTGATTTAAATCTTCTGTGCTGTCCACCCACCCTTGTGTCTCTTATCCTCCCCTCCCTCCCCCCTATTGTCTTTTCTTTTATTTCTTGTTTTCTACAGGCCCTGAATATGTCCGGAATTACAATCCTAGAGTTAGAGTCACTCAAATGCAATGCTACGGTTACCGTCTTTCCATTAGAGAGAATTTTAATCCCTTCTTAAATTCAGGCCGCCTTAACCAGCAATATATAGTTGATGCATATATAAAAACAGAAGCCAACAGACTCAATTATATACGTCAAAATCAGCCTAAATTGCGTGTTGAAAATGGACAACCACATTTAGTTGCAAGAGTATTTCACCTAAAACTTAAAGCTCTAATTGATGACATCAGTAAAAAACATATTTGTGGAGTCCCAAAAGCAATAGTCTAGGTCAGCGGTCCCCAACCGCCGGGCCGCGGCCCAGGACCGGGCTGTGAAGATTGTTAGCCGGGCCGCGGCGATCAGGGCCGTCTTTATTGCGGTACTAATGAAGCGCTTCCATTATGGAAGCGCTTCATTAGTACAGGAGGACCAGGAAGCGGTGAAGGATCTGTACTCACCGCTTCCTGGTCCTCGGCTTGGCTATCGGCTGTGCAGGGCTGCGCACAGCGTGAGGTCACTCTGTGACCTCACACTGTGTGCCGCGATACACAGCAGACAGCAGGAAGAAGAGGACCAGGAGCAGGAGAGGTAAGTGTTATTTATTTATTTTTTTGCGCTGACATAAGGGCTGATGGCTGACCTGGGGGCTGACATATGGCTGATGGCTGACATGGGGTGTTAATGGCTGACATCATAAGGGCTGGGGGCTGACATGGGGGGCATAAGGGCTGGGGGCTGACATAAGGGGCTGATGGCTGACATGGGGGCTTATGGCTGAGTTAAGGGCTGGGGGCTGACATGGGGTCTTATGGCTGACATGGGGGGCTTATGGCTGACCTAAGGGGCTGGGGGCTGACATGGGGGGCTTATGGCTGACATGGGGGGCTTTTAGCTGACATAAGGGGCTGGGGGCTGACATGGGGGGCTTATGGCTGACATGGGGGGCTGGGGGCTAACATATGGCTGACATGGGGGCTTATGGCTGACATGGGGGCTTATGGCTGACATGGGGGGCTTATGGCTGACATGGGGGGCTTATGGCTGACATGGGGGGCTTATGGCTGACATGGGGGCTTATAGCTGACATAAGGGCTGGTGGCTAACATATGGCTGATGGCTGACATAAGGGGCTGATGGCTGACACAAGGGCTCGGGCTGACATGTGGGGGCTTATGGCTGACATGTGGGGCTTACGGTTGACATAAGGGCTGGGGGCTGACATAAGGGGCTGATGGCTGACATGGGGAGCTGATGGCTGACAGATGGCTAAAGGTTGGGGGGTTGATCTGAGGCATTGGGGGTCTGATCTGAAGTCTGATAGCTGGTCTGACCTGAGGTCAGACTAGTGCAGCAGAGACCAGGTGCAGCAGAGACCCTAGTCAGTTTATATAGTCGTTATATAGTGTTATATATTTTAATATGCACCTTGTGTTTTGTTATGCGCGTGAGTCAGTCAGCGCCGACTAGCACCCCAACCCCGACATTACCACAGCAGTACAGAGAGCTTTAAACCGTGATCTTCAATTGACAGCTTGGTTTAAATTGAATCAACAAAAAAAGGAAGCAAAGAATATATGACTCTAAAAATTGTTGTTGGAAATTGCGTCAACGTGGTGCAGAAAAAATTATTAGTTGAATGTATTCTGTCAACTTAATATCAGATGCAGAGCGTTACTGTCTGCGTCTACTATTGCTGCATGTGGCTGGTGCAGTATCCTTTGAAGATATGAGGACAGTACATGGAAATGTCTATCCCACTTGTCAAGACGCTGCAAAAGCAAAAGGACTTATTAATGATGATGACTTGTGGGAGAACACTCTGGAAGATGCTGTCCAGTTCACATTCTGGTACTACATGGCAAAAACTGTGAAGATTTTGGATTGCCTTCCACAATGCCAAATACTGATCAACTTTGGAATATGTATGACAAGGAATTACAAAAATACAGAGCTGAAGAAATGGAGAAAATATTAAACAGAGAACAAAAAAACTGCTTCAGAAAAAATATTGTCTGCAAGCAAAAATGACAACCTTTGCAACCGTTGTTTTTTCTTGTATGGTCCAGGAGGTAGTGGTAAAACCAATCTTTACAAAACCCTACTGAGCACAGTTCGTGGAGAAGGTAACATTGCACTCCCTGTAGCCTCAACAGGTATAGCAGCCAATCTTCTTGAGGGTGGAAGAACATACCACTCTCAGTTCAAATTACCTGTTCCAATAGTTGAGAACTCAATATCAAATATGAGTCTCAATTCTGCTGATGCTGAAAGTTTGAGATCATCTACAGTACTCATTTGGGATGAGTGTACAATGGCCCCATCTATTGCTCTTACAGTGGTTGACAAACTGGTAAAAGAAATAATGGATAACCAGAAACCCTTTGGAGGAAAAGCTTAATTACTTGGTGGAGATTTTCGGCAAACACTTCTTCATGGTGACTGGACAAAATTTTTTGAAGCATGTATAAAGTATAATAAACTGTGGCAAAACTTCCAAATACTTAACTTTACAAACAATATCCGTTCAATTGATACTGAATTCAGCAATTGGTTGATGCAAGTTGGCAATGGTGAAACACCACACATTGATGGTTTGCCTGAAGACATAATTGAAATCCCTTCAAAAAATGTATGTACAGGAAATATTGTAAACAACTTTTTTGGAGAAAGAATTTTAGTTGCTGATGTCTCAAAGATAACAAAAAAATGTATTCTTTGCCCAAAGAACTCTGATGTTGATAGCATAAATGAAGAGGTGCTAAACATTTTAGAAGGAGATACTGTGACATTCCTTAGCTCAAACTCATTTGATAGCAGATTAAGAAACTCAATAGGATAGTTCTGCATATCTTCCTCAGTTGAGTCAACTCCAACAGGAATGTCGAGGCATAAACACTAAAAGAGGAATGTGCAATGGAACCCGCCTCTTTTTTAAAGCGGTTCTGCAGTTTGTTTTAACTGATGATCTATCTTCTGGATAGACCATCAGCATCTGACCGGCGGGGGTCCGACACCCGGGACCCCCGCCGATCAGCTGTTTGAGAACCAGCAGCGCTCCTCACTGTTTACCTCTGGCCCAGTGATGTCACAACCAGTATCAACTGGCCTGGGCGGGGCTAAGATCCATTGAAGTGAACGGAACTTAGCCCTGCCCAGGCCAGTTGATACTAGTCGTGACGTCACTGGACCAGTGGTAAACAGTGAGAAGGCCGCGGCGCTGCTGGAGCGCCGCTGCCTTCTCAAACAGCTGATCAGCGGGGGTCCCGGGTGTCGTACCCCCGTTGGTCAGATGCTGATGATCTATCCAGAGGATAGATCATCAGTTAAAACAAACTGTAGAACCCCTTTAAAGACTTGAAAAGAAACCTCAGTATTGCTCAAGTAATAACAGGTTCAGCTGAAAGGGACATGGTCTTTATTCCACGTTTTGATTTAGCTCCATCCTTTACTAATTTGCCATTTACTTTAAGAAGGCGACAATTTCCAGTTGCATTAGCCTTTGCCATAACAATTAATAAAGCTCAGGGGCAAACCTTAGAAAAAGTTGGCATTTACTTGCCAGAACTAGTATTCAGCCATGTTGCATTATCTAGAGTTAGAACTTTTTCAGATCTGGTTGTAAAGGTTGTAGATGGTCCTGAACAAGGCAAACGGTTGCCAAATTCAGATATTTACAAGAAATATTGTGTGTAAAGAAATTTAATTAAAAAAATTCAAGAGGTAAAACAATACATTTTCCCTGAATATCTGCTTCAGGTGTTGTATATTTCAGATTGTTACAAACTATACTTACTGTATTGTGATATATAAGTTTCCATTTTATTTTTGTTATTAATTTACTTTTTACTTTACAATAACGGGCTTAATGTCTAGTCTAGTTATAATTAGGAAGTCTAACACAGATGCCATGTGTTTGGCATACACTTTAACCCCTTCCCAACCTCCACCGTACATGTATGATAGATTTCAGATCTTTAAAGATGAAGCTCGCTCCAAAGCGGAGTGACCACCATAGCTACCAGGTGCCTACTGTTACACACAGGGGCAGGGGCGGACACAGACAGCAGAGGGCCCCTGTGCAAGAAATGTACTTGGGCCCCCCCACCCCAAACCATACATACAAATATAAATATATGCGTGCAAATAAAAAACATCTTGTTAATATGGGTCAATATGTTTACAGTATGTATACATATTTTTTTCATACTAGGCCACACCTCTAACTCTGCCCAAAGCATAACTATACACAACCAGTCCCCTTAATTGTTGACCCCATAAATTATAATGCCTGTCCTTTCCCTACAGTCTTCTATACAATACAGTCCAATGTAAATAACATCACTCCTCTCCCTCCAGTCTTCCATACCATGCGGTCCCATGTAAATAACACCAGTCCTCTCCCACCAGTCTTCTTTTTTTTTTTTATTCAATTTCTTTATTGATATACAAAACGAATACAAACAATATATTAAAACTTAATATAATTAATGCCATTTTACCCCCAACCCCCCCGTGATGCATCCACCCCCTCCCCCCACCCCCCTAAAGGGCAGAGAAGGAAGGGGAGAAGGAAGAAAGAAAGGAAAGAGAAAAAAATAAAGAAATAAAAATATAAATAGATACAGATACAAATACAGTTAAGTCAACACTTCCAGTCATCCCATATTAGTCCATTTCTCTAGTGCATCTCTCTGCTCTTAGAGAATCCGTTCGTAGTTTTTAACCTTATTAACCAAGTTTATCTAGTTATTTACCTCTGGAGTATGGCGTGCAAACCAGCTCCGACTAATCAGAACTCTGGCCAATAATAGTGTTCTACCTAACCAAATCTTTTGATATTTATACCTATTAACGATTCATTCAGTAAGAACAATTGTGGCTCCAGAGGAATCCATATTTTCAATTTATGAGTAAGAAGATTATTAATACTGTTCCAGTAAGCTCCAAGTTCTGGACAGGCCCAGATCATGTGCAGATAATCCGCACCTACAGTATCACATCGCGGACATTTGGAGGTGTCTCTTAATCTACACTTGTTTAACCAGGTGGGGGTAACATATAATCTATGATAAATATTAAACTGTATTAAAACATGATTAAAGTTGTGAGATAGTAAATCAAAATTAGTAAAAATGCTTCCCCACCCTACCGATTGTATATTTGGGTAATCCATCTCCCAGGCCCTTTGTCCCGGCGATTGTGTCTCTCCAAAACGTGATTTAAGTAATAGTTTATATACAGGGTGGGCCATTTATATGGATACACCTTAATAAAATGGGAATGGTTGGTGATATTAACTTCCTGTTTGTGGCACATTAGTATATGTGAGGGGGGAAACTTTTCAAGATGGGTGGTGACCATGGCGGCCATTTTGAAGTCGGCCATTTTGAATCCAACTTTTGTTTTTTCAATAGGAAGAGGGTCATGTGACACATCAAACTTATTGGGAATTTCACATGAAAAACAATGGTGTGCTTGGTTTTAACGTAACTTTATTCTTTCATGAGTTATTTACAAGTTTCTCTTTGTTTACAGCCATTGACATGTCGCCGAGGTTAACACGAGAGGAGCGGATAGAAATTGTGTTGTCTGGTGAACGCAGTAACCGGGTCATTGCAGCAGATTTCAATGCAAGACACCCTACGAGACCACCCATCTCCCATGCTACAGTTAGCAAACTGCTTGCTAAGTTTCGTGAAACTGGTTCAGTGTTGGATTTGCCAAAATGTGGACGCATGAACTCTGTCTCTAATGAAGAAACATCAGTGGCTGTCCTAGCTTTATTCAGCAAGAGCCCACAGCGTAGCACTCGCCGCATGTCACTGGAGAGTGGCATTAGTCGAACATCCCTTTGGCGGATATTAGCTACTCACAAATGGCACCCTTACAAACTCCAGCTACTGCAGCATCTCAACGAGGATGACCCAGATCGGCGCACTGAATTTGCAGAATGGGCATAACAAAAATTGGAACAGGACCCTCAGTTTACGCAGAAGATTTTGTTCAGTGATGAGGCAAACTTTTATGTGAATGGTGACGTTAACAAACAAAACCACAGCTATTGGTCTGACACTAACCCGCATTGGATAGATCCCTCCAAGACTGTTAGAACAAAAAAATTGATGGTATGGTGTGGTATATGGGGTACAAAGATAGTGGGGCCATTCTTCATCAATGGAAACCTCAAGGCCACTGGATATTGCGAAATTGCTACATGATGATGTGTTTCCCTCTTTATGCACTGAAGCTGGCAAGTTCCCTGAGTTTTTTCCCAGCAAGATGGTGCACCACCACATTATGGGTGTCAGGTCCGAGCATTCCTAGATGAACAGTTTCCTGGAAAGTGGATTGGTCGTCGTGGGCCAGTTGAATGGCCCCCAAGGTCTCCCGATCTGGCCCCCTTAGACTTTTATCTTTAAGGTCATCTGAAGGCAATTGTCTATGCTGTGAAGATACAAGATGTGCAGCACCTGAAACTACGGATACTGGAAGCCTGTGCTAGCATTTCTCCTGCGGTGTTGCTATCAGTGTGTGAAGAGTGGGAGAAAAGGGTTGCATTGACAATCCAACACAATGGGCAGCACATTGAACAAATTTTATAAGTGGTCAGAAACTTGTAAATAACTCATGAAAGAATAAAGTTACGTTAAAACCAAGCACACCATTGTTTTTCTTGTAAAATTCCCAATAAGTTTGATGTGTCACATGACCCTCTTCCTATTGAAAAAAAAAAAAGTTGGATTCAAAATGGCCGACTTCAAAATGGCCGCCATGGTCACCACCCATCTTGAAAAGTTTCCCCCCTCACATATACTAATGTGCCACAAACAGGAAGTTAATATCACCAACCATTCCCATTTTATTAAGGTGTATCCATATAAATGGCCCACCCTGTATATTAGAAACCTTCATTCTTTGTGATATCTTCCCTAGCCACCCATTTAGCGGAGAAGTATTATCTATTTCTAACAGTGATTTGTCATGCAAACTAAAAAGTGCTGACCAAAGCTGAAAATACCTGAACCAAGAGAGGTTCACTATATTATGTCATAGTTCCACAAACGACTTAATCTCTCTATTCTTAACAACCTGTGTGATATAAAGAATCCCATTCTTTTGCCAAAATTGAGCAATACCCTCTAAACTCTGTAAGTGAATATTGTGCCAAAGAGGCGTGAATGTAAGTGATCCCTTCACCCCAACCATCCTCTAGTAGTAGCCCAGATTTTCAGTAGTGATTTTGTAGTCTCTTTATGGCCCCGGTCTCTATTAATCAGTAGGCCGGATTCCAGAAGCGTAAATATATTATTATGCGAGGAGCTTCTCACTAACCTACTCAAAAATGTACTATTTTGCCATTCATAACACATCCATAGCTGAGCAGCAATAAAATAACCTTTGAAACAATGAAGGTTTAAACCCCCCTGTTCCAAAGGTTTATACAAGTATTCCAATTTGAGTCTCACACGTTTTCTTCCCAAAACTAAATCATTCATTATCCTTTCCATAAGTTTAAAATATTTATCCTCTATCCAGGTAGGTATATTCCTAAGAACATAGAGGATTTGAGGTAGAATCACCATCTTGACCATTGAAAGTCGATCTGCCCTGGATAAAGAAAGTCTCAGCCAAGTCCCTACTTTTGCCCTAATTTTCGTTATCAATGGGATCAAATTGAGTTGTACACAATTTTCAACCTTGGGAGATATCATCATACCCAAGTATTGAAAAGTGTCAGCAACATCTAGCTGGGTTATCAAGGACTCCCCACCAGTCTTCTTTTTGATACAGTCCCAAGTAAATAACATCTCTTCCTTACAGTCTTCTATAACATACAGTCCCATGAAAATAACTTAAACCCCCTCCTTCAGCCCCTCCAACACATAGTTGCATGTAAGTAACATTACTCCTTACCCTCCAGTCCTCTAAAATATCCAGTCCCATGTAAATAACACCAGTTATCTCCCTGCAATCTTCTATAACATACAGTCCCATGTAAATAACACCCCTCCCTTCAGCCAATATAACATACAGTCCCAGTTAAAAAGGGGTGGATGTGTAATAGGGGAGAACCACATCTACCAGCATTTTTATGGCACTCACATTTATTCCATGGCATCACAGGTCTCCACTGCTGTGCTCTGCCTTTTTCTGCACTAGTCACATGATGGTGACCTCATCACAGGTCCTACCACCACTTCCAGTGTTGAAAAGATCACATGATTATGATGTCATCGCAGGTCCTTCAGCTATGGAGTATAGGAAGAACGGGCATAAGATTTACAGTAAGTGCTAATCAGCCCCCCCAATGCCCCCACTCCCGTCCACCCCAAAGTGACCTGGTTACCTTGGCAGAGGAAGGGAGGGAAAAAATAATAAAATAAATACCTCAGCTGGCACTGGGAGGGGCCCCTATCTCTCTCTGGGCCCCTGTACAGCTGAACCAGCTGCACAGGCGATATGGCCGCCCCTGCATATGGAACACCCCAGGCTAATGTCTTGGTGGCAATTCTGATCTCGGACATTTAACCTCTCAGATGCTGTGGTCAAATGTGATCACGGCATCTGAAAAGCAGAAAACCCGTAACCGTACATTTGCCATGCATGAACACCTCCCCTGGGCTGAGATCGGGGAAGACGTTCCATTGCAATACTAAGCCAGAGTGTGTACAAGGCTTCTAGGCTTATTACTGGTATTTTCAAATTCAGGCCCGCCGGTGGCAACACTGTGTTGGAATACCGAGCTTTGTATATTGCAAAGGATAAGATTCTATCATTGTATACAAATTGTAATCTAATGATTGCCTGTTAGGGTCCACTTGGAGGCCACTAAAAACTACAGATTGTCCCACAAAAAAATTTGCCTCCACACAGCTCTGCAGATGTCATTCTAAAAAATTATGGGGGTCAGAATACGGTGATTAAAAGAAAAAAAATTCCCCAAAGTTTTGTTTTTTTCAGTATTAAAACACAAGAAACAAAATGCAAATATGATATTGCCGTAATTATACTGACCAAGAGAATGAACCAAACAGATCAGCTTCAGTGAACTCCTTAAAAACCAAACCCATAATACTGTGGCAGAATTGTATTTTTTTCCATTTATACCAACCACATTTAGAAATTATTTTCAAGCTTTCCACTACATCATATGCAATATTAGAATATTAGATGGTGCCATTAGAAAGTACAACTTGCAAAAAAACAGGCCCTCATATAAGCCGGAAAAAAAAATGTGAGCCGAAAAAAAAAAAAATGTGGTGCCGGGATAGAAGGGAGTAAAAAATGGAAACGGAAAAACAGAAAATCGCCATGTCAGGAAGGGGGTAAATATGTTAGTCAAAGGCTCAGTGTGGTCAGTTCCGGGGACTTAGCCTCCTCCTCCTCTGATCACTAAAATAAATTAACTGCATTACGTTGATCCCATGCAGCTCATATTAGTCTCACCTAGCTTCCTTTGAGCCATTTTTAGTGGTTTGACAGCATTTCTCCCAAGTAAAGTCAAGGGGCAGAATCCTAAGAGGGGTCATTCTCTGATGAAGCAAGCACTTCTAGTAACTGAGGACCCAAACCATGAATAACCACAGAAACCATATATGAACTACAAATGAGAAGTCAAGGTCATTATTTTCCCAGGTTAAAATGATCCAGCACATTAGTCTTCATAAATCCACATTAATGTATTTCATGGGCTAGACATCGAAACAAAGCAGATTGGTTGAGATGTTTGCACCAAGATTGCTGGGCTGTAGGTTAAAGTGTATGGTGCTTAAACTATCAAGAGTGAATGGTATTTTAACATAAGCCTCTAAATCCACTGTTGTCCAACTTTTTAGCATAGAGTTCTGCATCCACTGCCAATGTAACGACACATCACAATTAACTGACTGTCCAGAGTAAAGGAAATACAACTTTTTATCAAGTTCCTTTAATGCAAAGCAAACAAATAATTCATTTCATTCACAAAGACAATTACATCAATCCAATCGTGAAATAAAAGCGGCTATGAAAGTGCCAGGTGTTGTTTGGTATAGTACAATGGTGCTGAATTTGACCATCTGTACTAAATATATGCATTATTTAAGAAGATGCCAAGGCTGCCGCACACTAACTCGATTTGTATTCCATTTATTTTAATCATGAAAAAACATTGTTTTGCTCTCATGTGAAACTATAATAGATAAAATGTTATGCTTATCCCTGCGTTAACATATGTCTGCTCTACTCAGTGTATGCATTTACATTTCACTGGATCATTTCTTAAATAACTCATCTAAGAAAAAATAAAAAAAACTGTGTACTGCGGTTTTTAGAAGAATTATATATATAACTTTTAAAGGCTATGTACACCTTCAGAGACAATTTTTGTTTATGATTGCGTTTTACAAATTTTGGGCTATAAATATATTTTTTCAATTGGCCTTTATTAAAAATATTGAGCCGTTCTGTCACAAAGAGTTAACTGGTTTTCTAGCTGTGTGAGTGGTACTTTCATTTGTGCCGGTCATCTAATAAATCTCATCTCTAAATTACTAAGAGGTCATAAACACTTAATTAAGCCAAATTCTTATCAGTAAGATAAGAACTGAGCTCTAATGAGTGCTTATAATATCAGAGAGCAGATATAAGGAGCCTGTCAGCTCCCCAACTGACAGAAGAGAGAAAATCCAAAGGCTGTCACTACAGCATCTTGGCTATGTACAGAAAAATGGAATCCATATTTTTTTTAAAATAAAGACCAATTGAAAAAATGATTTTTAGCTTAAAATAAGTACAATGCAATAATTTTAAAAAGTTGCCCCTAAATGTGTACATAACCTTTAGATATTGTGTGCATAACAGTAACATTTATTTAGCCATAGTTTTTTGTTACTGTCATGTAATGTTTAAACGGAACTTGTATTTTAGATTGTATTTTATTTTCTCATCTGTGGTATGGATTCCTGCAGGCTGTTCTGGCAGAGATCCGCAAAAATCGGCCAGACACAAACCACTGCATGCAGAGGTTTGTATCTGGGCAATTCCTGAAAGTCTCTGCTGGATCAAGCAGCTGGATCTCAGTGCCACAGGTGTGAAAGTAGCCTAACTTCTCCAGAACATGCTAAAAGAGCACCAGTCAGCTTGATCAACCCTATTAAGCCAGGCTTACTGCCTGTTAGGGTTGATCCAGTGAGTGCAAATACTGTCATAAAAACATCCGATGTGTAGTTTTTTTTTAGAAAGTTATACTTTTATTTTTATGGTAATGAGATGCTTGGAGCACCCGAGGCAGGCCTAGCAACTCGGAGCACTGCTTTACCTCTGTCTTTCACCCTTTGCTATGCCCTCTACCTCTTCTAATTGACAGGGCCAGGTACCCTCAGTATTCTGATGCCTGGCCCTGAAATCTTGCAAATGTACTGGTGCACTAGTGACAGTACAATCAGTGCATATAGAGTTCAGATCTCAAAGCTGGGACAGCCAATTAAGATCTGCCACACATCCGTCAATTGTACTATTGCTGATGCATGCGTGCGATTTCAGGGATAGGTATCGGAAAAGTAATGATGCCTGGCCCTGCCATTTAATCAGTAAGAGGGAATGGTAAAGGACGAAAAGCTGAGGTGAAGTGGTGCTCCAAGGGGTTAGGCCTTTGCCTAGGTGCTTTGAGCCCCTCATTAGCATGAAAATAAATGTATCTATTTCTCAAAAACTAAACATCAGATTGCTACAAGAGAGGGGTCATTGCACATAATATGGTTTACTACAGTCGTGGCCAAAAGTTTTGAGAATGACATTAATATTGGAAATTGGAAAAGTTGCTGCTTAAGTTTTTATAATAGCAATTTGCATATACTGCAGAATGTTATGAAGAGTGATCAGATGAATTGCATAGTCCTTCTTTGCCATGAAAATTAACTTAATCCCAAAAAAAACTTTCCACTGCATTTCATTGCTGTCATTAAAGGACCTGCTGAGATCATTCCAGTAATCGTCTTGTTAACTCAGGTGAGAATGTTGACGAGCACAAGGCTGGAGATCATTATGTCAGGCTGATTGGGTTAAAATGGCAGACTTGACATGTTAAAAGGAGGGTGATGCTTGAAATCATTGTTCTTCTATTGTTAACCATGGTGACCTGCAAAGAAACGTCTGCAGCCATCATTGTGTTGCATAAAAATGGCTTCACAGGCAAGGATATTGTGGCTACTAAGAGTGCACCTCAATCAACAATTTATAGGATCATTAAAGGGATTCTGTCACCTCGTATAACACAAATTCAGATTTTAAACCAGTCATGCTCCACAGCTTACCTTGAATCGGCTGTGCTGTTTTTTATTGTAATCCGTCCAGCAGTTTTGCAGAAAAACGACTTTTATAAAACCCTGAAGTTGCCCAGAGGGGCGTTATGTTCCCCTTTGTGTGCCCAGTAACGCCCCTCTTACAGTGCCCAAAACGCCTTCCTCCAGAATCCCTAACCGCCCACAGCATCTCATCCCTCTCCTCCCCCTCCCTGACGGCCGAGCGAAGTCTCGCGCGAGCATCGGATGTCACTGGGCTCGGCGCATGCCCAGTGACGACGATGAAGCTCCTGCCCTCAGTCTCCAGCAAATCGCACTGGCGCAGCCCTCAGTGGGTACTGCTTCTGCGCGAGACTTCGCTCGGCCGTCAGGGAGGGGGAGGAGAGGGATGAGAAGCTGTGGGCGGTTAGGGATTCTGGAGGAAGGCGTTTTGGGCACTGTAAGAGGGGCGTTACTGGGCACACAAAGGGGAACATAACACCCCTCTGGGCACCTTCAGGGTTTTATAAAAGTCGTTTTTCTGCAAAACTGCTGGACGGATTACAATAAAAAACAGCACAGCCGATTCAAGGTAAGCTGTGGAGCATGACTGGTTTAAAATCTAAATTTGTGTTTTACGAGGTGACAGAATCCCTTTAAGAACTTCAAGGAAAGAGGTTCAATTCTTGTTAAGAAGGCTTCAGGGCGTCCAAGAAAGTCCAGCAAGCGCCAGGATCATCTCCTAAAGAGGATTCAGCTGCGGGATCGGAGTGCCACCAGTGCAGAGCTTGCTCAGCAATGGCAGCAGGCAGGTGTGAGCGCATCTGCACGCACAGTGATGCAAAGACTTTTGGAAGATGGCCTGGTGTCAAGAAGGCCAGCAAAGAAGCCACTTCTCTCCAAAAAAAAACATCAGGGACAGATTGATCTTCTGCAGAAAGTATGGTGAATGGACTGCTGAGGACTGGGGCAAAGTCATATTCTCCGATGAAGCCTCTTTCCGATTGTTTGGGGGATCTGGAAAAAGGCTTGTCCGGAGAAGAAAAGGTGAGTGCTACCATCAGTCCTGTGTCATGCCAACAGTAAAGCATCCTGAGACCATTCATGTGTGGGGTTGCTTCTCATCCAAGGGAGTGGGCTCACTCACAATTTTACCCCAAAACACAGCCATGAATAAAGAATGGTACCAAAACACCCTCCAACAGCAACTTCTTCCAACAATCCAACAACAGTTTGGTGAAGAACAATGCATTTTCCAGCACGATGGAGCACCGTGCCATAAGGCAAAAGTGATAACTAAGTGGCTCGGGGACCAAAACGTTGACATTTTGGGTCCATGGCCTGGAAACTTCCCAGATCTTAATCCCATTGAGAACTTGTGGTCAATCCTCAACAGGCGGGTGGACAAACAAAAACCCACTAATTCTGACAAACTCCAAGAAGTGATTATGAAAGAATGGGATGCTATCAGTCAGGAATTGGCCCAGAAGTTGATTGAGAGCATGCCCAGTTGAATTGCAGAGGTTCTGAAAAAGAAGGGCCAACACTGCAAATACTGACACTTTGCATAAATGTCATGTAATTGTCGATAAAAGCCTTTGAAACGTATAAAGTGCGTGTAATTATATTTCACTACATCACAGAAACAACTGAAACAAAGATCTAAAAGCAGTTTAGCAGCAAACTTTGTGAAAACTAATATTTGTGTCATTCTCAAAACTTTTGGCCACGACTGTAGGGTCAATCATGCTGACAAATGCTCTTTAAATATACTTTGTACTAAATTGCGACATTCTAACCATGCTACTAATATGGTCAACTGGCTGCGACTGTAACCTCTATAGGCCCTAACTACAATACAGGTGCTACAGAGAATATAATCACAGACATCAGCCGTCTGTACAAGTAATTGAAAAAAGTTTTGACAGAATATTTGATAGAGAGTAAGCCTAGAGCCTGGCATAGTATTGCTTTCCCAAAATCCACAAAAATCTGCAGAAACACCAGAAGGACCATTTTTCTCTGGGAAGAATTCTGTTTTCAGCACACTGGCAATAAATGTGGATAATATTTTGAAGGAAAAGCTACAAATTGCCATTCATACATAAGAAATGCTGCAGATTTGAAAAAAAAATATAATATTACAATCTGCCCATATTCCACTAAGGGCTGTGTTGGTGATTTTAAGTCTTTACATCTTGACAAACCATGATAGGGCAACCTTTTTGCTTTTTACTCCCTGGAAAATTACGTTTTTCTTTTTATCACCATATTCTGACCCCATAACTTTTATATAATTATGTTTACTGAGCTGTGTGAGGGATCATTTTTTATGCGATGATCTGTAGTTTGTATTACTTTTTGATCGCTTTTTTTAATAGATTTTTTAAAAATGTTTTCAATTATATTTAGGTGACAATAATATGCAATTATTAGATTTGCATGTTTTATTCTTCAATGCATATTTATATATTACAGAGTACTGAATTCGGCATATTCGAATGCAGTGCTGCCAGGCTTGCATTGGAATATACTAGTAATTGGCCTGTAAGACTTGTGCTTCCTTGGCTTCCCCGATATCAGCCAGAGGAAAATAGCTATTACTTAACATTTCCCATATGTCTACTTTATGGTGGCATATTTTTAGGACGTTAGAAGGCTATGAAATTTAGAAGCAATTTTGACATTTTTGATTTTAAATTTCCAAACCTACTTTTTTAAGGAATAATTTAGTTATGAAGTCATTTTGTGGGGCTTACATAGTAGAAATCAACAATAAATTACCTCATTTTAGAGCCTACTCCCCTCAAACTACTCCAAACTTATTTTACAAACTTTGTTAATCCTTTGTGCCATAAGAAGAAAATGGAGGTGAAAGTTCAAAATTTCTTTTTTTTTTTTTTTTTGCAGATTTTCAATTTTTATCCATTTTTTTTCGTGTGACACAGCAAAGGTTAACAGCCAAACAAAACTCAATTTTTATTACCCTGATTCTGAAGTCTACTATAGTCTTTGTAAACTGCTGGGCGCAGAAGGGAAAGAGTGCTATATGGATTTTGGAGGGCAGATTTCACTGGGATAATTTTAAGTTGCCATTTCGCATTTGAAAACCCCTTGATGTACTCCTACAGTATAAACTCCCGAAAAGTGACTCAATTACGGAATACTGCCGACTCCCGGATCCTAGAGAGCTGCCTAGTGAGAACAGATCACCGCTAGAAGACCGAAGACAGCAACGTCGGGTGAAGGGTAAGTGACCTCTGCACCTAGGCGCAGAGCACCCTTTCTTCCCACAGTACCCGCATGAGAATTACAACATCATCTTATGATATAATGTACTAATGCACATGTCTGCGGCTCTATGAAACTTAACTGACCTACAACATTTAGTGGCATCACGTACCCTCCATTGAACAGCACGGATCACAAATAGGAGTCCTAAGGCGCAATACCCATTCTCTTATTCATTTACCTCATAGCTAGAGAATATCAGTATAAAAGAATAAGACTGCCTTACATAAGGAGTAATACACATTATTCTAAGACTACTATTTCATGAATGGACGTTTTTACCCATAAGGAAATCTATAATATTATTATTATTTTTTATTTATTTTTATCCTCTTTGTTTTTCTAGCGCATCACTTTTTCAGCGCACAACCTATATCCAAATATCCATATTGTTCCAGCGCATCATTTTTCTAGCGCACATTTTATATCTATATATAATCATATAGATTTTATTCTATAACCTCTCTAATACCAGCTGGTGACCATTGAAAAAGGACAGCTAGCTCAATCCCCCAATACGATATTTTATTGAACATATTTTAATACACCTCACAGTTACTTTATATACAAATAAATTAATATATTGACCCAAATTAGAGTGTGCCTGCTTACTCCTTTTCTTTCACAATTACGGAATACGACAGTTTTATTGGTACTATTTTGTGGTACAACCCATATTATGCTTTTTGTGAGGCAAGGTAACCAAAATTTTTTTTTTCTGGTACCATTTTTATTTATTTATTTTTACAGAGTTCTCCTGACAGGATAGATCAACTGTTATTTTTATAGAGCAGTGTCACAATCCATACAAACTGAAAAGAATGGCGTGGCATTAACCAAGCAGGAAATGCTCAAACCCACATGCAGTTGTGCATATATATACAGGGGAGCAAATCCTGCACTTGTGGCCCGTTGCTAATGACGATCCCCAGAAAAAATGCATACAGTGGAGGATGCCCGCAGCAGACCACAAGTACCACAATAGACATCCTACACAAGATAGCAACTATGTGGATGTGATAATCAATATAGCAATATAACAAAATAATAGCAAAGACAGGTGCACTCTGTCTTTGCTATTATTTTGTTACAGTGTCACGATCCCCCTACTCTCGGGTCACGTCACTGGGGTGAATTATACTAGTGAGCTCATCAAGTTGCCACTGAAATTCCCACCCACCTATTTTAGATGACAGAATTATGCTAACTTACCCCCCTAGATTCTAACACCTCAATATTTTCTATCACAATAGCTGCCACCACCTATACTATAAGGCAATAGGGGCCTATACTCAGATATTCTCTCAACCAAAATTTAACACCGTAACACAAGTTATCTATATGGGACCTTAAATCCTCTGAAACACTACTGGTAACATTATTCCCTCCGAAAGAGCAAGTTCTATAAGACCACAAGGAAGGGACTTATTAATGTTTAAGTTTAATACACGATAGTGCAGTGCAATACAAAAGAAAGTGTCAGATAAAAGATAAAAACTAAATATACATACAATAACAATGCAGTGAATAGATAAAATAAAAGGGATAAAATACAGAATATTGGCTTACTGAGATGCAGCAGTTATATTCCGGCTGAGGATACGGGCACTCACTCCAAACGATGTGGATCCCCAAAATGGCTGACAATTACCTGTTCCCAAACACCCATTTTTATCCCCCCTCAGCCGAGGGGTGGGCTGTGAGGGAACCTTCCTCCTTTCGGTCCGGCCTTCTGGGACGTCTGATATTATTCAGGTTTTTGCCCCCACCTTCCCACAAGGCTGGCCGATGTGGCAATTTGAAGCACGGTGATTTCTTGCAGTATGACGGGGACTGCGAGTACAGGTATGATCCCATAATCTGAGTCGTTTCGTCCCGGTCATACAGACACCAAATCTGATTGAGTTATGATTTCCAGAAGGCCAGATCCTAAATACCGAGAAACTCCTTATGTTCAGTATGGCGTGTATAGACTCTCCCCGAATCCCATGTCAGGCTGAACATAATTATTAGGGTTCTGAGGATGTGGGTGTTATGAGGTCGGAGTTATGGCTTCTGATATTATTTCATTCATCTATTGATGGGTTAGACCACCCGCTGGACTAGCAGACAACATGTCTGGGATTGCTCCGCATTTTTAATATCTCCATTCCAGGTCTTGATTAGTGTGCCCAAATGGCTTGTAATTAGCAGGCCAGTGTTAAATAGAGCTTCCTATGAGAAGGTGGAGTGTCTCACCTAGTTTTCAGATGGGCTGGCCCCTGGAGGTACAATTTGCATTTACTTAATAGATCCACAGCCAATGCTATACAATCAGCTATTGATAATACGTTTAGAAAAATTTGAAATCAATATATCTATATATCTGTCTATTTACCTCGGATTTCGTTACAAGCAGGTTGATATGAGCACAACAATACAAACTATGTAATTTTTTTTATTTTATTAGTTTTACATAAAGCATTTTTGAAAAATAAATCATGTTTTTGTGTCTTCATTTTCTGAAAGCTACATTTCTTTAATTTTTCTGCTGATTGTCTTGTGTAGGGACTTGTTTATTGCAGGAAAAGCTGATGTTTTTATTGATTCCATTTTTAGGTACATATGATTTTTTGATTATTCAACATTACACTTTTTTGGAGCAAGGTTTCCAAAAGAAATGGCTATTTTGGCAGTTTTTATATATTTTTTTTAACTGCATTCACCTGACGGGGTAGATCATGTAGAGTACATACATATGGGTCCGCGCTAAACTTGAATTGGGAGTGTTTCACAAACAGGCAGTCTTCACAGAGATTTCGCAGTTTCACAGATGCATCCCCGGTGTATGGTCTCAATACCAACCAGCAAAGCGACTTCCTTCAAGAGGAACAGATCATAGTGCAAGTGACACGCTATATGCAAGTGGTTTTATTGTAAGTACAATAAATTATACCTTTTAAAAAAGATTTGGGTATTGCACTATGATCTGTTCCTCTTGAAGGAAGTCGCTTTGCTGGTTGGTATCGAGACCATACACCGGGGATGCATCTGTGAAGCTGCAAAATCTCTGTGAAGACTGCCTGTTTGTGAAACACTCCCCATTCAAGTTTAGCGCGGACCCATAGGTATGTACTCTTTTGTATTTTATTGGAGAAGGGACTTACTCCGACGTTTTGGGAATGCTGCTCATTTTATATTCCTGGTATCATACAGAAATTTTATTTGTGTCTTGGGGTAGATCATGTGATATTATTATAGAGCAGGTAACAATGGATGCATCAATACCCAATATGTCTAATTTTATTTTATTTCAGTTTTATACAATAAAAGGGACTCATTTTTTGTAGGAAGAGCTGAAATTTTAATGGTACCATTTTTGGGTACATATGATTTTTTGATTATTCAATATTACACTTTTTTTGTCGCAAGGCCATTTAGGCACAGTTTTTTTTTTTTGTTCTCTTTTACAGAGTAAAAGCATTTTTGAAAAGAAAAAAATCTTGTTTTTATGTTTCCATTTTCTGAAAGCCATATTTTTTTCATTTTAATGGCATTTGGCTTATGTAGGGGCTCCTTTTTTGCGGTATGTGATGATTTCATTGGTACCATATTTGGGTGCATACGACTGATCGCTTACTAGTATGCTTTTTGTGAGGCAAGGTGACAAAAACTGGCTATTTCAGCAGTTTTTATTTATTTTTAACGGTGTTCAGCTGACGGGGTAGATCATGTGACATTTTATAGAGCTGGTTTTTATGGACGCAGCAATGCCTAGTATGTCTGTTTTTAATTTTTTATTGTACATTTGGTGAAAGGGCTTTTTTTACTTTAAACTTTTATTTATTAATAAAGAACTTTTTTCATTTTTATCTCACTGTGGGACTTTTCAGCGTTTAAATGCTGTTTCAATGCAGTACAAAACATGCGGTATTGTACTGCATTGAACCATCAGTGTAGGACAGTGACAGTTGCCTAGGAGACCCAGCTTGGGGGCTTGATCTCCTAGGCTTCTGTATCTGGCAGGGTACGCTGCCTGTGTAAGGAAGGCATCAGGGCTGACATAGCAACCATTGGCCCTCTTATACCACACTGCGTGTAGATGGGGTGTCAGAGCTAACTGCTGCAGGTGAAGTGTTAATACGCCAGCATCAGCATTGTCTACGATGCTGGCTTATACAGCAGGGCTCCTGCACCCACTTGTTTAGATCACAGAGACTGCATTTCCCCCACGTACATGAGAATGCGTAAAGTGGTTAATCACTTCATGACTGCCACATACGGTTTCCAGGAAAATTAAAAGAAAAAATAAGCAGGCTCATACTGGATATTCATAGGGAAAAACTGGATTTCAATATAATATAATTTTAGTTACAACGTGATGTAGGGATGGGGTTGGTTTTAGGCCACAGAGAGTAGAACAATGCTATGTTTTATTATATTAGTATTGTGTCTGTCACGTACCAGCAGGTGTGAACCCACTGTGCCACGTGTCCTACCTCCTCTAAGGGCGTTGTCTAAGTGAACCCCTGGATCTTCACAGTACCCCTGATGGCGGGGATAGACTTTCCCGAGGGGAACACCAGGTCGCTACCTCTTGAGGAGGATAGGCACACGAGGCAGCTGGTCCAGACGGACCAGGAGGTACCTGAGAAAGGTACTAGAGGTGCAGGACCGAAAGATGAGACAGAGGTGTAGTTGGAGAGGCAAAAGGTCAGGACAGGCGGCACAGGTACAAGTCAGACAATCCGGATCAGCAACAGGAGAGTCAAGGCAAGCAGATAGGGATCTAACAGGTAGCAGAGTCCAGAAATACAGATACGAGTCAGGACACTAAAGGAAACCAGGAACCTTAGCAGGACACAAGGACCTTGACACTGAGGCATCTGGGAAGGGGGCTGAGCCACTTATATATGCGCAGGAGGACTAGGATAGGTCAGCGAGGTCACATGGCCTAACCCATAAAGCCCAGGAAGTGCGCGCCGGCCCTTAAGGAAGTGCTGCAGGAAACAAACAGTAAGCATGCTATGGCCATGGCTGAGAGAAAACTGTGGAGTGGATCCCAGAACAACAGCACCCACACAGACAGAGCCCAGGACTGAACACAGCGCCCAGGTCAGCGGCGGACAGTGTCTAAAACGTAAAATGAAAGCTAGTGAATTATATTCCAAATCCTTTTAAATAAATAAAAATGCCCAATTGGCCTCAATGATGGAAAACAGAAGTAAAGAAGCTGAAAAATAAGCCTAGCCACAAGGTTCAGCCAACACCATGATTTTGTCATTATTCGTTTTTACATGTGTTTTGTACTGAAAAGTTGGAATAGGATACATTAAAAGATTCTGTCGTTAGGTCTAGTTTCCCACTCAGGATTTCAGAGGTTATTCTCGCAGTTTCTATGTTGTGTGTAGAACCACTATTAATTTGACCTATCTAAAGACACCCACATAAGACAGGATTGATATATCAGAGAATATTAACAGTAACATCAAATAAATTATTTATACCCTAAGTGTTGGTGTGGATTAATGTACACTGACACGCAAAGAAGAATATTTAAATAACTAATGCAGCACATAAAATGTGGAATTCAAACATAACCTCACATTCAGACAATTGCATGCTATTATATCTAGCAAAACATAAATCTGCTGTTCTTTTCACTTATTTATTATTTGGAAATGTCACATTTTAATGGAGCCGAGAGTACAAATAAAGAAAATATACAGCAAATTGGATATCCCAAATACGTTTATTGCACATAGAAGAATGTCAGAGATGTAGGCAGAAATATTTCTTCTTTTATTCTATGATTGAAGATAAACTGAAGGCTGTAAATTAAGGATAACAGAAGAAAAAAGTTATATACTGTTGGCTTGTACACTCTCTTTGGATTGTACAGGTGAAATCCCATTACGCGGTTCTTCAGTTCACTCTCAGTGGCTCCTAATTAGCTTCTAAGGACACAGGCCAGCGGTAGAATAGAGCACACAGTGTCAGGGTAAAACAAAGTGAAGTAGGAACCACTTAGAGTGAACTGAGAAACCATATACAGCATTTTGGTTGTACAATTCAATTTAAAATGGTTTACTTTTATATATACAATGCATTTGGAACCATTTCACATTTTTTTAACATTTTACGTTGCGGCCTAATTAAAAAATATATAATTTCCGCATCATTCTTCACTCAATACCGCATAATAACAAAAGTAAAAACAGGGGAACATTTATTTAGACTGGCGTTTTAGGCCAGTATTAATAAGGCCCTGCGCTGGTGGTGGATCCGTATAAGTTATGTAGAGGTGACGGCCTCAACATAATTTAGGCGGATCCACCACTTCTTCAAAATGTAATACAGCTTCCTAGCTGTCTTACATTTAGACCATTTTCTACGTCTACTTTTTAGACCTGGCGTGAGCGGTGAAAAATCACAGATTGCGTTGCAAAGGACATTAGCACTGCAATCTGTGGCAGAAAAACGCCTAATATAGGTATACAGGTCCTTCTAAAAAAATTAGCATATTGTGATAAAGTTCATTATTTTCTGTAATGTACTGATAAACATTAGACTTTCATATATTTTAGATTCATTACACACAACTGAAGTAGTTCAAGCCTTTTCTTGTTTTAATATTGATGATTTTGGCATACAGCTCATGAAAACCCAAAATTCCTATCTCAAAAAATTTGCATATTTCATCCGACCAATAAAAGAAAAGTGTTTTTAATACAAAAAAAGTCAACCTTCAAATAATTAAGTTCAGTTATGCACTCAATACTTGGTCAGGAATCCTTTTGCAGAAATGACTGCTTCAATGCGGCGTGGCATGGAGGCAATCAGCCTGTGGCACTGCTGAGGTGTTATGGAGGCCCAGGATGCTTCGATAGCGGCCTTAAGCTCATCCAGAGTGTTGGGTCTTGCGTCTCTCAACTTTCTCTTCCCAATATCCCACAGATTCTCTATGGGGTTCAGGTCAGGAGAGTTGGCAGGCCAATTGAGCACAGTAATACCATGGTCAGTAAACCATTTACCAGTGGTTTTGGCACTGTGAGCAGGTGCCAGGTCGTGCTGAAAAATGAAATCTTCATCTCCATAAAGCTTTTCAGCAGATGGAAGCATGAAGTGCTCCAAAATCTCCTGATAGCTAGCTGCATTGACCCTGCCCTTGATAAAACACAGTGGACCAACACCAGCAGCTGACATGGCATCCCAGACCATCACTGACTGTGGGTACTTGACACTGGACTTCAGGCATTTTGGCATTTCCCTCTCCACAGTCTTCCTCCAGACTCTGGCACCTTGATTTCCGAATGACATGCAAAATTTGCTTTCATCCGAAAAAAGCTTCTCTGTAGCCGAGGTCAGGCGCTTCTGCCGCTGTTTCTGGTTCAAAAGTGGCTTGACCTGGGGAATGCGGCACCTGTAGCCCATTTCCTGCACACGCCTGTACATGGTGGCTCTGGATGTTTCTACTCCAGACTCAGTCCACTGCTTCCGCAGGTCCCCCAAGGTCTGGAATCGGTCCTTCTCCACAATCTTCCTCAGGGTCCGGTCACCTCTTCTCGTTGTGCAGCGTTTTCTGCCACACTTTTTCCTTCCCACAGACTTCCCACTGAGGTGCCTTAATACAGCACTCTGGGAACAGCCTATTCGTTCAGAAATTTCTTTCTGTGTCTTACCCTCTTGCTTGAGGGTGTCAATGATGGCCTTCTGGACAGCAGTCAGGTCGGCAGTCTTACCCATGATTGTGGTTTTGAGTAATGAACCAGGCTGGGAGTTTTTAAAAGCCTCAGGAATCTTTTGCAGGTGTTTAGAGTTAATTAGTTGATTCAGATGATTAGGTTAATAGCTCGTTTAGAGAACCTTTTCATGATATGCTAATTTTTTGAGATAGGAATTTTGGGTTTTCATGAGCTGTATGCCAAAATCATCAATATTAAAACAAGAAAACTACTTGAACTACTTCAGTTGTGTGTAATGAATCTAAAATATATGAAAGTCTAATGTTTATCAGTACATTACAGAAAATAATGAACTTTATCACAATATGCAAACTTTTTGAGAAGGACCTGTATTTCTATTTAATAAATTACCCCCATAATGTTCAAAATCTTTTCTAATTTATTGAAAAGGGAAAACTAACATAAGTATTCATTACGCAGTAGTTAGTTGAAGCAATTACAGCCTTCAGTCTTCTTGGTTATGATGCCACAAGGTTTGCACCCATGGATTTGAGGATTTTCTGCCATTCTTTTCTGCAGATCCTCTCAAGCTCTGTCAGGTTAGATGGAGACTGTCAGTAGACAGCCTTTTTGAGGTCTCTTCAGAGATGTTCCTTTGGTTTCAAGTCAGAGGTCTAGCTGGGCAACTTAAGGACATTCACATGGTTGACCCTAAGCTACTCCTGTGTTGTCTCGTCTTTGTGCTTAGGGTCATTGTCTTGTTGGAAGAGGAACCTTCAGCCCAGAGCACCCTGGATCAGGTTTTCATTCAATATCTCTGCACTTTGCTCTATTCGGCTTTCACTCAATCTTGACCAGTCTCCCTGTCACAGCTGCTGAAAACATCCCCAGAGCGGAATACTGACACTAACATGCTTCACTGTAGGCATGGTATTGTGTATGTGACGAGCATGGTCTGTTTTTCTCCAGACGTGATGCTTAGAATTGAGGTCAAAAAGTTCAATCTCGGTTTCATCAGACCAGAGAATCTTGTTTATCACTGTCTGAGAGCCCTTTAGGCTTTCATGTATGTGTTTTTTTTTTTAACAGAGAGGCTTCTTTCTAGCCACTCTGCCATAAAGCCCAAATTGGTGGAATGCTGCAGTGATAGTTGAACTTCTGGAAGGCTCTTCCATCTGCATACAGTATATTTGGAGCTCAACCAGATGGACCATTGGGTTCTTGGCCACTTCTCTTACTAAGGACGTTACCTTGGATCCTTAAGAAGGCCTAAAAATGCCACAGACCACAGCATCTGATGGTTTAAAAGTCTGTCATCGGCATTACCAATTTTGGAGTTTGCCTCTGGGTGTCTGCTGTGTAAAGCAGCAGAAACTCGGTGGCTATGGAGTTCACTCAGCTCCTGAGTGGAAGCTATCTTTAGGCTTGGGCTACATGACGACATATAGGGCACAACTACACTGCAACATGTGTCGCGCGACAATTTTTATATTGATAGTCTATTGTATCTTGGATGGATTTTTTGCTACTGTTGTGTCGCAGCGCGACACCATAGACTATCATTATAAAAATTGTTACGCGATATTGTGCGACACATGCCGTCGTGTAGCCCTAGCCTTAAAGGGGCTGTCCATGAAAAAGTATATATGACTCAGGATCGGTCATTAGTATCTGATCTGTGAGGGTGCGACCCCCACTGATCAGCTGTTAGAAGAGGCCTTGAGCAATGCAGCCACTTCCTAGGCCAGTGACATCACTGTACATTGGTCACATGGCTTACTTGCAGCTCAACTCCATTCAAGTCAATGGATCTGAGCTGCAATACCAAGCACTGCCACTATACGATGTACAGTGCTGTCCTTGGAAAGTTGTCGGTAGATTCCCTTTAAAGAGGTTGCGCCAAGTTTAGAGGTTATCCCCTGTCCACAGAATAAGCGATAAGTAGCTGATCACTGGGGGAAGGGTACGACCGCTGGGACCCCATTGATTCTGGGAATGGGGATGCCATATCCCCAATGTGATGAAGCAGCAGAGTGCATGCTCACCCTGCCACTTTATCAGAAAATGATCTCAGGATCAGTCAGGGTCCCAGCAGTCAGACTCCCAGTGATCAGAAAATTATACTATTCTGTGGATGTGGCACAAGCCATTTAAGCTTGATGAAATATTGTAGAAACTAAAGTATTTACCTTTTATTAAATACATTAAAAACATTTTTTTTTAGAAAACCCCCATCGATAGTCAAATTATATATAATAATAATAATGTTAAATACACCATATAGACAGTCAAAATCTCGGGCAGGTTGTCAAGAGGAGGGACAGTTTGTGTCCTTCTTACTCACGGTTTGATGACAGGGGACTTACCCCAGTTGTCCTTCTTAGTCCAGGTTTATGGGAACAACATACATATCCCTACTCTGTCCCTGGATCTCACCCTGCCTACAGGCAGAGCACCTGCCCCGAAAGGGGTGACCCCACCTCTTAGTGGCTAAACCCTTTCAAGCCCCTGCCCTAGCCCTAAAAATGGTTGTTGTTCCAAAAAACAAAGTCCCAATGCTGCGTTCCCCACAATTACGTTCCACAACGGCGTTTCTTATCTGTCAGTTGGACTACATGTGCAATATTTTATGATGATGTCCTTACCAACTTGGCAAGTAACCTTTATGATAGGCATCGTTAGGAGGAGGGGTTTAATGATCATCACATACAGATGTCTGGATATGGGGATGGGGAGAGGGGCAGGAAGTGGAGGGGAGGAGTTTGGAGGGACTTAACCCGTTTAAAGGCACCATGTTTGAACAAGATATAGACGCCATAAATCTAGTAGCCGACGCCTTATGGAGTACACTGTGACACAATTTCTAATCAGGGCCACTATCACTCCCATCCTCTGCACCAGCTCCTCAGTGTACAATGTTGCTAAAAGGTTAATAGCTTGCAAACAAGATTGGACATGAAAAAAAACTCTGGAGTGTTGCTTTAAAGAAGTTTTCTGGGAATATTAACTGTTAAGGGAAGACCCCCAGCCTGCATTGAATCCTTAAAGAGTCAGACTTATCTGCTAACTGCCGTTCTGATTCCTTCTTCCAGTCCCCAGTTTGTTTTCTTCTGCTTGGAGCACGAGTACACATCACCGCTGAAGCCAGTCATTGGCTGCAGTGGCTATGTCCATACTTCAAATTAAATAAAATAGGGATTGGGAGGGATAAAATAGGGATTGGGAGACTGAGAAATGGGCCCAGTGCATAGAATTGGAGCAGTGGGGAGCAGGCAAGTATGACTTATTCAGGAGACAATGCAGGCTAGGCCGCTGCTTAACAGTTATTATTCCTGGAATAACCTTTTAAGCTATATAAATTTGAGGGGAGAAGCATAATCATAACTCATAAACAATATCATTGAGTAATTTCATTAACACAACTTTAATTGGAAGGCTGTGCAGCTCTAACCAAATTTCACACTGAAAACAGGCTCATGTTAAGTTACCCATTTATATAACAAAACTCCATTTATTTAAAGAAAACCTCGAACACAAGGGTTTATAGCAAACGCCTCTTTTATTTGACATTGGTATTGACAGTGATTAGCTATGGAATCTACCATGGCTTCAATACATGTGAAATGCAACAGTTCCTGCTGACAGTAGGAACATTTACTTCACTATAAGACTTTTCCCATATTGTTTTCAGAGCAGGGTTTTGATAACATTTTCAGGCACAATATTACTAAAGCAAATTACCAACTGCATAGGAAATCACAAGGCCTCATTAACGCTGACCCACGTGCCCATTAAGAGTGCTCTTTCAATACTGTTGATCAGAAAGAGCATGACAAGCCATGCTGTATGAGAAGGGGGAAACGGAGGAGTGAAGTGAATGAGGTATTTGCAAGTTTAATAGCAATTTCAATAATAAACATGTAGTGTTTATAGCACATAATGCACTATGGTAATAAAAAATGAAAGACTGGAGAATGTTGGTAATATGAAAAGATCCAGATTGGAATATAAAAAAATTTATAGCTGAAATGCTCCTTAAAAGAAGGCAATGTTCTCTACAATCAAGATTATACAATATATTATCTTATTTCTCACAAATATATAATAAACTAACCTAATGTGCTTTCAGCTGCAAGCTGTAGTTTGTACTGACATCTTATCAGACAGCAATTGCTAAGTGCTTTGAAGGTTTAAAACAAGTCATTTAATACCATGTGGAATTTCTGCGCAGCATTGGACTTGTTGACCTTGTTATGTGTGCTCTTCACCCTTGACTGAGAACGCTGGCATTGACAGAGGGAGAGGGAAACATTGCCTTTGCATTTGGTTTTTTCATTTCTATCTGCTTCATTAAGAGCAACATGCTTCTATGATAGCTAATTAAAGCCTATGGTTTGTGCCAATATACCTGTAATATCTGGTTCTGCTTCTTTAAAGGGGTTGTCCTGCCATATATATTGATGACCTATAGTCAGAATAGGTCATCAGTATCTGATTGGCGGAAGTCTGACATCCAGCCCCCTCGCCATTCAGCTGTTTGAAGAGGAGGTGGTGCTCTACGTGATCGCCGCTTCCTAGGGATTACACCACGCGTCGTCTCCTGTGGAGCAGCGGAGTAGTGTAATTACAAGTACTCGCTCCATTAATTGATGACCAACGATAGGTCATCAATATATGTGGCAGGACAACCTCTTTAAGGCATACCTAACTTTTCATCAAACTTTGTATTAATCAATAGTACAGTGTGTGTACCTGAGGAATAACACTATTCCTGGGCACTATATCACTTTGATTTGGCATTTTTTGTAGCAGTTTTACCCTGTGCATTGAAAGTCTAGTTTATACTCCTTGATCAGGTGGTGGAGCCTAGATGCCATCCCTTGCACACAGATAGTAGAGAATCTACTTCCTAACCTTCCTTTCTTCCATATGGCCGTGAATAAAGCACATGGGCTGACATATATATTTCCTATGTAGATGCAGAAGTCTCTTTGAATGTGCTTCACTCAGCCCCTGCTCACTCCTCCCACTTTCCCTCTCCACAGGCTTGTATTGACATGTGTAATATAATAATTCAGCAGAGCGGATCCATCCTGGATGGGTTTAAGACATTCTTCAAAGTGAAAAGCATTTAGCAAGGGTGTATAGGGGGAGGGGGTCAAGGTAAACAGCTAAACTAGAAATTTCTCTCTGATAAGTCATATTACAAAGTTTCTTGTATTATTGATTAATGCAAAGTTAAGTAAAAAGTTAGTTTCTGCTTCTTTTTATAAAGCAATTTCCATATAGATAAAGTATACTTTGGTATAATAAGTTGATCATAAAATAAATATGTACTGCATGTGCATTATGAAAAAGGGTGAATATTTAGCAAACAAAAGAATTACAAGAAATTTCAAACTGTACATTAAATGATTGTCTAATAAGTGCAGTTTCACCTTTAACATGTTACAGTTATCAAAGTAGTCTACATAAAAAGTTTAGTAACTTTACAAATACATTGCTATTCTGTACCAGTCCTTAGTTACAGCCTTCATTACAGCCCATAGCAATATTCTTCATACATCTAAGTTCCCCTTTTTAAAGGGGTTTTCTGAGATTTTGATCCTGATAACCTCTCCTCAGGTCATCAGGGACCCCCACCAATCAGCTGTTTGAGAAGACACCAGTGCTTCTGTGAGAGCAGTGACCTTCGTGCAGCTTACCAAGCACAGCGCAGTACATTCTATAGTGACTGTGGTATCGTGCTCAGGCCCATTGAAGTGAATGGGGCTGAGCGCTATACCAAGCACAGCCGCTATACAATGTATGAAGCCATCCTTGGTAAGCTGTGAGAAGGCCGCCTCGGGTCACAGGAGAACCGATGTCTTCAGTCAGATACTGATGACCTATCCTGAGGATAGGTCATCAGTATCAAAATCTCAGAAGCCCCTTTAAACCCCTATTGCTTGTTCATCATCTATTCAAACAATGCCACACTTAGCAGCATTATAAGTGTTCTGCTAAGCTGCAACTATCAAAAAATGATCTGCTTAGACCAATAATCAACCACCAGAATTGTGAATGCAGCTCTGGAGTATAGTGCAGGTTGTAACTAGGGATCATAAGTGAAATGAAAATAAATAATAATAATTGCATAGTTACTTAGAATATAGATGTAGAATATGAATTTAAACAGTTAACTGATGGACAGAAGTGAAACTGCACCTTCAAGAAATATTTATTACAACATGTGATAAAGCAGTCATTCCAAGAACAGAAATGCTAGAATTCAATTTCCTTAATGTGGTTGCCACAGAATTACAAGTTATCACCTCTCCAGATGATAAGCGGTAAGTATCTGATTACTGCAGGTCTGACAAAAGGGGCCTTTACTGTTCATGAGAAGGGAGACCCTGTGTCCACTGTTTGAATGAAACAGAAGTTAAGAATGTGCAATGCCATTGGTCGGACCGAATCGATCAGATATTTATCACCTATCCAGAGGATAAGTGGCCATGTTATTTTTCTGGGACAACCCCTTTAAGGAGTTGCTAAACTGCTAATGTTTTTGAAGGAGCTATTTTCCCTACATAAGCAAATAAGAAATAGAAGAAATGACACTTACTAAGCCGCAGAACCTGGGACTTTGGGGCATCATTATAAATAGGACTGAATATATTGGAGATCAAGTGTGAAAAAGAAAAAACTAATTCAAAATGGTTTTTCATTTTAAGTACCAAAAATGAAAGACAAAATAACCATTGGTTATTGTTGAAAAACTAGAAGTAGACCTCTATCCAGAGCCGGTTGGAAGCAATGGTAAGAGAGCTATGTACTGCGGTGCTGAACTAGAGTAATTAACTCTTATGTTCTGTATAGACTATTATTGCATTTCTAAGCTTGGGTCCATGGAGGGAATGGTAGAAAACTCACTTGAATTGGAAGTTATGGAATGCTTGAGACTGCACACAGTCTGCATGGTTGGTATATACTATATTACTGCATTTTAAAGCTTGAGTCCATAGAGAGAATAGTAAAAATCCCACTTTTATAGACAGTTATTGAATGCTTGAGACTGCACACAAAGCTTTCCATGGTTACTTGCAGATCGGCACATGGTTTTATTTATGTGTGTTTGAGAAAAGCCGGAAGAACCAAACCACTTTGTTAGAGAGCCCGCAGCCTTGCAAGTAAAGCTTCAACCTCTGGAATTGACTCTGCCTTGACAGCAGTGCTGTGACCTGCCCCTTTGTCTCTGTGCCCTTCTGAGTTGCACACCTCTTTTCTGGCGGTAACCTTGCTTCTTGTTGCAGACGCATGAGATTCCGACTCATAACTGAGTTCCTTAGCAACTGGAGCCCTTGCAGCTGTAGAGTGGATATTTGGTCGTGAACGTGATCTCTCAAATTGAGGTTTTTGGTTTTCTGTGGAAATTAGAAGAGGAGAAAATGCTAGGTTATTAAATTGAATTACATTTTAAGCATACATTGCATTATATACCCAATTTATAGAACATGGAAAAGGTAATTTAGGGCTGAAACTGAAAGTAGGAGGAAAAGCAAAAATATGCTTTAAGTGCGCTGGCATAAAATAAAGAGCAAAGGAAAATATATACTGGTATTAAAAGGACAGTCTCTAGAAAGAAGCGATTTTGCAAAGTAGTTGTTTATAGCTGATCTGGCCCGAGAGGGGAGGATATTGATGACGGTAATACATCTTTATCAGGGTAATTTGCATTTGCACATAAAATAAGTCTGATAAAGAGAACGCATCAGAAGTAAATATATTTTATTCTCAGTTGCATTTATTACAATGAATATGCAGGCTTTCTTCCTGGTTATAAAGTCTCAGTGTCGGGAGGAAACTTTACATTTGCAATGAAATCAGCACTGCAGTTTAATGTTCCCAAGAAATCTATTTTCCTACATTGTGATCTTTTTCTAGAAAGCGACTATTAAGAGACAATGATCTTGACTTATCACAAGTGCGGAAAAAGACGGCCACACTGGCTGATGATAAAGTGACTGTCTGCGGCTGACTCCTCAAATCGTTAGTGCTCATTTTCAAGAATGATCCCTCCCATAGATATGCAGCCTCCTTAACGCTGGCATATTCAATATCCAGGCAACCTTGAGCAGGGGGATTGAAAATGGCTTCAGAAACTTGATATGACATTTAAAGTTTGTCGGTTATCGGCTGAAAGATGTCCTATCATCTCAATAGTAATGACTTTGGAGCACAGGCAGTCACTCATGACAGTGTGGTTTATGCGAGAGCAGAAAATTCCTACTGAAAACAGCTTGTACATTAAAAGGTGGTTGCTGAAGATATTTACTGCATTGTCATTTTCTGACCAGGGGCTCACAATGATGGATGAGTATTTTACACACAATCTTGACAATTACCAACAGTGCGTCCACTGTTTGGTTACAGGAAAAGAAAACCTTCAAATTATGATATAAAATGTGTGCAGTTTAAATAGAATTAGTCAAAACTGGACATGATTTCCCAGCAGAATATTACTCTTATAGAGAGGTGTCAAAATCAGATGTCTCTACCCTCAGCATATGTGAAATACATATTACTGTCTGGCACACACTACAATGAAGGATATCCATTTAGATTAGTGGATGTAGAGCGGGTCAGTTTATTTGACTGATGTTTTACTGAGGTTTTAAGGATAACGTCTGAGCAGGTAGAAGCCATCTAGTAAATACATCTTATGTAGCTGTAAAATGAAGCTCCAGCTTTATGGCAAATATTAAAGCTTTATGGATTTTCCAATCTTGAAAAAAATTTAATGTAGAGTAAAATCTTAATATCCTGGCACATTTGGGACTGGACAACAGATCCATAAGTTCTCTTTACAACCTAGTCTTGTTCACTTCCAATCAACGGAAACGAAAAAAGGGTTTCCACCATTTGTCTTTTCACTGCTATATAAAATGTAGATCATGAAAACGTATGACTACTTGGTAATACCAGATGAAAATGGAGTTTTGGCCACACGTCAGACCAGCAGAATTTACAATTTGATGACTGCTAGACTACTGGAACTTTTATGGCCATCAAAGTGACCAATCTTTACTATGGTTTACCATGTCTTCCCTGACATATCCTGTGCATACTGGCATCTGTAAAAGACCACCACTCTAGCAGATCACATTAATTATGGGTGGTCATCACAAAGAGGTTTAACTTTACATAAGAATAGGTAAACAGATTGGCAAAGTTTAGCTTTAAGCTTGGTGGCTCCACGACACAGTGAATGAGTATATCACTGTCGGTTGGGCCATGGAAACGTCATCATTGGCACATATGCAAGGGCTCCAATTAACATAAGTATATAATGTAAATATGTATAACTCTCTATTGCATACAATATAATACAATGCGGGAGGTTTATAAATATATTTAAGGCTTCATGCACACGACCACATCCAACAGCTCCACAAGATATGGAAAACTTCAATGCACATTACGCATTATTCTCAGTCCCATCCACTGAAAGGACTAGAATAGGCCACATTCTATAATTTGCAGATCAAGCAATCATGAGTATTATGGATACACAAAAAATATGGATGTGTGCATGATCCCATAGAAATGAATGGGTAGGGATGCTATCCACAAAAAATGTGGATAGTAATGGTAGCATACTTTCACACAAGTCAATAAGATGACATTTAGATTTCTGTAAGACAAGGGCCAGGGGCAGACACAGATAGCTGAGGGTCACTAAGTGATTTTGAGCTATGCTCAGCCCTGTACATTAACACTAATATATAGTAGTAAGCTGCTGATTGCTTTTAGGGAGGCAGTGGGCCCCCTTCACCTACTGGGTCCCTGTGCGAGTATGTCCGTCTCTGGTTCCCTGGTTAGAGCAACAAGACACAGTTTATCAGTCAGCCTACATTCGCACATTCAGTTTAGAGAGGAAAATGCTGGAAACTCTCCCCAATTAATATTCAATTAACCCCAGGCTAAAATATTCAAAGGGCAGAAACCAGATGCAATACCGTGCTGAAATGAAAGTTAATGTGAGCTATCACCCCACAATGAATATATCAGGTTCAGGACCTTTGGTCTTGATCATTAATACAGTGAGTCCTTTGGAGAGAGTCTCAGTTGTATTTTTCTAATAATGGCTTTTTCTACAGTATAAAGTTTATAATATGAGCACACAGCGTCATAAAGACGGAAGAAATGGGCAAGAAAATGGAAGAGTGAACTTGCCAAACGCAATCACGAAATTCATTTCAGCCACTCGTCAGAGAGGTTTGCAGCATATTGGTTTGGTAATGAGCAGTGGGCAAAGAAAGGGGTTACATTTTTCATTAAAACAGTGTAAATTTGGAAAAAGTCAAGTCTTTGAAAAATAATGCTATTACTGGAAATGCTGCATTATTGAAAGCAGTGCTCTGCATGAACAAGTAATTAATAGAAAGGTTAAATCTATTTACATTGCTAGGTGAGGAAAGGTATATAGACATTTTGCATAATTGGCTAGTGACTTTTTAAAAACGCAGTAATAAATAGTGCTTACAATGCTTCATTAACCTATAATTGAATTACAAATTTAAGATCTGTTCTTGCCTGTGTAAGGAAAAACAGCTTTCTGATAAGAATAAAGATAGTGATGTTAATTCTGTTACTCCTCGACATACGACCATGTGCACTTGAGTTCTTTATAAAAAAAAAGCTGAAATTAAAGAACATCAAAAAATGCGGTAAATTTTTTTAATGCAGCATTAATGGGACTTTGTGAGCTCCAGATGATCACATATGCTAGATTACTGGATGGTTTAGAAGGGTGGAGAGCTCCGAGGACGACAGTGGAGGGGAGTCTTCTCATTGCTTCTACCTTATCACTTATCTCTTTCTGGTTTAGTGAACATTAAGGCTGGTTTCACACGAGCGAGATTAAGGTATTGGACTGTCAGGGAGAGCACCTGTCCTGACCTCCCAGCACTGATGGGGTTGCATAGAGTTTTATTTATTTATGATGCTATGTAACCCTTACAGTTGTGGAATGCATTGGATAACACTGACATAATGCTGTCAGTCTTATACAATACATCCCAGAACTATAAGGGTTAAATAGCAGCATAAATCAAAATAATGCTATGCAACCCTGTCAGTGCTGGAAGGTCAGGACGGGAGCTGCCGCATACTCACGCTGCAATGAGTGGAACTCGCTCATCTGAAAGGAGCCTAAGAATATCATGCAGTTCTGGGCTGGATAATCCGATGTCAGACTAGATAATTTATTTTCCACTAACGTAGCAAAACTGGTTTTAGTAGAGGGGTCTGCCCTCAAAAGTGATGGTATATCTCTGGGATGTGCCATCACTGTCTGAATAAATCTTCATTACATGGTGCAGCTTGTTCACAGTATTTCATAGTCAAAAGTCAATAAACTCACTTTAATGAGATGAGCAGTTTTAATTACACCGCGCTGCCGCTACAAAGGAGACAACATGCAAGGTAAACTCTGAAGAGGACAACTTAAAAAAGGTGGGCATTGGACCTCCACCAATTTCATATCAATGACCTATCATGAAGATAGGTTATCAATATAGCAGGATTTCAGACAGCACACCAATGTAATTTTTAAAATGCTTATCTATTATTTCATTTTATTCAGCTGTTAAGGGTAGGTATCAGAATAGTGCAATGTTTCGGGCCCTTCTAGGATGAAGCCCTTTATCAAGCTGGCGAGTATAAATACAAATATATGATTGATCAGTCATAGCTTTACAGAATTCAGATACATGATCATCTACATACAATACATTACAGGTACATGAAACTCTGATCGTGTTTATCATTCAAATACAGTCAGGTCCATAAATATTGGGACATTGACACAATTCTACAATTTTTGGCTCTATACACCACCACAATGGATTTAAAATGAAACGAACAAGATGTGCTTTAACTGCAGACTGTCAGCTTTAATTTGAGGGTATTTACATCCAAATCAGGTGAACGGTGTAGGAATTACAACAGTTTGCATATGTGCCTCCCACTTGTTACAGGACCAAAAGTAATGGGACAATTGGCCTTTCAGCTGTTCCATGCCCAGGTGTGTATTATTCCCTCATTATCCCAATTACAATGAGCAGATAAAAGTCCAGAGTTCATTTCAAGTGTGCTATTTGCATTTGGAATCTGTTGATGTCAACTCTCATCGTGAGATCCAAAGAGCTGTCACTATCATTAGGCTGAAAAAACTAAACAAACCCATCAGCGAAACAGCAAAAACATTAGGCGTAGCCAAAATAACTTAAAAAGAAGGAACGCACCTGTGAGCTCAGCAACACCAAAAGACCTGGAAGACCATGGAAAACAACTGTGGTGGTTAAACGAAGAATTCTTTCCCTGGTGAAGAAAACACCCTTCATAACAGTTGGCCAGATCAAGAACACTCTCCAGGAGGTAGGTGTATGTGTGTCAAAGTCAACAATCAAGAGAAGAGTTCACCAGAGTGAATACAGAGGGTTCACCGCAAGATGTAAACCATTGGTGAGCCTCAAAAACAGGAAGGCAAGATTAGAGTTTGCCAAACGACATCTAAAAAAGCATTCACAGTTCTGGAACAACATCCTATGGACAGATGAGACCAAGATCAACTTGTACCAGAGTGATGGGAAGAGAAGAGTATGGAGAAGGAAAGGAACTGCTCATGGTCCTAAGCATACCACCTCATCAGTGAAGCATGGTGGTGGTAGTGTCATGGCGTGGGCATGTATGGCTGCCAATGGAACTGGTTCTCTTGTTTTTTTTGATGATGTGACTGATGACAAAACCAGCAGTATAAATTCTGAAGTGTTTAGGGCAATATTATCTGCTCATATTCAGCCAAATGCTTCAGAACCCATTGGACGGCGCTTCACAGTGCAGATGGACAATGACCCAAAACATACTGCAAAATAGCTTTTTAAGGGAAAGTAGTGGAATGTTATGCAATGGCCAAGTCAATTACCTGACCTGAATCCGATTGAGCATGCATTTCACTTGCTGAAGACAAAACTGAAGGGAAAATGCCCCAAGAACAAGCAGGAACTAAAGACAGTTGCAGTAGAAGCCTGGCAGAGCATCACCAGGGATAAAACCCAGCGTCTGGTGATGTCTATGCGTTCCAGACTTCAAGCTGTAATTGACTGCAAAGGATTTGCACCAAGTATTAAAAAGGGAAAGTTTGATTCATGATTATTATTCTGTCCCATTACTTTTGGCCCCATAACAAGTAGGAGGCACATATGCAAAGTCTGCAGTTAAAGCACATCTTGTTCGTTTCATTTCAAATCCATTGTGGTGGTGTATAGAGCCAAAAATGTTACAATTGTTTCAATGTCCCAATATTTATGGACCTGACTGTACATGGAATTATCACAGTACTATATATTCTTAGTGTCCTCAATTCATAGTGTTCAGACATGATTATAGTAAAATTCATGAGAGATCATTGTAAATCACATTTCCATACATCATGATTACCCATATGGTACATGTACAGTATTTATAGACAGGAGAGGCTGGAAGGAAGACAGACAACATGACCAGGTACAGTGGTTAGCAGGCCTCCCTTGGACTGGGTGGGCCTAAAAACAAATGTTTGTGATATCAAATATACTCCCCTCCCCCCATGAAAAGATAATGTGACCAAAATTAAGTAACTATAGTAGAGATGTGGTATTGTAGTTAAAAAGGTGGTATATCGGGACAGTTCCAGAGTCAGATGCATGATAATGCCAATTGGATGACATATTAGTAATGTATCACCCGTGGGTGATATAAGACATCAGCGCTGGCAGACAGAACTAAACAACTAATCCCATTCAAATTTGCTCAATCGGTTGATGTCAGCCTAAAACGAGAGATTAATCTCAAAGGTCGGCTGTGCTAGGATAAATATGTATGGTCTTGATTAAAAATCAAGCGGTGAAAGCAAGCAAAAGGTCCTCTGGAAGCGATTCGTCGATGATATTGTTTTTATATGGAAAGGAGATGTACTATCCCTTAACAGCTTTTTAACTAATCTAAATAAAAATGAATTTTATTTACACTTCACGCCATCTTTTGATAAAGAACAGATCAATTTCCTTGACCTAACTATATTAATTAAAAATGGGAAAATACATACCAAAACATACCACAAACCCACAGATACTAATGGTTTCATCCCCTTGGATAGTTGCCATTTACCCATATGGCTTAATAACATTCCCTACAGCCAGTACATACGAGCACACAGAAATTGTACCACCAACACCAACTACCAAGAAGAGGCAGAAATGCTAAATACAAAATGCATAGAAAAAGGCTACAAACCAGAATCACTCATCCTAATCACCAAAGTAGTGAAGGATCTAGATTGAAACATCTTACTGAAAGAAAAAATACCAGCTAAAAAAGAGGAAAAAAATGACCCCGAGGATCCCAGTAAAATTAAAGTCCCCATTATCACCACATATAGTGTAGGGGTTAGTACCTTTAAAAGAATTATAAACAGACACTGGGATATCTTAAAATATGATAAAACAATTGGGGATAAGATTCCCACTAATCCCACATTTATCTTTAAGAAAGCCCCAAACTTGGCTAACTTGGTGGCCCCCTATATCAAAAGAGACACATTGGGCAATAAAACATGTGCCAGAAAGGGTTTCTACCCTTGTAGATTATGCAAAAATTGCAGAACCCTAAGGCACCAAGTTAAACCCACATTCCAAATAGATACCCCACTAGGTAAATATACAATAAAAGACTATATTACCTGTAACACCAAAGGAGTCATCTATTTTATTAGGTGCCCATGCGGTAAAATGTATGTGGGACGGACCAAAAGAGAATTTAAAACCAGAATTAGGGAACACATTAATAACATACACAAAAAAAAAAATCGGAAAACCATCCGCTATCACGCCATTATACAGAATTTCATCAGGGTAAATTCCTGGGATCCAACTTTGGGGGCATCGAAAGAGTTAAGCAAGATAGGAGGGGAGGTGACTTTATCAAACTCATATCTAGAACCGAGAGTAAGTGGATCTTTAGATGCAACAGTCTGGCCCCAAATGGGTAAAATCAAGAAAAGAAACTTTTTGCATTTCAGTAAAAATTGTACTTATAGTGCTCTCTAGATATTCACACAATAAGGCTCCATTCACACGTCCGCAATGTGTTTTGCGGATACACTGAGTCACGGATCCGCAAAACACGGAAAGCGGCAATGTGCTTTCCGCATTTTGCGGACCGCACATTGCCGACATAATAGAATATGCCTGTTCTTGTCCGCAATTGCGGACAAGAATAGGACATGTTCTATTTTTTTGCGGAAGCACGGATTCGGAAGTGCGGATCCGCAAATGTGGATGCGGACAGCACATTCCGTCCCCATAGAGAATGAATGGGTCCGCACCCTTTCCGCAAAATTGCGGAAAGGATGCGGACGTGTGAATGGAGCCTTATAGACACTGAACTTTCTGCACTTCAGTATAAATCACTCCCAGGCGCTCCATGGATAACTAAATAATCGAACAATCAAATCTTTTGCTAAAAATTGCACCCACAGCGCTCACTATACTAAAATACTGGGACCTCCGTTACCTTAAGGATTGTGTATATACGTTGCCATGGGAACCGGATAAGCTATTTAACCTCGAAGGTACGATCAGTAAACTAACCCTGACGAAGGAGCCCGATAGGCTCTGAAACGCGTAGGTAGTTTTTTGTCCTACCGAGGCTCCTGTACTCTCAACGATGACGTCACCGAAAGTGGTTTCCCGGACAACTGAATCACAAGCTCCCTCGCACCGCGCGTGCTTCCGGCCGGGGCCGCGCTGCTGCTGGTAGGTGAGCAAGGAGGACGCCTTTATTTAAAAGACACAACCGCAAAAAGAATAATACAGAAAAGAATTGAGCAGTGCATTACATACCAACTAGGGGATTACATTGGATGGAGTACAAGGTACGGACCGCACTATTATTATTATTGTTTTTAACTCTTGCTTTCACCACTGGATTTCCGATCAATATAATAGACATTCATCCTTTTGCTTGCTTTCACCGCTTGATATTTAATCAAGACCATACATATTTATCCTAGCACAGCCGACCTTTGAGACTAATCTCTCGTTTTAGGCCGACATCAACCGATTGAGCAAATTTGAATGGGATTAGTTGTTTAGTTCTGTCTGCCAGCGCTGATGTCTCATATCACCCACGGGTGATACATTACTAATATATATTTACTGTAGGAGGACAACAGCTCCTTGTTAGACACCGAGCGGCGGAATCTCCCCTCACAGGTAGATTGACACATCTAAAACAATAGGAGCGCAGGGGGATCCCTCCCCCTTTTGGATGACATATTAGTGCACAGGTACTACATAGCAAGGTAAGCGGTGCTGTCAAGTAGGTGGAACTGTGAGTTTTGCATGCTGCTAGAAGCTCAGTTTTAAGGCTTCTGGGAGGTGCTGGCGCATAGACACATTTTAGGTCTAGAAAACCCCATCTGAAAATAGGTCATCAATATTATGCCAATGTGCAAACCTTTTAAACCATTTCCACCAAGCTAAAGCCTCATGGCGAGCGAGGTATGGTGGATTCTTCTATTTGCTGTATTTGCTTCATATGTACCAAATTTTGGCACCTTTTAAAACAAATTAGTAAAAATGTGCCAATTAACTGGCTACAAGAAACATTTGGAACCAGTCATTGCTGCCAAAGATAAAACCCCAGAGACAAATTATACAATGAAGCCAGCAAAGGAGAGTGCCTTGTATTAACTTTGTCTAAAGGATAAATGCAATTTGCTGAAGTGAGACAACCCTTTTAAGTTATATTAACAATGCATTCATAAAATCTTCAGACCCTTTCACTTTACTCACAATATGTTATGTTGCTGCTTTGTGGAAAAATAAAAAAATAACGTTTTCTCCCATTAATTTGCACTCAATACCTCATAATGTAAAAGTTAAAGAGAATTTTAGACATTTTTGCTAATAAAAACAAAAAACTAAAATTTTGCATGGACATAAGTATATAAGTAATCAGATCCTTTGCTATGACCTCTTGAAATTTAGCTCTGTGGGTCTCCCAGTTCTAAAGATCATCTTTGAGTCCACCTGTAGTAAATTTTGTTGATTGGACATGATTTGGAAATACACACCCCTGTCTAAATAAGGTCCACAGCTCCCAATGCATGTCAGAGCAAAAACCAAGCCATGAGGAGGAAAGAACTGTCTATAGAGCTCAGGGACAGGATTGTGTGGAGGCACAGGTCTGGAGTAGAGTACCAATAATTTTTCTGCTTTACTGAAAGTTACCAAATGCACAATGGTCTCCATAATTCTTAAATGCAAAAAGTTTAGAACAACCAGTACTTTTTGCACAGCTGGCCGACCCAACAAATTAAGTAATCAGGGGATAAAGACCATGGTAAAAAGAGGTAACCAAGAACCCAATGGTCACTCTGGATGAGCTCCAAAGATCGTATGTGCAGATGGGAGGAATATCCAGATGAACAACCATCACTGCAGCACTCCACCAATCTGAGTTTTATGGCAGTGTGGCCAGCAAAAAGCCTCTCCTCAGTAAAAGACATATGAAAGCCTGCCTGGAGTTTGCAAAAAAAAGTTCATTGTGATATGTAGCAGGACTTACAGGTTAAGTTCTTACATCTGTATGGTGGTGGTGCCAGCGGTGATAGGCATCCGTGGTCCCACAGACATCCAAGAAGCAAAAATAAACCGCAGGACTCCCAGGTCTTTAGGAAATAGATAGTTTATTCACCAAAATGTACGACGTCACAATTTTGGTGAATAAACTACCTGTTCCCTGAAGACCTGGGAGTGCTGCTGTTTATTTTTGCTTCCTGGAGTTTGCAAAAGGCACCTGAAAGACTCTCAGACTGTGAGAAACAAAATTATGTGGTCTGATGAAACCAAGATTTAACTTTTTGGCCTCAATTCTAAGCATTATATCTGGAGGAAACCAGACACTACTCATCTCCTGCCCAATAAGATCCCTACAATGAGGCATGGTGGTAGCAGCATCATGCTGTGGGGGTGTTTTGCAATGGCTGGGACAGGGAGACTGGATTGAGGGAAAGTTCAAGTGAGCAAAGTACAGAGATATTCTTAAAGAAAAACTAATTCAAAGTGATCTGTACCTCAGAGTGGGCCAAGACAACACAGGAGTGGCTTAGGGACAACTCTGTGAACGTCCTTGAAATGCCCAGCCAGAGACCTGACTTGAACCCAATCAAACATTTCTGGAGACCTGGAAATTGCTGCCTGCCAAAGGTCCCCATTTAACCTGACAGACCGTGAGTGGATCTGTAGATAAGAATGACAGAAAATCCACAAATCCAGGTGTGCAAACCTTGTAGCATCATATCCAAGACTGGAGGCTGTAACTGCTGTGAAAGATGCTTCAACTAACTACTGAGTAAAGGGTATAAATACTTTTAAAAGTTTTTCCTTTTCAAAAGATTTCAAACATTGCGTTTTTAATTTGTTCATATGGAATCTTGAGTGCAGAATGATTGGGGAAAAATTAGTTTTTTTTATTTTATTTTAGCACAAGGCTAAAAAAAACGGGTCTGAAGATTACCTGAATGCCTTGTAAATGAGAACTCTAGTCCATGTCACTCCTTTTATGTGGAACAAAAAAAAAAAAAGCATATTCATGTTGTAAAGTTTGCTACCGCTGTAATCACTAAAAGATAGGTTGGTCTCTTTAAATTTCATTCCATAATCAACAATCTGATATTACTCTGTCAAATATTTATATGATTAAAGGGGTATTCTGGTTTTTATTTTTTGCTTTGTTTCCATAATAGGAAATCATACATATATAAAGGTATTTAAAATTCTGCATACATACCTCACTTTTAACAGGCAGTTGACCCTACATGCAGAGGAATGGTATAGTCTATGTATCAGTCCTATGTAATGCAGCCATGGCCTAACTGAAACATGGCATCAGTCATGTGACGCTCTTTAAACCCTGACATTCAGTAAGACACGGTATTACATGACATACATGTGCTGGGTCAGCAGAGCAGACAGGACAGATTCATGTGATAAGTAACTAGAAATAGTGGTGGAATCAGGATTTTTATTGTGGTTATTATCTAACTACATCATTGTGCACTTGTCTGTAACAATTAGTAAAATGGCTGCCTGTTGCTAGGAGATGCTGTCTTGCTAATAAAGGTTAGTATAAAAAAACAAAACAAAAAAAAAAAGAAATCTGCTTCTACACAGACAATGGCAGAAATGATGAGATGCTGCTGCAGGTAGTAATACTGTATATACTGCACATGTTCTGCTCCTCAATACACTGATATTACACTGATATTCATATGTTAGATACCTGGTCAGTTAATTGAAAGCCAGGTCACATGATAACTGTGAGGGTCACATGACTGATGTCATATTTAGTCTTATCCAGCTCTCCCATGGATGAATTTTACAGGACTAAAATGGACTGTACCGTTTTTGTTTCTTTAGGGAGAGGCAAATGCACAGATATAATAAAGGTCTGCAAGCAAAACAGATATAAATTAGAAAATTGTTCTACATCTTATTCTCTATATAAATAATTAAAACCAGAATACCTCTTTAAATAAAAAGGGTAAGGATAAATAAACCCAAACTCTTGCTCTTAGGATTAGTATTAATCGTCATAATAGCCTTGTACTAGATGGAATGATTACTACTGACCTGAACATACTACATCAAACTCTGCATCAGCACCATCAAAAAGGTACTTCAGCCACAGCGCAGTTATTCAGAGCGTGCCTCTCACTGAGAGATTTAACAACAGTTATAAACTAAAGAACAACTTTTAGGGCAGTATTCCCCTTTAAACTAAATATTACAAATGTGACCACATTAGCATTTCAATGTTGATGAATAATTCATACTTCTGGGCTACATTAGTAACAAATTGACCAAAGCATAATGGTAATCAGAAAATAAAATACATTTCCCATTAAAAAATAAAACAAGTGCAAAAACAGACTACAATAAGTAATTGTGCTAATTCTGCATGCATCCTCTTCCTCATAAACGCACTCACAAATGACACAATTTATATGTCAAAAATATGACAATAAAGTGAAACCATTCGTATGCGGAACAGTGGATGGACGGGGTTTTCATCAATCGAAATGACTGATTTTTTCGGTGAATTATCATATCATAATCAGGCTTGAGTGACCTGTGAAGGATGCTGGAATTTCAATAATCAAATCCGAGTGCGCATTTCAAAGTCTGGACATGTACTAGCTTTTATTGTCAATTTTCCAGGTATTTGCTTGTCAGATATTTGAATGCAATCCCCTGTGTGGACATCTCTGGCATACTAATGCCAACTCCTCAGATCAATAGCTTTCCATTTTTTTTATCATGCAGGAAAAAAAGGGATGGAAGCGCTGAGACTTACACCCAAAGATTGTCAAACTTTTATGCCTCTTCTCTGAATGTCATTCCACCCAGATTTATTATTTGCAATGTGTGTTTGAAGTTGGCTCTTGCAGTAGCTGCATTTAATTTTGCTTTGTGAAGGTTTTGCTTTTGAAATTTCAGGTAGTCTTGATCTTTCTAAATTAATTTTCTAGAAAGAGCATTTTCACTATCAAAACATCACGGGGCACAGTTATAAAACGCATCATTTTGTAAACGGTGGTGCAATTTCTGAAGTGTGTATTTGGCACCGACCCTTAGAATACTCTTCAAATGGTGTAGTCTGGCTGACAGCTGGAAAAGTCACATTGCTGCCGTCTATGTAAGAAAGTACTGCACAGATTCAATAGGGGGTGCACCCCCTGCAGGCAGAGTAAAAGAATATATGTCAATGTTTCAGTGGAGCAGCACCTCAGCCCATAGCCTTCTCTCTCCTCCCTTGTTGGCACATCACTGGCTAAAGTACTACACAGACCAAGCAAGTTTATAATTTCCCCTTTAAAGAGTTTGTCCCACAAAAAATATTTTAGTTTTCAAACCAGCACCATAGTTTGGTAATTGCATGTAATTAAGAATTTAGCATAGCCACTTAGTTATTCAATAAAAAGTATCTGTGCCACCCACTGTTTATTTTCTTCCTTATTTCTTTGTCCAGCTCAATAAAATGGCCGCCTCCTGAGCTGTGATCGGGAGAGAGCTTCAGCAGAATGGACACGCCCCCTGAGCTATGATAGGGAGAGAGCTCCAGCAGAATGGACACGCCTCCTGAGCTGTGATAGGGAGAGAGCTCCAGCAGAATGGACACGCCTCCTGAGCTGTGATAGGGAGAGAGCTCCAGCAGAATGGACATGCCCCCTGAGCTGCAGGAGAAAAGACACTCCCCTTGAGCTCCCAGCTTGATATAAGTCTAGCAGAGCAATGAATGGGGAGATCTCTGGATCCATGTGAGGTACAGGGCTGGTTCTAGCTTAGTTAGAAATACATTGTCATGTACTATATGATGTCTGATTTTCTTTTTTTTACATTAATCATGGGATAAACCATTTAAATATGTTGTTTGCAATAATAAACAAACATAGATGATCAAATATAAAGTACTCAAAGACAGCCACCTACTGTATCTATAAAATACCAATACATACTGTGCTTGCTCACAAATGATTTATTCACTCTGGCTCTCTAAAATTAGACATTTTTAATATACAGCAGCAACCTATTATCTATAAATGTACACCAAGATACCAATGGTAAACAGTGATAGCTGTGCCAGCATCTAAGGAATGTGGATTTAGTACAGTTCTATGAATGCATTCCAGTTCTTTAGACAACCTAGATGCAAACAAAGTATCACTTGCTTCTGTAGAGTCTGCACAAATCCTCCACATAGCCAGCTGTGTGGCTGCTTGTGACAAATCTGGCAGCACAAAGCTAATTCCATCTACTCTACCATCCATTCACTAAGGGTTTGTGTGTGCCCGTGCTGCGGAACGCAAAAAGCGCTCTGCAATGCACGCGCACCATCCGTGTGCACGCCACTTGCGGATGCGGACCCATTGACTTAAATGGCTCTGTGATCCTCAAGAGACAATCTGCACTGTGAAAAAAGTGCTCCTATCCATGACTCCGCTTTGCATCTTGAGGATTGTTGACCCATTTAAGTCAATGGGTGTGCACACAGGCGGTGTCCATATATTGGAGACCCGCTGTTTGTGGCCCACAATATGGCCACAGAGCACACACGCTTGTGTGCATGAGCCCTAAGTGTGAGGTATCATCAAGGAAGGAAGGATGATACCAAAGGAAAGATTACATGCGCAACATCAATGAGGAGAAAGTGCCCATGGCAGAGACTGCAGGGGAAGAGATCACCCACAAGTTGCATCAATGTAGAGAAAGAGAACAGAACTGCTAGGGGAGAGATTACATGGGCAACATCAGGGTAGAGAGAGAAATACAGCAGAACCTACAACAGTGTAGTTAGTGGAGAACCCCCAGCAGAATTCGTAGGGTGAGAGACCTCACCCACAGGAGGAGATAACATAAAGGCTGTATTAGAATTAAAAAGCAGTACATAGGCTATTAAAGACCGCAGCATCAAGGATGCAGAAATCCACATGCATTTTTGGGAAGGACATTTCCACTTGAGAAAATTGTGACAGTAAGTTCTAGTTGCCAACTGAGGAGGAGGCTCTGAAAATGAATGAAGGTGTGGAGATTGAAAATGAAATGAACTGTTTTTTTTTTTTTTTTTTTAACACCGTGTAACCACAAATGTAAGTTAAAATCGTTTTTCCATGGCAAAGATGTCCATAGCTGTTTGATGATGGTCTCTGAGATGCATTAGAAAGATTTCATCCTATGTTCATTTCAATTATTTTCTTCTGCTAGTTATACTGTGCTGGATAACGCATTTAATTAGTGAAATCCATTAGCTGAAAATGTAGAGCTGCAGAATGGACTATTCAAAAACCAGACACCAGAAAAGTGCTAAACAGAGGGGTAAACCACACAAGAAGCTGGAACTGAAATATAACCGAGGGGAAGGGCTGAGCGAAACGGAACATTTAGCTTATATGAAGGGAATAAAACACCGAGTTGACTTCTTTGTGTGTAACACTTTAAAAAACCATATACTATACCCGGATATGTCGTCAAAAGTCACCAGTTCTTCACGGACACTTTACTGCACTGACGTTCTTTCATACTGATCCATTTTTTGTTAACAATGTAGTCACAACATACCCTTTTATTTGTACCGCATTTTGTTGTAATATCTTGCAAGGAAATAGAAAAAGCCGAAGGCGGTTGTCCTGTCTCGTGTTTCTCAGTCGATTACAATTGCGAGAGTCATGTCCGTGGAAGGGTTAAGCAAAATATTAAATGTACACCAAGAGACTGGAGACATCAGACTTTATGAAATGGTCGTATGAACGCCATCTGAAATCAGTACTTTAATAAAGCCCTGGCTCCTAAATATATTGTACCTTTTCTTTCTGAAACCTCTTATTTGTCTTTACAGGTAGTGGAGACTGTATAATCCACAGGGGAGCACTAAACTAACTGACCCCAGAAGAGCACAGCTGGTGAAAGTGCAAGCGCCTGCAAATACACCAGCAGGAGACCGGAGAAGGGCTAGTCATGAAGTGGTTAGAGGGAAATCGCTCAACGTTTGAAGAAAACAGTTTGACAGTCAGTCTCAAAAAACAGAATAAGCCAATTGAATGCCCTCGGAAAGCTCAACAAGAGATTGGATTAATTTGTTCTTCGGAAACTGGAGCCCTGTAGAAGAAATGTTTGATGCTTGAAAACCGCAGTTTCAGAATGTGGCCTTGTCAAAGAAACTTGCAGCCGGGATGTTCTAAATATTTCATCCAATTGATTTAACTAATATCTTCAACAGAATGTGAAGCTCGGAAAAAAAACAATTCACAGTCGTTGCGCCAAAGCAGAATCCCCAAATTCCACAGTTTTAACCGCACTATCCACCCAGCAAAATCTACTACGATACTAGTACACAGCTATCTGACATAGGCCTCATGCACACGGCTGTTGTTTTGGTCCACATCCGAGCTGCAGTTTTTGCGGCTTGGATGCAGACCCATTCACTTCAAAGGGGCCGCAAAAGATGCGGACAGCACTCTGTGTGCTGTCCGCATCCGTTGCTCCGTAAAAGAATATAACCTGTCCTATTCTTGTCCTCGTTTTGCGGACAAGACTAGGCAGTTGAATTAATGGCTGTCCGTGCCGTTCCGCAAATTGGCAGACCGCAAAACACACAACGGTCGTGTGCATGAGGCCATACATGCAGATTTTACTGTGCATTTCACCTAAAATCCACACCACAGATGGCGTCAAGCCATGGATGAAGGCTGTGCTTGAAGATGGGTACAATACTTTTACATTTCTACCAGTAGCAGGTGTATGCACTGCTTTAGGCAGTTGTATGGGACATAGTTTATATGAGAACAGTGGGTAGCCCCATGGATGGCTAGCTGCAATATCTGCATACCTACCTATCATTTTATTTTCTAGTGCAGACATATGTTACACTTTTCGAGCACAGGCACTTTTGTAGTTCCTTAGCACTCTGTGTAGAAAGCTCTTTGATTTGTCCAGTGTCACATCTTTTGTATTTTTAAGAACAGTGGGGGGAGATTTATCAAACTGGTGTAAAGTAGAACTGGCTTAGTTGCCCATAGCAACCAATCAGATTCCACCTTTCATTTTTCACAGCTCCTTTGGAAAATGAAAGGTCGAATATGATTGGTTGCTATGGGCAACTAAGCCAGTTCTAATTACACCTGTTTGATAAATCTCCCCCATTGATCTTGCTTCACCCATGTGTATATGTAATATGTCTTTGAGCATTGGAGAGGACCAATGCAAACAAAGAGAGAACATATAAAGTTCAGACAGATGTCACCCTTGGTCAGAATTCAAATCCAGGAGACAGGAACGGCAAGACAACAGTGTTAACCGCTAGGCCGTCCTTTAATCTGCCCGCGCCACAGGAGCGCAGGTCTGGAATACCCACCTGGTATACACTATAGAAATATAGGTGCAGCAGACCACAAACAAATGCGAGAGTATGGAGGTGCACAGCCTACAAAATGCTATGAACAATGCCGTGTATAATTCCATGCAGATGACATTGAGCCCGTGATATTACTTGGAATCACCATAAAATGACATTTCATTGGCATATTTTACTTACTAATTACTATCTTACTGTCATTCTGCCAAACTGATATATACATGTATAGTATTTTTCAGCTAAAGTACAGTATGCATCCAATAGTGATGAGGAGGGGGTGTGAATTCTGCTGTACGGTGACATCCAGATGATTGCAGGAACCTGCAGTACATAACCACAAGTGAAAAATCATCGAGCATGAATGTTTTGATTCTCTGTTACATATGTACGTAGGTTAACTGCGATAAACTGGCAGTGCACGTGGTGGAAATTTAGTGGCCAAACGTTTTCAATTCTGTAGTGTCAGAAGCATTGGTTAATGAAAAAGGGCATTTCTGTGCAGTAGGGCATAGCTATAAAAGCGGTTTCCTAAAAGTGAAAACTCCTAAACATGGCCATGGGAAGTATTAGGAATGTAGTTTGCAATGGAAGTCTACATTAGCGTTACCAGTAGGTGTGTGTTCCTGCACAACCTGATACTATCCAATCAATTCTGATAATGGCAGATTGTACAGGGACATGACACCCCCCCCCAACTGGTAACGCCCATTCTAGACCTTCATTGCAAACTGCTTGTAATTCATTCATAACTTCTAGCAGGAATAAAAAAGAGTACTGGCACAATATATAGTCATAAGAATATACGCTCCAGAACTGTTATTGAATGGGGAGTGCAAGTTGTTACTAAAGCACACGTCAGGAGAGGGTACAGGTCCTCTGTTGCACATAGTCCCGTCCCATAAAAAAAAAAAAAAAAACAATGCCTGGATGATACATGCTGGTCAAAGGAATATTATAAAACGCTCTGCAATCACAGCATTTTTGTAGGGGCATTTTAAGACCGGTTTGTTGTGTTTTTTTGTCTCTTGGTATTTTTTTTGCAAATTGCAACATGCTCTGGGTGTGGTGTTTTCCTGTAAACTTCTCTATAGGAAAAGAAGTCTGAAAAAATCAGGGCTGTGGAGTCGGAGTCGAGGAGTTTGAGTCGGAGTCGGCAAAAAATGAACCGACTCAGACTAGATTTAAAATTGGAATAAAAATGAAAAAAAGCAAGTTTAAATGTCCCAATTCACTAAAAGTTATAATTAATTATCGTATTTTTCGCCCTATAAGACGCACCTGCCCATAAGACGCACCTAGGTTTTTGAGGAGGAAAATAAGAAAAAAATAATTTTTGAACCAAAAGGTGTGCTATTGGTGGGTTTTGAACTAATGGTGGTCTGTGGATGGCACTGTTATGGGGGCATCTGTGGATGGCACTGTTATGGGGGCATCTGTGGATGGCACTGTTATGGGGGCATATGTGGATGGCACTGTTATGGGGGATCATTGTGAGGGCATCTGTGGATGACACATATATAGCATCTTATCTTATGTGTCATCCACAGATCCCCCCCCATAACAATGTCCCTGTGTAGTGAATGGGGGCCAGCATCTGTTTCTGTAATGGCAGCGGGGCCCGGTGCCTGCTTCATTCATAAAGTGGGCGGAGCAGGCGCGTGACGTAGTGAGCTACGCTACGAGCGCCCACCCGGCCTCCTGACTGCCAAGAAGTTAGTAGTAAGTAGTACAGCGCTAGATTTAAGATGATTGGAATACTTTAACAATACCCACAAGTTAGATATGATTACCATATACTACAGTGAGCGGAGCCCGGTGTAGTAGAATACAGTGACTGCACCGGGCCCCGCTGCCATTACAGAAACAGAGGCCGTTCCCCAGCCCCTCCTCCCTCTCAGCCTATTCACCGGATGGTCGCAGCATTCGCCCCATAATACGCACTGTTATTTTCCCCCCACTTTTGCGAAAAATACGGTACTTCTCTACTGTAAGAATAAAGGCCAATGCATGCAGTGCGTCACGTTACCGCAAAACGAACACGTTAAGTGACCATGAAGAAGCATGCTTTTCATATGCTTCACTATATGGCACGCAACGCACAGTTAAGGAGCGGCAATACTTATACTTTGTGTTGTGTTCCGCTGTTACAGGGAACGCAACGCCCATGGTTAACCTAGCCTCTCACTGATAACTGATTAAGTAAATATGTTTTTTGCAGGACTAGACACTTGTATAAGTGAAGGGAATGGATAGTCAATAGTTCAAGACTGAAGCTGTAAACCATTTGAAAAACTGCATTCAGCTAAGGCTATAAAAACTTGTAAACTCAGATTGTTAGCTTAAACTTTAAACATGACTATGGGATTATACTAGGGAAATCATGTTTTACAATAAATGCCCCTTCCCCTGCCCCTTCCTGGATCCCCCCACTGCCCTATCTTCAGCAGAAGATCAGCACACAAAGGAGAAGGCAGCGGCTTCCTAGCCAGTAGTTCTGTGGTAATGACATGTATGTTGCCTTTCTTTCCTTCACGGAATGTATAAAATACATTTGCATATTAAATACAGAGGAGTCGGAAGTACCAAAAACTGAGGAGTCGGAGTTGGAGTCGGACCATTTATCTACCTACTCCACTCCTTAAAAAAATGCAAGTAAAATGCCAACCCACAAAAAAAAAATTATGAAAAAAGAAAACCTTGAAAAAAAATTCTCACAAGCAAATAAATAATAAAAAAAAATGTGCAAAAGGAAACCAAACACGGAAGGGGCCAAAAGGCTAGATAAATTAGTCTTTGGTGCCTAAATTCATGAAACCACGGAATTCCTAGCCTGTAGTACTACTTTACAGGCTCACGTAACTCCCCTAAAGTAACTTCCACCACATGGATGACCTTGTTAGTTTTTTAATAAATACTTTCAATCAAGTGAAAAAAAGGTTTCTGGAAATTCTCTCCATGGAGCTCACACACAGCTGTATTTAGAGATGTGATAGGCCACTAAGAGTAAACGAGACATAAATTAGTCATAGCGCATTTCCATAATAGCCGAGCCCTCGCCAATATGCCCTGACTAAAACTCCCCATAAAAATTAAAAAGAGGAATATTAATGGTAATTTGATTGCTGCATGGTTCATATTATCAACAAGAGCACGGCAAGATGAAAATCCCACATCCGACAATATATTCCACTTGAGTACCTAATGATAACTATAATCGACAAATGTATTTAAAATGGCAGTGTCATGGTAAACTAATATTGGGCAATTCATTCAATCGGAAACAACCTAGGACCGCTCGCCTGCTCAGTTATTCATCATTGATTATTTGAGCCTTGCCTCTTCTTTCTTGGCAGCCCTACCTAAGAGCCCATTATTTTTCATCAAGAATGACTACATTAAAATTGGAGGGAAAAAAGTAAAATAAATGGCTTCCTAGTCACACTTTTGCCAAGTGATTCATTGCACTGAATGTTGTTCATTTACTCCGCTGAATTTATTACATAAGGAGCCCAGGGACATATAGTGTAGACAATGTCACTAAAAGCAGAAGGTTGGACCCTAGGTAGAGCAGCAAATAGACACTTCCTTGTAAATGGTTCATTTACTATTGTTCCAGGTTACAATGACAAGGAGGAACAATTATACTTAGTGATTATTCCTTAATGTAGAAAAGAAGAATGGCCATTCAAACAATTCACATAGGAAACAGGAGCTCAATAATAAGCCATGGATAAAACATTCAGGGCAGTAAATGCATTTTATCCTTCTACCTTGAGGGGCTGCTGGCTGTGATTGCAGCACTCATTATGAAGGACCTATTATTGTATTAGAAATTCATTCTGTAATTCCATCAATGCAATGAGAAACATAATGGCAATAGAGAAATACCTATATAGATGATTTTCTTATCACATACAAGGCTATCATAGTGCAAGACTAGAGAAATCACAAGGTCTTCCTAGGGTGTCCATACATCTTAGATTCACGCCAATCTGACTTGCCTATTTTAATGGACTGGCTGACCATCTAGTGCAGGGATGCTTAACCTGCGGCCCTCCAGCTGTTGTAAAACTACATCTCCCACCATGCCTTGCTGTAGGCTGATAGATGCAGGCTCTCCAGGCGTGCTGGGAGTTTTGCAACAGCTGGAGGTTCCGCATCTCTAATCTAGTGTGTATGGTGGTGTGGCATTGAAATAAGAGTTCAATGTGCCTGATCCTTTTGTTTGTACAGGAGATAAGCCACCGCCAAAGGTTTCTGGCAGCTGCTTACTCCTTCTCTCTACAGAGAATACATACATGGTTGGCCAAGCGTGCATGGTACAGCAATGGGGGTACAGCAAATGAGCCAACAGTTATCCATTCATGATACTCTCTTATAACCCGATTGATGCTACAAAATGGATACAACATCACAGCATCAAGTAAAAAAGTATATGCTTAACGTATGCTCTAACTTAACATAGTAGTCTATGGGCCAAAGATGGGATCCACTGGTATAAAAACATATACATTGAATGCACACAACTCAGGATATGTCGAGTGAAGGTAGGAGAAATCTGTATTTTTCATTGCACTCACAGAACATATTTCCAGTAAAGTAAGTTCAAACAGGTTATTTGTGAATCAACTTATAAGAAAAAACTGATCGACTCCAAAGTCACCGCCAAGTGAGTTTATATTTTACTGTGTCAAATCCTGTTCCCACTTGAGAATATTATGCTACTCCGAGCCTGGATGTTGTACATTAACATTGTTACCCAGTCCACATTTCACTGGAGGATGTTTCAATGCTAGACACACTGGAGGACCTTCTGGTGGCCAGGATTCTGCAACAGGTGGGTGTCCAATGGTAACTGCACACGTTCAGGATTTCTGTGCGGAGAATGTGCACTGAAATCCACAGGTGTTCGCAGGGAGATCTGTGCGGACAATCCATATCATTTGGTGCAGATTTACATGTGGATTTGAGGCACAATTTTCCGCATGCGGATTTTACTCCCCCCTTTGAAGTGAATAAAGAAAATCCGGTCAGGAAAAATTAAATAAATTGACATGTTGTGGATTTCAAAATCCACACGGAAAAAAAAAATCAGCATTCTGTACATCAGAATTTTAAGTTGTCATAGAATACAATGTGCATGACCTACGGTGCAGATTTTCCGCACGCAATCCTGATCGTGTGCATTTAGCCGAACTCTCCCCTGACAGATGATGTTGAGAAAAAAGGATTGGGCACATTTAATTTCTCATGCCCAATTCTCAGAGGTGTCTTACAGCTTACTCCCGTTACCCCATTAAAATACACACACACACATATACTTGGCTCAACTGAGCATGCATTCCTCTTTATTACGCCACCCATCAAAGTGCAGTGTAATTACAAGTACTCGCTCTATTCACTTGATTACACTATTCCGCCTCCTCCTCACAGCTGACTGGCGGGGTGTCGAGTGTCAAACACCTGCTGATCAGATGGCCTATCCTGAAAATAGGCCACCAATATAAAACCCCTGCATAACCCATTTAAGTACACGATACATACATAAAGAACATGTTTTTTTTTTCGGGAATTGAATCTAAATTACTTAAAGGGGTTGTCCGAGTTATGAAAAAAAAATATATCGCACTGAAAATCTGATGGGCAGCAATATATAACTAAGCTTTTTATGCAAAAAAAAAAATCTATTTCCTCATTTTCCTGGCCCTTTATTTACATGCAATAAAAACTATCTCTGCCCCTCCCCCGCACTGCTAAGGGAGTGAATACAAGTACTGCCCTCAGTGACATGTCTGCCTGCTGGGAGACTCAGCAGCATGTTGTATGTGTAGGACTACAAGTCCCAGCTATACAATGACACTGCTAAGGGAGTGAATACAAGAGCTGCCCTCAGTGACATGTCTGCCTGCTGGGAGACTCTGCAGCATGTTGTATGTGTAGGACTACAAGTCCCAGCTCTATAATGACACTGCTAAGGGAGTGAATACAAGTACTGCCCTGAGTGTCATGTCTGCCTGCTGGGAGACTCTGCAGCATGTTGCATGTGTAGGACTACAAGTCCCAGCTCTATAATGACACTGCTAAGGGAGTGAATACAAGTGCTGCCATGAATGACATGTCTGCCTGCTGGGAGACTCTGCAGCATGTTGTATGTGTAGAACTACAAGTCCCAGCTGTATAATGACACTGCTAATACACACAGGATCTTCCCCCTACCTTCTTGTGCAATGCTCTCTCTAGTCCTTCAGCTTCTGTGCCCAGAATGGTCTCCTCACTGCCTGCTGCAGCTAGCCAGTCTGTGCAGCTGAAGGGGTTAAGAATCCTAGGGGAGAGAGCAGACGGCAGTGAAGGGGGGCGTGGCCAGTACAGTGACATCTCGTTTACAGGCTTGTAAACGACCTTTATCAGAGCAGGGAGAGAAGCTGACATCACAGGTCATGTGACCCTCAGTGAAATCTGAGAAACCAGCCACTGGAGATAAAGTGAGTTAATTGGAAAGCTGTTATATTTGCCCAGTCAGGAACATAGAAAAAAATAAAAATAATAACTCGGACAACCCCTTTAACTGTTATAGAAATTCTCCTAGAATACACAAAATACAGATTTGGTAGAAACATTTTGTAAAATGCAGAACTCCTGATGTCCTGATAAATGAAATCAATGAAAAGTCAGCTTCTTTTGTTCACATTTGTATATAAAAAAAAAAACACTCAAGATTCGCCTAAGCCTCAACATCTAGAATTCACTTTGTCTCCAAATCTTTGATGCATATTTAATACTATCATTTTACTACATCGAGGCATAGAAGAACATTGGGAATCCTTACTTTCAGATCAGTTTTCTTCATAAGTAGAGAATTGATCACAAGGTCAGACCTATCTATACACTGGAGTTCAGCGGCTTTTATTATGTTCCAGTGATTATTCCTTACTTGCCTCTTGACAACCAGGTTCGGAAACACTGCAGTTTTACATTGGTTGTATATCTAGCGTCAAGGATAATCCTTGATTCATAAAACTTTTTTTTTTTTTTTTTTTGTGTGCGTGTCAAGCATCTTTTCCTTTAAGTGTACATGCTTTATATCATGAAAAGACAATTTTGCACTGACATGATAGCCACATTATTATACAGCTGACAAGAAAGTAGTAAGCACTAGAAAACCATCTATCTGCGAAAAGGAACAATATATTTAAAATGATGCATCTTACAAAAATGCTGAAGTATATGTTTTGAAGCAACAATTTAATTTTATGATCCATTTACCTTGTGGTCTGTCGATGTGTTTGATTGCCGTTTGTATTATTTTCCCGAATTTTAGTTTAAAAGGAAGCAACAAAGAATGAAAGTTGGGAAATAAAAGTCAACTCTTAAAATTTAGTGATGTTGTGTGAAAATGTTCTACAGTGGTACATTAATTGATGTACTTTATTATTGCATATTGTAAATGATTGGGAAGTAAAAGTATGAAAGTTGTGTGCGCCAGTTGCTATGGAAACAGAGAAAAACAATGAACCTATAAATCAAGGTACTGGGAGAACAATTATTCCAGAAGCTGTCACTTTAAAGGACTTGAAGAGCAAATACCCGGACATAATCACACATTAGGAAACTACTAAAGCAATAATTAAGAAAACAATATACAATGCATGACTTGATTTTTTTTATCTTCACTGGTCAACGGTGCAGATGACTGGAACAGCATCTACTCGCTTATATAGTTAGTGTCATATGGAAAAATCCTAAGGAAATAGCTTGATGAAATCAGTAGGAGAACCCAGCGGTCACACATACACAGTTTTATGATGTGCATGCACATATACAATGTGACTGTTAACAATGCACCAATGAGGTTTCCACACTACATACCCAAGGTCATTTTTTATATCTATTATTGATATTAAAAATGATACTTGCTTATATTCTCCTGAATGCACTTCACTCCTGACATCTTACCCTCTCAAAGAATTACATAGCAATGAAAGGCTGATATAATGACACAACTTACCTTTCTACCCTGGCAAAACTGTGAAGTAGAAAATATAACAATGTGATTACAATGTGCACCAAAGGTCTAGTCTGTGGGAGTGTAGGGATATGCCTCTGCAAAATAAAAGAAGCTGTACCTGTAGAAATCACTAACCTAGTTTACCCTTTCAAGCTTCCACACATAAAAAATAAAATAAAAACAAATTAAAGGGCTACTACCAACTGGCCAACGACCCTGATGAGATATCTTGGGTCGAAACAAGGTCCTCCTCCTATTATGTTTCACTACTTTTCATGCAGGGTTTGTCCTTATCTTACTTTTCAATGATAAATGCTACTGCTCTATTGTTATGGCATTGCCACCCTTTGGATCTTTTGTTACAAGGAAAAAGAAAATGATAAAAAAAATAATAATGAATAATAGAAATCTATAAACTGGTCATTACCGTCCAAAGTCTGATAATAAGGGGCTAAACAGTTCCTTTAAATAGATATGTTATGCATTCCAATAAGTGTCCACGCACAAAAAAGTCTATACCAGTGGTCCCTCAAGTTAGAATATTAATTGGTTCCAGGAGGACCATTGTATGTGGAAACCATTGTAAGTTGAGTATTCGGTTCCAAAGCCTCAAAAATGTCATCCAAGATTAGAGAAAATGAAGATTTAAGAAAAATAACCAGATAACTAACACTGATAAATCAAGTCCTTCCATATAACAGTCAGGAATAGCTGCTTACTAGCAAATAATCCAGCTATTTTACCAGAAAAGCGTCCTTGATTGGTTGGGTCTGAGATATTGTATCCTGAGGCCATTGTATCTTGAGGGATCACTGTAATCAAGTAGTAAGACTCTATTCACCCGAGCATTAGATTTTCTTCCATCATATTCAGTTACTTTTTCAAGGTAAGAATAGCATAGTCTGTGGCACCACTATTGGCATCAAAAAATATTCCAGAAACCTGATGGACCCATAAACTCAACAGGATTCATCAATATTTGTTAGGCTCAATCAATCAAGGAGAAAAAAAAAAAGTCAAAGCTGTTATAAAAAGATGTCATGATTCCAATGTGAACAGAACTATTAAAGGGGTTATCCAACCCCTATAATGCCCCCCAAATACCTGGGCCCCTCACACATCACGTGCGATGCAAGGGAGGCTCATCCCCGTTGTGGCCTGCTATTGGTTGCCAGCTCCCTCACGTATGCTTTCATCCGTGTGTTGCAGTGGCGGCCGTGCGGGCATCAGAAGCGACACAGGTGACGGGAGCGAGGCAAGTATAACCTGTGTGAGGGGCCTGGGAATTTGGTGGGGGGCATTATAAGGGTTGGATAACACCTTTAACGTATGCATTTTTTTATGTTAATTTATGTTAATACCTTCTGTGAGAACAAAATTCAGCCAAGATCATAATAAAAAATTTATGTAAACGTATGATATATAAAAGGCACTATGGTCCCATAAAAAAAAAAAACAATTAAGCATCTCACTAAACAAACACTTATGTCATCCATACAAGAAACCCAATTACATAAGTAGGAGTTGGAGTCTCTTGATTATTTCTCAGATAATGAAATGCGGTATAGGAAATTCCTACATTTAGGAAATGCATACAAGAAACAAACCTAAAAAAAATTAAATGTAAATAGGAAACAAAGTTGTCCAATGCTTAAGACAGAGCAGATGTACTGCAGCTGCAAGCTTTCGATTAAAAGAGCAGGAGACCTGCTATAGACTCATTTGGGCATAGGTAGTCACACATCAGCTGTAATTAGTTGCATCAACTGCTACTAACTGGGAGGGTCTGCAGATAAATGGAAAATGAGTGGAATGTGCAAATCATGCAAATCTATAAACTGTGTAACTTGTAATCACTTTAACTACAATCATTATGATTAAAGGGGTTATTTCAGAAGAAACAACCCATCCAGGTCGCTGCAGTCTTGGCGATCAGTTTATCCCTGTGGGTCTGGCTCCTGGTACCTCTGGCAGAATCAGCTTTATCTGGCCAGAATTTTGCCAGTAGCCACAGCCATGGAAATCCGGTATTACTGTACATGTAATCCTTGCATGGCTCAATGCCGTCAGACAGGAAGCTGTTGTCTATTCCAGCTCTTAAAAAAAGCTACATGTTCAAGGATCGGTTCCCACTACTACTCTTATTATAAGTAGCATTACAGGGTTATCATTTTATGTAAATGCCTATTGTTATATGCTCACTTATATTGCAGTTCATTACAAAGAGAAGATGGAAATTTTAAAAACCCACCCCGAAAGTCTAAAGGAAAAAAAGAATAAAATAAAACAATACAGTAAGGTACACAAGATTGTTGGTATATAAATAGTATGAATTATTTAGGAATTAAGCACCGCAAGATCTCCAATATGCATATTTATAAAGAACTGGTGCCTTAAAAATATCTCCTTTTGCCAACATGCGGGCTGAATCTTGAGGTGTCACGAGTTCTGACACCTATTAATTTTAATTGCCTGAACTTCCCTCTGTTACATCCATGACATGGTGCCACATTTTGCTCTTGCTTGCTAATGTTATTTTTGGGGAAAGGAAAGTAGAACTAGTGCCAAAAAAGCCTTCTGCAGTTTCCTGTGAAGATATCTCATCTCAGAGCTTCTATTTACTTCCATTTCTAACTTTTGATGTTTCCTTACCTGAGAGTGAAAAGGCAAAAATTAACTGATAATAGATGTCATTATGGCATACGTCCTGCTTCATCCCACCCCAATAGTTCACAAATTCTCATGTCATATGGCTCCATGAGCAATCCTTTTATTATCTAATGTTTACATTCTTAAAGCAATTATCAAAGGCAGCCATTTCATATAATGATCCAACTTCATCTGACTACTCATTATAGCCACTCGAACATAAAAGTAGCCATGGATGCTGTGATACCTTTCATCACAAGGATGAAATGTGGAAATATTTGGCATAGAGTGTAGGTAGACTCGTGTTCATAGTTTCTAATAAAAGCCCATTAATGACGTGTGGTAAGCATAGCAGGAAGACATGCCTCTTATATATAACTGATGTATAGCCACTCTGAGTCACTTCCGAATACTCACAGCATTTCTAGGTCAAATTTATGTTTCAATAAATTTCATTTAAAGAAAAATAAAAATAATGCTGGTGCCATCATGCTTCATGTATGCCCTAAATACCAGATAATACAATTGCTAATTTCATTTAGCTCCAATTGCAGAGCCGAGTCTATCAAAGCTGATTGGGGGGCCTGACCACCGTACTAGGGTTTCACCAGCAAGAATATGGTGATGTTATAATGCCCGGTAGCAGTGGTATTTTGAAGTCTGGACATTTTCCCCTGTTTCCCCTATGCAAAGTTAAAACTTCTTACCAGCAAATATTTGATTGGGCTCCCCACCTCAGCAAATTCTTCACAACCCTCTCCTCCCATGCAACCTCCACTCCTGTGGCTAACCAAGATCATGCTTTCTCTCAGACGAGGCCCGGTAGATGCTCCATCCGTTTCATACAGTTTCACTGTATAATACTGTTGAGGGGGCCCTGACAATACAATCTTTTAGTCCTCCTCCTGGGTGGGCCCCTTCTAAGTTTGGGCCCCAAAGCAGCTGCTTCACTTATAGCTACGCCCCTGCTTCTTACTATATTTCTCTTGAAAGGGTTAACTTATACTGTATAGTACTGTGTTACTGCATTTTATATGCATGTTGTGATTATATATATATATATATATATATATCCTGTTCATTTGCACTGTATTTGCAAGGCTCTGTGGAAAGGGTTAATGAATACTGAGAGACTTTTGGGACTTTGAATGATAAGCTGCTCATTTTCCACAGCTGCCATAGGGTTTAAATAAGAGCATATTTTGGAGGGAAAAAGCCAGACTTGTTTACCACCAAAACCAGACAGACTGACCTTTTGAATGTTTGGTTTAACTCTGTTGTTATGTCTGGAAACTTGTTTGTGTCTGGAAAAACGGCTGTGTCATTGCCATTGGGTATCACTGAAGCTCTAATCTAAGTCTATGAGAGATGGAAAGTGTTACAATGCATCTGTTTGTGCTGAGATTCTCCACTCCACCCCTCCCACTAGAAGGTTCCAATCTAGCTAGAGATGGTATTTAAGCAGTGCAGTCAGAGTCCCAATGCTTCACAATCAGGTCACAATCCAGTGCAGGCCCAAAGAAGACCAGGGAGCATGACTGCAGGAGAGAACACTAGACCTGCAGAGTAGGGGTGTAGCAGGAGGTTTAAGGTATGATCTGTGGGTCTAATATGGAGGTCTGATACGGGTGTCTGACATGGAGGTCTAATGATCTGATCTGAGGTCCTGATATTGGGGTATGATCTGGGGTCCTAATCTGAAAAGGGGGTCTGATCTGAGAATCTGATCTTGGGGTCTACTTTGAGGATCTGATATGAGGTCTGATGAATTTTTTTTTTTTTTTCTTCCTCTAAAACCAAGCTACGTCTTCTAAATAAAAAAAAAAAAAGGTAATTTTGTCATAATTGTACAGATCCACAGAATAAAGTTATCGTTTCACTTATGCCACACATTGAATGCCATACAAACAAAAACAAAAAACTATGCCAGAATTGCTGTTATTTCATGCTGTTATATAATACATTTAATGTATGGCTTTTGAAGTAAAAAGATAAAAAAGAAAAAAAACAAAACACTGTGCCACGAAATAAAACAATAGATCACGTCATTATTGTTAAAGATCAAATATAAAAACTAAATGAAAAAGTAAGATAAAGCATAGAAGTCTCCTATGCGTGTAGCACTAGGGAGGAATTACTTAATTTTTACTATTGTAGACCACCATTTACCGTTGTAGCTTCCCAACAGCTGTATTTTAAAAATCAGATCAATCGATCAGATCCCAGAGGCTAGATAACTATTTATCAGATTGTACCTTGCCCACTCTTCCTCCAGAGGCCTTTTCACACCTGAACCAGCAGATCACATTAGAGGAGGTGAAAGAGGTGATACGGGATCTCCCGGGGAACAAAGCGCCAGGACCCGATGGCCTCACATATCATTACTACAAAACCTACAGCGAGATTTTATGACCACATATGGTCCCGTTATTTAACGCCTTCTTAGCAGGAGAACCTATACCAGGAGTCCATACCCCAATCATTTATAACAGTAATAACTAAACCAGGAAAGGATCCTTCAGAATGTACTAGCTACCATCCAATCAGTCTACTGAATTCCGATCTTAAGATCTTCACTAAATTGCTTGCCAATTGGTTAAATTGCTGGCTCCCTCAGCTGATCCATAGGGATTAGGCTGGGTTTGTCCGATTTCGACTGGCGGAGGATAATACAAGAAGAGTAATTGACCTGATTGATCTGATTAATAAGGAGTCGATTGAAGCTCTGCTTCTTAGTCTTGATGTAGAAAAAACTTTTGACCGCCTTAAATGGTCCTTTATGTTTCATACGCTACAGAGATTTGGGTTTAAAGGACCATTTTTACAAGCACTTAGAGGTCTTTACTCGACTCCAACAGCACGGGTCAATTTTCCCCCTGCATGCTTTTCTGTGTTCCGCATTAAAAATGGAACCCGGCAGGGTTGCCCCTTATCTACGCTTTTATATGTATTAAGTATTGAGCCCCTGGCCGCTCGGATTCGGGCAGACCCAAACATCAAGGGCGTCCAAATAAAAGACAGATCCTTTACCATATCTTTATTTGCGGATGATGTCCTTTTAACACTAACGAACCCAATCACCTCGCTACCTACTGTTTATAAACCCAAATTGCACCCTGAATTTTCTCACTACTGTTTGTACGCGCTTCCTTCTCTAATGAAACACGATATCGCTCTGCGCTCACGCGATTCTACTGTTATCACTAGCGCTGCTACATCTATAATTTACATGCCACTATTGCTAACTACAATAGACTATCAGGTTATAAAATAAGTAATACAAAAATGGAAGCTTTACTCCTAAATATCCCACAAGGCTTTGCAGCATTCTTACAACTACTCCTGGCAGAACCATTCTATAAAATACTCCACTTCCACTTATCCTACTTTATACGGAGCGAACATCACCACGACTTCTCCGTAAATGGAGATCCCTACATATATCCTTATTAGGCCGAATAGCAGCAATCAAGATGTCGATCATGCCTAGACTCCTATTTCTATTTGAGACGCTCCTAATTAAAGTGCCTGCAGAGATCCTACACCAGATCCAGTCTGCCTTTCCCACATTCATGTGGGATAATAAGCAACATCGGATTGTTAAGTCAGTCTTGACCTCTAAGAAAACCTAAGGGGGCCTCTCGCTACCAGATATAGCCCTCTACTACTACGCCTCACATCTCAGACACTTAGCTTCTTGGACTACATTACATTCCTTCAATAAATGGACGGAAGCAGAACGACTATGGTTAGTCCCGATACATATGAGTGCTATGATCTGGGGTCGCCCAGCTGATATCTAGCCCCAGAATTTGCTAGGTCCCATGACCGTCACTAGAAACCTATGACTAACCTGCAAGATTAAATTCAACCTCTCCACTCTGCATTCTTCTCTATGACCGTTTCTTTTCAGCTAATGGCGCTTCAATCTATCAAATTTTTTGGGAGTGTCCTCTGGTGTAGCCCTTCTGGAGTATGGTAGCTTCTGTAATACAGGAGGTCCTGGGCTATTCAGTGACGTTAGACCCACTTATGTACCTACTAAATGTTCCCCCAAGGGGTTTGAGAAGTCATGTCTCCTGGCTGCTCCTTCATTTACTTACCGCGGCGAAATGTCTTTATAGCACTTTTCTGGAAGAGAACTGCTCATCCATCCAAGGCGGATTATTACTTCCGTATTCAGGAAATACGCTCACTGGAATATTATACAGCTCTATCGCAAGGGAATGTAGACTGGGATCTTCACCATACTGACTTGCACTTTTAGACTGAAGGAGAACTATTTGTTACTTATTCCTCTTTATACCCCCTCTTTTTTTTTTTTTTCCGCACATGATACTCGCCTGTTTTGTTTATTGTGATATAAGCAGGTGCAATGCCATTATATGCCTATGTTTTTGTACCATTTAAAGATGCCTTTGAAATATGTCACTGTAGACTGTTCTACATGTATACCAAAAATTGTTTAATAAACAAAGTTGAACAAAAAAAAAAAAAAAAAAACAGCTCAATCTGTTATCATGAAAGGGTAGAATTTAACTATCGAGTCCCTAAAATTTACTTCAGGCTTGAGGATTTACAATTAGACAAAAATCTAGAAAGGTCTCCCAGGGCAGCTGGATTTGTGATGGAATTGCGCTTATTTAACAAGTCAAGCATGTTGATCATCACAGCCAAATCTTTTCACTCCAGGGACATTGAATCAAATGGGCTGAGATTGTCAACAGCTTCTAAAGCACATAGTGTGAATCTAGACCTGTTGTTAGGTACAAATCTCATTTACGCATCGTAGGTTAATGTAATAAACCAGAGCATGCATGCATGAACTGTAATTAAATACTATCCACTGCAATCGTCTAACCCCTTCCTTTTCTCGGTCTTTCAACTGCTTCCAAAGTGTTCCTCAGTAACACGTAAAATGCCAGATGTTCTGCTGCAATCAGTGTGAAATATGATGGAAGCACATAGTGCATTGCTATCAAGTGTTTCAGATCCGTGCTGATGCATGAGCTGTAAGAAAAATAATACAACTGCAAATGGCAAGAAGGCTTAACCCCTTCACGACGCAGCAATTTACCGTATTTGTGTTTTCCCTCTCTTCCCAGATCCATAACTTTCTTTATTTTTCTGTTCACATTGCCGTTTGAGGGTTTCTTTTTGCAGGAAAAGCTGTACTTTCTAATCGCACCATTTAATACTGCATAGCGGGACAAAAATTCAAAATGGGTGGATTTGGGAAAAAAATAAAAAAACACAATTCCACCATACTTTCTTTTTTACTGCATTTTTTATGTGGTAAAACTGAGCGATGCCCTTCATTCACCGGGTCAGTACAATTGCAGCCATACCACCTTTAAGCACTTTTTATACTTTGGAAAAAACAAATTTTTTCTTTGCATCGCCATATTCTGACCACAATAACTATTTTTGTGTTCCTATATGTCTTCGGAGCTGTATGAGGACTCATTTTTTTGCGGGGCGATCTGGAGTTTTCAGTGATACCATTTCAGAGTGTGTATGACTTTCTAATAACTTTTTATTCAATTTTTGGGGGGAGGTGAAGTGATGAAAAAAACTGAATCGTCCATTTCTATTTATTTTTCTTGTTACGGAATTCATCGTATGGGATAACTACATTTACATTTAAATAGTTCGGCCATTTTGGGACGTGGCAGTTTAAATGATTATTTTCTTAAATGTTTACTTATTTTTATCATGGTGAAAGGGTGATTTAAATTTTTATATTTTTTTAAAAAGCTGCTGGGACCCCCATAGACCATGAAAACAAGAATCTCATACCACAGTATAAATGGAGTGGCAGGCTGAGCATGTGCACACTATAAAATGCCCCCCCCATATGCCAGGCCCCTCACAGTGAATATACTTACCCCGGGCCGCTCCTGGTCCCGGCACCTTATTACTGTGCGTGGATGAAAACATCCGGTGTCCCACGGTGGGGGGTTACTTACACTGGCTGCTCCCCCCGACACCTGATGTTTTCATCTGCGCATGGGGAGAAGCTGCAGTGTCGGTGTGGGGACCAGGAGCGGCGCAGGGAGCGGGGTAAGTATATTCACTGTGAGGGGCCTGGCATATAGGGGACATTTTTATAGTATTGGATAACCTCTTTAATTTCTATTTCTATCCAGAGATAACAGACTAGAGCAATGAGATATTGCAGGCAGTTCCATAGACTTTGAAAGGAGAGGTAGTACTCGACCACTGCTCCATTCACATGGGGTCCTCGTTCTCATAATCAGTGTGGATCACAGTGGTTGGACACAAACTGATCTCCAGTTATCTCCTCTTTAGTGCATAGGGGATAGCTTGTTCTTACAGGGATGCTTTATTAGCCCTTTAAAGGGGTATTCCTAACTTAGACTATGGGAGCATATCGCAAGGATATGCCCCCATTGTCTGATAGGTGTGGGTCCCACCGCTGGGACCCGCACCTATATCGAGAACGGAGTGGGGAGCGCTGTCGCAAGGATATGCCCCCATTGTCTGATAGGTGTGGGTCCCACCGCTGGGACCCGCACCTATATCGAGAACAGAGCGGGGAGCGCTGTGGCTGGAGGACCCCTGATTTCTCGGGGTCCATCCACCACCAAGCGCTAATCCCCGCCTCTCCCACAGAAGTGAATGGGAGCGTGCCGCGCATGTGCTGCCCAGGCTCCCATTAATTTCTATGGGTCAGACGGCAATAGACGGCCCTATAGAAATGAATGGAGAGTGGCTGCGCATGCGCAGTGCGCTCTCCTTCACTTTCGGGGCTCCGTTCTCTATATAGTTGCGGGTCCCAGTGGGACCTGCACCTATAAGACAATGGGGGCATATCCTAGCTAGCGATATGCCCCCATTGTCTGAGATAAGAAAACCCCTTTAAGGACATGGCGAATTTTTGTTTTTGCATTCTGTTCTTTACTCTTAAGTTTCCAAGAGCTCTAACTTTAAAAAAAATTCGCTCACTTAGCCATATGAGGGTTTTTTTTGTGGACAAGTTGTATTTTTTAATGGCGTCATTAAATTTACATAGTTTGTATTGGAAAATGAAAAGATAAAAAAATAATCTTTGTGGGATAAAATTGAAAAAAAAAAAAAAAAAATTAAAGGGAACCTGCCAAAAAAACGCTTACTAAGCTGTCAATAGTACCTTATAGTGCTGCATAGTAGTTTGCTAATGCACTTTTTCATCGTTTAGCTGCATCTAGCCTCCTTGAGAAATCGATGTTTTATTTAGCCGCTGCCCCCTGCTTCAAGTCAGGTTTGAAGTCAAGGGGGCAGCGGCCTAGGCGTCTCCAATGCTGCTATCCCCGCCTCCCGCCGTCTTTATTGGCAAGCCGGATCTCAGTGCCGGGACCGCGCTCCCAGCCCGCATGCGCAGTAAAGGGCTGCTGTAGCGCGATACCGGCTCCAGCTCGTACACTCAGCCGGCTTCAGTTTCGCTACTGCGCCCGGCATCTTCTGTAACTGCGCTAGTATGTAAGGCTGGCGGGCGCATGCGCAGTAGCGAAACTGAAGCCGGCTGAGTGCAATGGAAGAAAAGTGCTCCATAGAAGTGAATGGGACAGTATCTAATCTGCAAAAAAACGGATCCTTATTTTTGCGGACAGCATACGGCCGTCTGAATGAGCCCTAAGCCTGTACAGTATTTTGCAGGTGGCTGTTTAAAATTCAATGTATATGTAATTTGTTTTCCTACTTGACTCTTAATTATCCTAGAACTAAAAGTATGTACGCAATTAACTACAGACTTAAAGAGGACGAGCAGCATGCTATAGAGCAGGAGGAGCTGAGCAGATTGATATATAGATTTGTGGGAAAGGATTCAATAAAACCTGTAATTTTTCCATTTATATCTGCAGCCCTGTGTGTACAGGAGGGAGGAATTACCAGAGACTGACAGCTAGCTCTGTATTCACACTTAGGGCTCGTGCACACAAACTTATTTTTTGTCCGTGTCCTTTTTTTCAATAGGACAGCAAAAAAACTAAATGGCTATGTGCAATCTGTACATGTCCTATTCTTGTCCTTTTGTGGACAAGAACAGACATTGTTACAATGGATCCTCAAAAAAAGGTTGTAACACGGACGACGTACTTTGTTTTGCGGGTCCATGTTTTGCAGACCACAAAATACATACAGTTGTGTGCATGAGTCCTTACACACACAATGTTATCAATCAATAACAACACCTCCCTCCTCTACCGATAGCTACAAAGATAGAAATGTATAAATTACAGATTTTACTGCATCAGTTCCCTCTATCAAGCGGCTCAGCTCCTCCTGTTTGATAACATGGTGCTTTCAGATTGAACTTTTTGTGGTGAAAGGTCCTTTTTCAGAGTCTGACTACTGTATAAATCACAAGACCAGAACTGTTATTTTGCCATCTACACAATCTTGATCACAAGGAACATCAATTTCCATTTACAGTAAAAATGACCTAAACCTTCATTATTCAACACTATTTTTCATAACATTTTCTCAAAGCTTCAAACCAATGCTGGTCTGCTCCATTCAACTCCATACCTTGCTGCTTTCCACTCCTCACAGATACACATCTCCGACAGCACAAACTATGAATCCATTCCTCATATACAGCATAGCTCTCAGCGTCATCATCTTCCACCTCTCCTTTATGTTGCCATCTCATCTTAAGAGAACTGCTACTATCTCAACTGTCAGCATGGGAAATAAACAATGCTCCATGTATCTTATGTCTTGAATATATTACTTGGTTCTTGTTAAACATCTACTCGACATTCCTATCTATGAAAAAAAAAAATTGCTGCAAAAATCACAGGAGGTTGTGGGGAAAATTACTTTGTTGCATCTATATGTTATCATTAAAGAAAGCCAACCAAGACTTACTCCATCTTGATTATACAGTCGTGGTCTAGGTAAGTTATTATATTACATTTCAAATAAATGCACAGAAAAAGTGCAAAAACACACGCTACAGGCTAATTGAAACGTGCTGCTCACAGGCACATTTTTCAGATACTTCCTTTCATCTGAAAAATCTATTGAGGCTCCTCATTCATAACAATATTATTCCAGTCAGATTCCCAGCAGAACATTGGCTAGAACTTTACACTGCCTGCATCAACTTGCCTTTGTCCCTGTATTACATCCCGATGCCATTTCATTCCCAGGTAAGCAATGCACACTTACTCATTCGTCCACATGAAGCAAAAGAGAATGTGATCAAATGAGGTCACCTTCTTCCGTTGCTCCACGGTCCAGCTCTGATCCTCATATGCCCACTGTAGGCGCTTTTGGCGGTGGACAGGGTTCAGCATGGACATTCTGACTAGTCTGCACACATAAATACTGAGCACTGTGTGTTCTTAAAACTTACTATCATAGTCTACATTAACTTTTTTAGCAATTTGTGCTATGTAACAGTATAGTGTGATACTGGACCAGCCTTGATAGCCTTCACTCTTGATGAGCATCAGTAATTAAGGCATAGAACTTCATGACCATATTGCTGCTTCACCAGTTGCATATCAGAAACACAACAAAAGGTATTTAGTTATGTCTAGCCATCACAATTTAGGTCTTGGCAAAGTCGCTTAGGTCCATACAATTGTCCACTGTTCTTACTTCAAAAATGTCAATGTCAAGAGATGACTGTTCACTTATAGACAGGTGCATTTATCATGAGATAATCAATATTATTCACTTCACCTGTCAGTGGTTTAATGCTATGGTTCATTAGTGTATATTCCTCAGTGACCCTAAGGCTGGGTTCACACTTGAGCGTTTTACAGCGCGTTCAAACGCGCTGTAAAACGCTCAACACATGAAAACCAATGCTTCCCTATGGCCCTGGTTCTCACTTGAGCGTTTTACAGCGCTGAAAAACGCGCTGTAAAACGCCCTACGCTCAAACAAGTACTTGAGCTTCTTTGGGGCGTTTTGACGCGCGTTTGTGGCCATAGGACATTGCAGTCAATCACACAAATGCGCGTAAAACGCGCGTTTACTATTGCAAAAAACGCTCGTCAAAAACGCGCGTTAAACGCGCATATCAAAGACGCTCAGGTCTGAACCCAGCCTAAGGGATGTTTCTGGAGACCATAGATTATGCTGGGGTATGCCACTGTGAAGGATCCACATAGAGAAAGTAATTGTAGTTAAAGAGGACCTTTTACTAGAATAAAATATCTAAACTAACTATACAGACATGGAGAGCGGCACCCAGGGATCTCCCTGCACTTACTATTATACCTGGGCGCCGCTCCGTTCTCCGGTTATAGCTTCCGGTATCATCATATGTTAGGCTCCACCCAGGGGAACCTCCAGGCGTCTCATTCTCCCATGCTGTAGCGCTGACCAATCGCAGCGCTCAGCTCATAGCCTGAGAAAAAAAAAAAAAACTTTCAGGCTATGAGCTGAGCGCTGTGATTGGCCAGCGCTACAGCATGGGAGAATGAGACGCCTGGAGGTTCCCCTGGGTGGAGCCTAACATATGAAGAGCCTATACCGGGCGAACGGAGCGGCGCCCAGGTATAATAGTAAGTGCAGGGAGATCCCTGGGCGCCGCTCTCCATGTCTGTATAGTTAGCTTAGATATTTTATTCTAGTGAAATGTCCTCTTTAAGTGGTCTTTTTCAAATACATAGTAAAGTAATTGGAGGGCACTCAATTATCTGACAACATCCACGGCAGGATAACAGTGATCCTAATTTATTTATCTAAAATACATGGTTAAAAACTGCTTAAGGCTACTTTCACACTAGCGTTCGGGTGTCCACTCGTGAAACATCAGACGGATCCGCTCCGAACGCTAGTGTGAAAGTAGCCTTAGAACTGACACATACAATATACACATGTGTTAACATACAAATGTCCGCAGGACCAAATGTTGGACTCAATATGGCTGTAATACTTAGTCAAGCTTGTGACCATATATAATCACCAGGTGTAGCGTGTAGATCACGTTTGAATGTCCGCACTCAATCGCCCGTTCAGGCTTCCGCATGCAATAAAAGTCACGTATAAATAATCATACGATAATCCCCACAGGGCAGAGTACTTTACCCCTCTTCTGTTCCCATGGGATGATCCTGCAGCAGCCGCTTAGACTCACCCGGCGTCCCGAGTGGTCTGTAGGTCTCAAACGCGGCGTCCCACGTGACCTGGCTGCGTCTCACGTGATGCACACCGCTCTGTGGAAGGCTGGTGAGTACGCTCGGTCCTAAAATCCGGACCGTATGCTTGTCTCTGTATTAGACTTCATTCACTGGAGATCCGAGGGGTAGAATGCCCGTTGGTATTGGCATCTCAGAATTCCGTTACAAAGTCCTTTGCTGTCATGAACCGTACGCGTTTCGGGGATCAAGCCCCTTCCTCAACCCCTTCCTACTATTTTGCATTTTTCTAATCGGATTTGGGTGAATTCGTGGAGTGAGCACCGGGTAGGGTGAGCCGCTATACCCTTGTATATTTGGAACTTTTTCAACTACATGATATTTACAGGAATGCTGTAATCATGATCGGACTGGGGTTGCTTGGATCTACCAGAGGAAATTATTCTCGGGGCCCAACCCCTATATCATCAAGAAAATTTTACAGGTTTAGAATCAAAGTAATAAACCCTAGTGGCAAGTGATTAGCTCCAAAGGAAGCTCCATAGGGCATTTTTCTCCTAGACCTTTGTGTGCCACTATAACTTAGAGACTGAGCCTACCGGAGGAACCTTTGGTGGTCCAGTCCGACCCTGGCTGTAATTGTATCAACTGCATCTGCTGCGAGTAAACAAGATTTGACACTTTTGGCGGAGACATAATGGAGTAGGTCCTAGCAAAGTTCAAACTGGGCACCAAATTGTCAGTCATTGTATCCCCACCAATCAGTTAGACCTCTCCTGTGAATAGGGAATAACTTGTAAACTTTGCACGGCTGAAGCAGCTCCTTTGCCTGTTCTCCCTGTTTAGGCAGCATGAAGTTCTCCATAGGGTCCCTATAAAATGATGTTCTTTCTTACAACTGACTTGTGAGGAGATAACTTTGGTAAGGATTTACAAAAACTAGCCTCCTACTCCATTTTCTTGGAAATGTATTATATTTCTGAAACCTTTTAATAAAGTATCAATTTCTGGGCCTGAACTTAAACTCAACTGATCAGAGTAGAATTTACTGCAGCATGGCCCCTTCTGGGAATTTCTAAGGACCCATCTCATGGATTCACATTGATGACCTATCAAAAGTATATCTAAAGGTACTCTCCAGGGGATATCAAATGCTGCAATTATCTCCACTGCACCTTTAATGTTGTAAATGACAAACACCAGAGCAAACATAATAAAACCAGAAAATACAGCACCTACTAATAATGGCCAGACTTCAGACAAGAAATCTAAGAATTATTGCAATATTACATGGCAGGCGGTATTCTAGTTTATTCCTTCAGAATTCCCATGTACAAAAGCAATAATAAACTTACTATATGGAGAGAATTAAAATCTCTGCAAGTTTATATGTATAGTATTTTATATCAATACGCTGCATGTTTGAGTGATGCATGCACATAATAACATTTAATGCCCTAGGAACAGAAGGGGACTCGACAAATAGTTGATTTTGGTACAAGTTTTGAGACAAATGACTATGTCTGCCTCTCTATGACTCCACTGGGAACAATGTAGCGCAATTCTAAAATCAATAGAGTGCTAATGGATTGCAGAGGCTGACCTATATCACCTACTTTATCAAATGGAATGCTGTTTTCATAGTTAAAAAATGAGAAATCGCCAGGACAAAAATGTGTTTGTGAAATTCAAAGATAAAAAAACTATTATAACCCAACCTGCATTACATACGTCTACGCCTGATACTTATTTTACATCGCTTTAAAGAAAGGTATGTATGAACATAGAGCTGTGATCCCGTTCACGAATTCTCAATAAACAAACATAAAAAACTAAGTAAATGCACAGCTCGTTTTATGAAGAGTACTTTTCATTTTCTCACATTTATTTGAAAATGTGTTCCTGTCACTTCTACAAATATTTGTCATAACATGCCATTATAAATAACCAGGCTGCATAGACTGGTTCTCTATCAAAAAGTTTAATATCATTGACAGATTTAGCATTTAAAGGGGCCTTTATTAATATTTTCAAAAGAACATGTACAATATAATTTCCCATTAATAGGCTTTATTAAAGGGGTTCTCCAGGATTTTCATATAGATGGTCTATCCTCAGGCTAGGTTGTTAATATGATATTGTTCGCAGTCTGACTCCCGGCACCATCACCAATCAGCTATTTGAGGAAGCTGTAGAGATCACTGGAGCTCCACTAAGAGCTGTGGCCTCGTCATGGCTTACCAAGCACAGGGCTGTCCATTGCTTAGAAACACTAGAAAGGGTAGTGGCAATATTTAACTAAAATATAACTTTTATTCTGTTCATATCTAAAAAAAAAAATGGACAAATAAAATTAATAAAAGAACGGCCTTACTGGTATGTAGATAGACACTCGCACTCAAGGGTGATGCCCGCCCAAGAAAAAATTAGGACCATTATACCCTAATAGCCTCCTAATTATTCATCGCCCTGAGAAGGACGGCCACGTCTGGAACCTGACAAGCCCTAGACGTCCCTATTGCAGGGAAAGGGGTGGGAAAAAGATAAGTTCACCCAAAACCCTAAAATTAACACTAATGGTAATAAATAGTTTAGTTGTACCGAATAGCACTAATGATAGTATATATAGTTCAGTTGTCCTGACACATTTCCTCTTATTTAGTTGCCTCACACTCATCAGGGGACAAGGGGCCAAAGGGATAGTGAGACCCACAAGTAATCAATACAGGTCTCACTTGTACTCAAATGAGGGAGGACCTGATATCTGCCCTTCTCCTAAAGGTACAACGTGTATAGCTAAAGGTAAACCTACAGCCACTTTATTGAGGTGTGAGAGTAATTATCCAACCTCACTTAAACCGGGTGTCCCTAATGTGTGGCTATTGTTGAAGTCCTTACGGGATGCCCATACAGCATTCTGACCACTGAGAGGAGAACACGAGCGTTCAGTGGCTATTGCTTAGTAGCGCAGGCGCTGTGTTGCTCTTTCAACCCCCCCCCCCCCCTTGTGAAGTGCTCTGGCTGCCTCACGCTCCTGGTCACAAGCTGGTGACGTCACCGGGGAACCCGGAAGTGTCAGGTGAAAGTGGCATTCTTATCTATTTAAACAGGGGGTGCAGCGTCCCACACAGGGTTTTCTAGGGCAAGTATCACATGTCCTGACCCCCCCAATACAGGCATCACCCTTGCAGCCCGCTACTCAAGTGTATCACCAAATCTACATACCGGTAAGACCGTTCTTTTATTAATTTTGTTATTTGTCAGATTTTTTTGATATGAACAGAATAAAAGTTACATTTTAGTTTAATATTGCCACTACCCTAATGTTTCTTCTTGAGATTTGTAGGTAGTGCATGACTAGTACATTATCAGATACTCGTTCACCCTATCACACCTTGTTATGTAATCTTTCCATTGCATAGTGGCTGTGCTTGGTATTGCAGCTCAGCTCCATTTACTTGAATGGGACTGAGCTCCGCCTAGGCCATGTGACCGATGAACACGATGTCACATGACTTAGGAAGCGTTCTAAATGCTAAAAGATCTCTGCGGTCTCTTTTAATACAGCTGAACAACGGAGCGGAGGTGTTGGAAATCGGACCCCCACGATCTCATATTGATGACCTATCCTCAGGGCAGGCTTTAAATATTAAAATCCCGGAGAACCCTTTTAAAATACAGTGCCTTAGAAAAAAAGGAGGGATTACCTGATGTCATACTTAACATCATATACCTATACATGAATTTGTCTAAGATTTCCTAACTCATGGCAATATATAGCATCCCATACAAGAAATCCTTTGAGATTCATAACATTTTTTTCTTAATCTGCAAAATATCCAGATGAGAATACCCTTATTCAATTATCAGAGACACTGTCTGAAACAGACGTTTTGGGCCAGTGTGGTCATTTTTCTACTGTGCATCTGTGGCAGCACCTGGAACAATGTAGCTAATAACTGTGTATACTCAATGGGATATTTTGCACATTACTCAATAAAACTTTTTGAATCCCAAATGATTTATTGTGGAGTTCCAAAGAGTTTTCTTCTAATTCTATTAAATGTCAGGTCTTCTATAGACACCCACTATGGGCTAATGTGTGCAGGTGTCATCATCTTCCCTATGCCAATGCATAGTCATACAGAGACATTTTTGTATATAAGCTTCCATGTTTTTGAAAACCACAAGGAATATTTTTAGTTTTTACTGGATGCCACTCTATAGAATAGCATAGTTAACTACACTAGCCTAAAACAACAAAAGTATAATGTCTTGACACTGTTTTTGGGTCGGTCAGACTTGATCTGTGCGCTGAAAGCTTACTCCAAACATATATGCACAATGCAGGGTGACTACACGTTTACTATTGTAGTCCTTTTTTAATCTCTACCATATTCTTTAGAATTCAATGTTCATAATGACATTAAAACACTGCACAGTATCTAGATGCACAGTATGTGAATCTAGAATTTTATGGTGAAAGAAGATTTTCCAAGCTTAATGCGCCTGAATTAGGGCTCTATTTGCGCCAAAGAATACCCTGGTGATCATTCCTTAAAAAACTGGGTATGGCTTAGAAAAAAAATGTTTGGAGCAACGTATTAGGTGACGTAGTAAAGTGTCTAACATGTCCAGCAAGATGCTCCGAATCTATCACTCAATGTGAGCCACTGGCACATTTTGTCCCTGCCTTGTCAAGTTTGAAGCTCTCTAAAGGGGTTATCCGGTAATTTATATTGATGACCTATCCTCCGGGTAGGTCATCACTATCAGATGGGTGGGGATCCTGGGATCAGCTGTTAGAAGAGGCTGGCACACTGTGAGCACAGATGCCTCTTCCCAGGCCATCTAACGTCATCGTACATTGGTCACGTGGCCTAGTTGCAGCTCAGCTCCATTTTAGTGAATGGAGCTGAGCTGCGATACCAATCACAGCTGCTATACAATGTACAGACTGGTGCTTGGAAAGCTGCCAAAAGCTGGCTCCGCTCACCAGACCTCCGGCGAGTGAGGTGGATCCCTGAATCACCCCCGCCAATGTTATAACGATGACCTATAATGATGCTCATCATTATCTTTACATGGAAAACCCCTTTAAGAAATGTAAATCCCTGCCAATGTTTGTGTCTAATCAGAGTAAACACTTAGAGGGGTTTGTATGATTTTCAGGTTACTCTTTGAATAATGGAAAGGTAAAAGTTTTTAAATATATTTTCTGTATGAAGTGTTACATGACTATGGCTGATTTGTATCCCCTCGACGCATGTGATGAAGTGGAGAGATCTTGAATATCAAAAAATTGAAACAGAATAACTGTTACTTGCTGAAACCTTAAAAGGAGTGTCAGAGTCCAATAAAACGTGGGCAGGTGTGGTAAATGTTAAAAAAAACAAAAAAAAACAAAAAAAAACAAAAAAAAACCAACAAGTCATAATTAGCAATTTTCCCCACTGCATCTTCCAGTGTCCAGTCCCTCCCGCTGTTTGCTTTCCTGGGTGAATTAGTGAAATTTCGTGCACACTGTAGCCAATTACTGGCCTCAGTGGTAACATCCTACATACTGCTGAGGACACTGATTGGCTGCACAGTGACCTATGTGCATGAAACATCATCGCTGCAACCAGGATAATAATGCCAGCTGTGCAGGACCAGAGCGTGACGATGGAAGCGGCGGGGGAGACCATGCTAAGTATTGCTTCCTTTATTACAGTTACATTTTCTGCCTGAGTTTTTTTTTTTAAAGCCTGTCTTTCCAGAGATAGCTATAGTTTACAAGGCAGCATTAGTATAAATAAGATATATACAGTGCACTGTGACTTCTCTATATACAGTAATAAATAAGTGAAAGCTGCACAAGAAGTTTTACTCTGCAGATGAACCATAATCCATAAAATGTGATGTGTTTTGCTGTGGCTATTTTTGTTTCTCATATTTCTGCAGGTATATACCAGGGGATTTCAGGCAGATTCATGTAGGACTAAACTGGCATAGTAGGGGCTACGTAAGTATGAGTTACGGTTCCCAGACTGTACTAGAGTGTGTCACATCATCTTGACAAGCCGTGCGGCATCTCAGTGAAGAAAATAGAACTGCTTTAAAAAGATATATACCATATTCTTTATGTTTGATAGAAGGATAGGGATATTTATGAATATAAGCATTTCCTTTTAAAGTTGTGCAACTGTAAAACTTATCTAGTAATGCAACTTCATTAAATAAACTTCTTAAAAATGAACAAAGTGATTAAAATAACTGATGCCCTACTGTATCTGTTACATCAGCGGCACATGCCCTCCTAGAGTAGCGGTGCAGCGGCGGGCATGGTCTTCTGATGTAAACGCTCCATTCACTGTGTCTGTTGCAGTTCAAGTGCTCCAGCAGCAGACCCGGGTGTCTATTGGATATATTCTTTATTGGACCTCACTTTATTCTGCAGTATTGCAAGGATTAACTCTACTTTGGTCCTGTATGTAGCTGCTACTTATGCGTTAATTATCTCTGCTATATAGGGTGTACTGCTTGTCTTATTCACTGCCTGAGCAATAGTTTTACTAGCTTGCTAGATCCTGCAGAAATCCTTTACCCTTCTTATCTGCTGGTGTACCGACTTCTGCTTGTTTCCTGGATTCTGACCCATACCTAATTACTGTACTGACCCAGAGTTGCCTGCCCTGATCTTTGGACTTGTTTCACAAATTTGCACCACCTCTGCTTTCCCTGGCCTCGGCATGTTAAGAATACGAGTTGTGCCTGATCCCTCGGTGCCCCACACCAGTGTCTCTAACTGCTGAGGGTCAGCTGTCAACCATACTGGTTCTACTCCAGGATGTAGCGGTTCCCCTGCAATGATGTCTACATCTTGTATAGGGGAATAAAGTGTGAACACCAGAAAACTGATAGGATAATGACCTTAGGTTTACCCCAAAGTTAAACCAGTTGGTTGACACAGTGGTTCCGCACCCACTAACTGTTAAAATATCAGTATGTGATCCGGACTGTTTAGATCACAGATGACTCCCTGGACGGCATACAAATGTAACAAGCTGTAATCTGTCAGAAATATTGACATCTCTCAATAGTCACATCTTTGAAAATATTGTAATATGTCAAAAATCTCATCCAGTTTTCAACCTCTATAATAAACAAACCAGAATTGAAAAATTGAGACATCTTAAAAAGGAGGGAGTTTGAAAAAACTTATGTATAAAGTGTGGCAGAAATTAGGATAAATTAGTATGTCAAGAACGAGCAGTTTTCCAATAAAATGGCTGATTACACAGCAAGTCACTTAAATAGAAATTGTAAAAAAAAAGCCCCAAAATATAATAAAAAAAACAACAACAAAAGATCCAATATGTTTCAGGGGATGTTGCTCCAAATCAATTTTCTGTTTGGACATTATAGTCCCATTAAGTAAGAGCAACCCCACTGTGCTGTCCCTCCAACACAAGATAATCTTGCCCGACTCCCAAACAAGTGCTTGGTTGTGGAACCCATGGTACCACCATAGGACAACGCCAGGCCTCATTTTGCTCATGCTACTGTGAGCAGCCTACATAGTCTAAACATGCTACCACGGGCCTGCAATGTCTCCGGACTTGTCTCCCATTGAGCACATCTGTGACATCATTGGTCGTCAATTGCTAGAGGAGTGGCCATCAGTTGATCTTGATGATTTATGTGCCCAAGTGCATTCAATGTGGCAGAACATTCATCAATCATTAATAACCTCATTCATAGCAAGCCAAGGCATGCAAGTGTGTGTATTTTTGCTTGAGGTGGTCATACTGGATACTGAATAAATTGAGATGCTTTGAATATTTTACCATTTTTTATAATTTGCAAATCCCTAGCATGTCTATCGATCCTGTGATTTCCATAATTCCAAAAGTTTTCCTTCTTGCTGTTGCAATATCAATGTTGAAGAGTGCACAGAAGTCACACTTCTACCTCACCATTCGCTGATCGTGAGGAACACTGATGATATCTTCAGTTTCACTTTCACATACAGTGCAGTCTAAGTTGCTCTTGTTCTGTAATTTCCTTAAAAGGGCATATATATATATGTCAGAGTGAAATATTACAAGTTTTGATCATTGAGGATTTGGTGCAAGGATCTACAAACATTGCTAAAATGAAGGTGCAGAAGAACTAAGAACACCAACCCTTTGTCTCCTTTAAGGCAGAATGTCACAGAATTCCAATTTGTGTTCTAGTAGGTCATGATTTAGAATATTTTAAGGAGGACCTTTCACTACAATAAAAAATCTAAACTAAGCATACAGACATGGAGAGCGGCGCCCAGGGATCTCCCTGCACTTACTATTATCCCTGGGCGCCGCTCCATTCTCCCGGTATAGGCTCCGGTAGCTTCAGATTTTCGGCTCAACTGGGAGGAGCCTGCCGGCATCTCCTTCTCCCAGGCTGGAGTGCTGGCCAATCGCAGCGCTCAGCTCATAGCCTGAGAGAGAAAAAAAAACTCTCAGGCTATGAGCTGAGCGCTGCGATTAGCCAGCGCTACAGCCTGGGAGAAGGAGACGCCGGCAGGCTCCTTCCAGTTGAGCCGAAAATCTGAAGCTACCGGAGCCTATACCGGGAGAATGGAGCGGCGCTCAGGGATAATAGTAAGTGCAGGGAGATCCCTGGGCACTGCTCTCCATGTCTGTATGCTTAGTTTAGATTTTTTATTGTAGTGAAAGGTCCTCTTTAAAGAGGCACACCAGGAAAAATTTTAACTTTTCAACTCATCTTTGTACTGGAATTATCTTCTTCCTTTGATTCCTTCAGCTGTAGCTTGTAAACATACTCTCTTTGTGCATGTCTGGGAGATTCTCCATGTGTGTTAAAAAAAAAATCTGTCAAAAGTTTTCTACTGCCCTCTTTTAAATCCTAAGGCCCCTGTGTTATCCAATACATTCCAGAACTGTAAGGGTTACATAGCATCATAAATCAATATAATGCTATGTGACCCCGTCAGTGCTGGGAGGTCACGACGGGAGCTGCGCTGCGGACTCGCAGTATGAGAGAGGCCCCTTGCAGACGAGCGTAACAGTTCCAGCGCATGCTAATGAGTTCTCATTATTATGAGCTCACGGCTCCCCCCGTGGGTGGGGAAAGCCAGGAGCTCATAAATTTTCGGGACTCATCATTATGCACTGGAGCTGTTCAATACAAGAGTCCATTAAAAAAAAGTGACCCAGCCTTTTACTAAGGGGATCTGTCACTAGATTATGGCACCCTTAGTTGGGACACCATAAATCTAGTTACAGATTCCTTTTAAGTAATGACAGTTAAGAAAATTAATTGCAAAACTAATTTTTCAAATGTCCAGTACAACTGGAAGAAAACATCTCCAAAATTTCCTAGATTGCTTCTTAAAAGGGGTTATCCAAGATCTATAATGCCCCAGCATATGCCCGGGCCTCTCACAGAGGTTGTATTTACCTTGCTCCCCGGCACCTGTGTCGCTTCTCATACCACTCCCTGGCATCACAGGTGATGCTAGGGAGGCTCGTCTCAGTCGCGGCCTGCTATTGGCTGCAGGATGTTTTCGTCTGCGCGACGGGGACACGCAGCGGCGGCCGTGGCGGTATGAGAAGCAGTGCGGGTGCTGGGAAGCGAGGCAAGTACAATCTCTGTGGGGCCCAGGCATATTTGGGGGGGGGGGGGTTAACCTGCGAGTACAACTTTGAGAGTGAAAAGGAATCTGCTATGCTCTGTGCAGTGTTGTTTTTGCTTGGTTTCACACAGATATCTGTCTAATGGCTGTTGTAAAGAGATCGTAGGACTCAGTAAAGTGGTGCATATACAGTGGGGGAAATAATTATTTGACCCCTCACTGATTTTGTAAGTTTGTCCAATGACAAAGAAATGAAAAGTCTCAGAACAGTATCATTTCAATGGTAGGTTTATTGTAACAGTGGCAGATAGCACATCAAAAGGAAAATCGAAAAAATAACTTTAAATAAAAGATAGCAACTGATTTGCATTTCATTGAGTGAAATAAGTATTTGAACCCTCTAACAAAAAAAGACTTAATACTTGGTGGAAAAACCCTTGTTTGCAAGCACAGAGGTCAAACGTTTCTTGTAATTGATGACCAAGTTTGCGCACATTTTAGGAGGAATGTTGGTCCACTCCTCTTTGCAGATCATCTCTAAATCCCTAAGGTTTCGAGGCTGTCTCTGTGCAACTCTGAGCTTGAGCTCCCTCCATAGGTTTTCGATTGGATTAAGGTCCGGAGACTGACTAGGCCACTCCATGACCTTAATGTGCTTCTTCTTGAGCCACTCCTTTGTTGCCTTTGCTGTATGTTTTGGGTCATTGTCGTGCTGGAACACCCATCCACGACCCATTTTCAGTTTCCTGGCAGAGGGAAGGAGGTTGTCGCTCAGGATTTCACGATACATGGCTCCGTCCATTTTCCCGTTTATGCGAATAAGTTGTCCTGTGCCCTTAGCAGAAAAACACCCCCAAAGCAAAATGTTTCCACCCCCATGCTTGACGGTGGGGACGGTGTTTTGGGGGTCATAGGCAGCATTTTTCTTCCTCCAAACACAGCGAGTTGAGTTAATGCCAAAGAGCTCTATTTTGGTCTCATCAGACCACAGCACCTTCTCCCAGTCACTCTCTGAATCATTCAGGTGTTCATTGGCAAACTTCAGACGGGCCTGCACATGTGCCTTCCTGAGCAGGGGGACCTTGCGAGCCCTGCAGGATTTTAATCCATTGCGGTGTAATGTGTTTCCAATGGTTTTCTTGGTGACTGTGGTCCCTGCTAATTTGAGGTCATTAACTAACTCCTCCCGTGTAGTTCTAGGATGCTTTTTCACCTTTCTCAGAACCATTGACACCCCACGAGGTGAGATCTTGCGTGGAGCCCCAGAGCGAGGTCGATTGATGGTCATTTTGTGCTCCTTCCATTTTCGAACAATCGCACCAACAGTTGTCACCTTCTCTCCCAGCTTCTTGCTAATGGTTTTGTAGCCCATTCCAGCCTTGTGCAGGTCTACAATTTTGTCTCTGACATCCTTGGACAGCTCTTTGGTCTTTCCCATGTTGGAGAGTTTGGAGTCTGCTTGATTGATTGATTCTGTGGACAGGTGTCTTTTATACAGGTGACTAGTTAAGACAGGTGTCCCTAATGAGGGTGACTAATTGAGTAGAAGTGTCTAACCACTCTGTGGGAGCCAGAACTCTTAATGGTTGGTAGGGGTTCAAATACTTATTTCACTCAATGAAATGCAAATCAGTTGCTATCTTTTATTTAAAGTTATTTTTTCGATTTTCCTTTTGATGTGCTATCTGCCACTGTTACAATAAACCTACCATTGAAATGATACTGTTCTGAGACTTTTCATTTCTTTGTCATTGGACAAACTTACAAAATCAGTGAGGGGTCAAATAATTATTTCCCCCACTGTACATACATTGCAACAAGATGTTGGTTTGACTCTGCAGCAGCAACTGCATTGTCCAGGCGAAGGGGGAATAAGTAATTTAAGAACTCATGAAAAGAAGCAACTCGGACTGCACGGCATGTAAGAGCAAAAAATGGAAGATACCATCAGTGAACTATCATCCTACTGGTGGTCATCAGGAGGCCGGTGTCCCATGATAGTCTCTGCTTCTTGTTTCCTTTCCACCAGTTTTAATACATCTGCCCCAGTTTTCACAACAAACGTCTTTCATTGGCAGTGGCTTTCTGGAAAAGAAAAGCTGTAGAAAATCCTTGTAATAGATTGTGTTCATCCCATGGAGCAGTTTGCTATTCTTTTGCTGCTAATACTCTGAACTACCCTGGACGTGTTGATGACAAAACCAAGTTTATTTTGCAGCGCAAATGCACGTGAAATTACAAAGAGGTTCACAATGTGAGATCTTTTTCGCAACAAACTACACTGCCCTGCTGATAGTTCCACTTCAAGAGCGGTACAAGTATTCCGCATTCACACGCGCATCCTAAACATATTTTGATAATGTAACAAAGTGCAATACGTCTAAATATTTCCATTGTTCTGTTGCCTCCGAAATTGACGAGCTGGCTTGTATGTCTTCAAAATTAGCATGCCTAGTACAGAGTACATGAATACAACCCGCTCCTGCAATCATTTCTGCTGCCAATTCATACAAACAGCAGTAACATAACTATGTGCAAAAATAGAAGACAAAGTAAAAAGCTAGGAAAGAAAATCGGTTAGAGGGAGCTGATAATGCGGGTTTCGCTGTTTACAATTGCTTCTAATCTATTAAACGACTGTGAAAATTGATGCACTGTATGAAGTGCTTTTATTTACTTTAAAAGGAAAAACTGTTTTCTGTTGTGGAGCTTTCTTTTCAGTTTGAATGCGATTGCTAGGAAATTTGATATCTAGCCCCCCTTTCCCTTCACCCACAAAACCAAACAAGTTCTTCTGATTTAGTCTTTCGGGAGAAAATCTTTCTAATATATTTACATTGAGCAGTTTCCTATTAATACATAATGAAGCTTTATGGGTAACATTGGAGAATACACATGCATACGTAGGGCTTGTTAGGCGCACGCTTGCCATAAATATGCATGTATCAACTCTGATATTTGTTTTCACAGAAGAACATTAGTTCAAGGATTGTATAAGTGCACTGACTGCAGGTTGAAAAAACCCTCACGTATAAGTTATTAAAGTATACCGCCCTTTTTTGAGAACTAAGGTCAGTTTCAGATGAGTATGTTTGCTGCGTGAAACACTTGAATTTCTGTAGCAGACTGCACAGCATTATAATGATTTATAGTGCTGTGTGACTCACATCATGCAGTCAGTACAAATCACTACAGTGGGGGTCAGGCAGAAACACACAGCACTATAAATCATTATTTATTTATTTTATGCACTTATATAGCACTACTATATTCCGCAGCGCTTTACAGACATTAGCATCCAACTGTCTCCAATGGGGCTCACAATCTAAGGTCCCTATCAGTATGTCTTTGGAGTGTGGGAGGAAACCGGAGTACCCAGAGTCTTATTCTTGCCCGGGAAGGGAAAATGTGGGATGCACACGGCCATATCCGTGTTTTGCAGATCCGCGCTTTGCGGACTGCAAAAATGGATATATTCGTTGCATGAAGCCTTAAATATGCCCGTCTGAAACTGGCCTAAATGTATAGGGAACTGCTTAAATAGCAATTTCGTAAAATGCCACTGCAAGAAAATCTGCATCAAATTGTCACAGTGTAAATGCTGCAGGATTGCCACACATTTTTTCTTCTGCATTGCAAATGGCGAAATCTGCAGTGATCATCAGCAACTTTTAAATCTGCTCTGCAAGTCACGATATGTGTTGATTCGATTGTGAAATTTTCCATAGCATCTGGATGAGATTAAAAAAAAAAAATGTTTCCACTAGACTGATACTTTATTACTCTGCGGTTTTCTGCATACAGGTCTGCTTGAGAAAAATCAACAGCATGTCCACCCCATTTGGCTGTCCCCTTACTCTAATTAAAGAAAAAGCCTGGTTTAATACTGTCTGTTGAAGAGGTATTAGCTACAAACTAAAGGCTATAAAGTTAGCCTTTATTTTGAATTTTTTACATTTTGACATCCAAGACAAGTCCTGACAACCAACTGGCCATTCATAACCATGATTATCGAGAAGAATTCTCTTGTATTGAAGCGTAACTTCAGACAAATTCTTGGCCTGATTCTGGTCTATATTTCGATACCTCAGGTCAAATAATTGTTTGAAGTTGTAGCGCTCTTTTTCCCAAACTTGTCCTCCTCAAGGAACCCCAACATGTCACGTCTTCAGGATTTCCAATAGAGAAAACGTGCTAAATATGAATTCAGTGAAGCTAAATAAATCTGCTTGTGGAATTATCAAGTATCTATTGGTGTTCCTTAAAGACAAAGAGGGAAGGGATGCAAATGAGCTCTTAACAAGCTCTGCCTCTAATGCCACCAGATGTAAGGCAGCTATCCTATATGTCAATGTTCAGCTCTTAAAATAAGCCTTGAGACATGACTTAGATATTAAATAAGCCAGCTGGGCCACGGAACAGATGTGTGGATGCGGAGAGCACGCAGTGTGCGGTTTTGTGGCCCCAATGAAATGAATAGGTCTGCATCTGGTCCGCCGAAAATGTGGATCGGATGCTGACATAAACTACGGCAGTGTACATGTGCCCTTATACAGGAGACAACTGGTTTACCAACTAGTTGATTAAGACATTAGATACTGTGGCCAACATTTACTAATGTATCTGTACAAAAAACTGTGGCGCAAAATGATGCAATTTGGGAGGTGTGACGAATACCACACCTCGTGCCCGCTTGACGTCGCCTACGCCGAGCTCGCGAGACACGGTATAGTCACGGGTTACCAAAAACGAGACGTTACGCCCTCCAGAGGAGCAGCTATGGTCAGCTTGATACAGTTTACACAGACACCTCCTGTCCACGCGGGCACAGAGAGGCAACAAGCTGAGAGAGCCTTTTCACTGCCGCAGTGAAAACAGCACTGTCTCAGCCCGGGAAATCTGCCACCAGCTTCTCGTTTGATATAAGCCCGGTCCGCTAACGGGATTATATAGGGTGAGAAACCAACCCGCAGTAGCTTATAACTAGGACAAAACACGGACGTGGGGATTCGTGATCGAGATTCAAGACAGAACAAGCTTAAATTATATATTTAATCACCGTAAGGGCACACTAGATATAGCACAATGTACACAGAGAATATATACAGTAGTCTGAGGTTACAGATTACAGGTTATATGGGTACAACAGGGTTAAGCAGAGTAAAAGTCAGTTAGCGGGTAAATAGAAGTTCCTTTGGGTCATAAGGGTGGAATAGCCCTTGGCTGCAGTCATGTGGGGGCAGTGAAGTCAGCTGGTCCCTGGTCTCTCCAAACACATTGGCACGATGTGACCCCCTTCAGAAAAGACCCCGCCCTCTGGCTTGCATGGGCTTATGACCTGTAGCCGGCCGCTCCCCTCCCCGCCTATGGGTAGGGTCCACCCCTCCTTCTCTGGTGCTGGGAGCAAATGATCCATAGGGCTCATAGCCCCAGACCAGAATGTCGCAGGAAGATGGTTCCGGGCCCAATTGATCCACCTGGGTTCCGGCTACAACTAGAGTCCAAACATGGTACCGGTATTTGGTTTCTGTGTGGAGAAATAGATATCTCCTTTCCCTGGCATGTCCCCATCAAACAAACGTACATCGCGGCCACCGGGACACAAATATGTATCCGGTTTGCGCCTGCGATGGCTGGGCGATTCATAATTCCTTATGAAATGTCGGTGCCAACATGTCTGGAAGGTATCCTTGATCCTGGCAAGGGCCGATACCGAGAATTTAGCTTCCCTCCAAAATGGTTGATTGAGGTGTGACTTTCTCCACCTGGGGCCTCCTTGAAGCCTGGACCCCTGGGGCTTTCTTCCTTGCCAGCTGACAATCAGATGGCTGGGGGGTGGGAACTTATTTTGCATGTACACTGATGAACATGCCAAAAGGGGAATCAAATGAAAATCAGGGCTGGGGCTTTGAAGCAGGGCCTCCTGTGGAGTTCACGACCTCTGCTATCTGTCAGCAAATGGGGGTGTGAGGACATGGCTGACAGTAAATATTAATCCATATTCCTCACAGGAGGGATTTACTAAAACTGGTTTAGTTGCCCATAGCATCCAATCTAATTACACCATTCATTTTCCAAAGAAGCTCTTAAAAAGGAAAGGTTGAATAGGATTGGTTGCTATGGGCAACCAAGGCAGTTTTCCTTTGCACTAGTTTTGATAACTCTCCCCTACCTTTTTAAAACATGCTTTAAAAGGGGTGGGGCTTAGCAAAAGGTGGGTGTGGTTTAAAATAAAAATGGGCAGGTCTTACACATTTTGGCACTAATAAAAATTTGTCTCAAGGTAAGCCACCCAATAGTTGGTATACAGTCAGAGAAAGGTGTCTATTCCTGCACCAGATTCATCATCCAGCCTGAACACTGTGATAAATGTGGTGCAGGTCTAGACAGTCGATCTAAGCTTTTGCTTATTGTCAGGCTTAGTAAATCTGGGCCAGAATTACTATAATGAAGCAGAGACTGTGTTGTAGAACTGTTAAAAGGAGACATGCACCTCAGTGTCCCTGTACATACCTAAAGCGAGACTTGTGCCATTGACCTGTGCCACATCAATAGTTTTACTGTTGATTAATGTGTTACTGAAGTGTTAGAGAGTTGTACAGCGATAAGTATGGCATTTCTGCTGTAGCAGGTGGAAGTTGAAGGATGGATCTGAGCATTTCTGTCAACATCAGTGAGCAGGACAGAGAATTTAGAAAAAGAGCAAACAGCAGGTGGCTCTATATAGATATATTTCAGTGAATAATTCAGTGGCTATACTAAATTTTCAATTACAAGCAGTTACAAAATTATTCAAATGCAGGTGCTGGTTTGAAAAAAAGAATATTTTTTGTGAGACAACCAATTTAAGACCACCCCCGTGTACATCTATCAGTGACTGACAGCCATCTCTGTACACACACTAAGAGTTGATTCACACGACCTGGTTTAGTCTAGGAAACATTGGCCCTCTGTGTCGGCCACATCTTCTCGATCATAAATCACTATGATGCAGTCTGTTCAGGTCACGGGAACCGCAGTCGGTCCAGTAGGTGTGGCCAACACACAGTCCCTGTTTCTGGACTGAGGGAGGTCATGTAAATCAGCCCTTACAAAGAGAATGCAATCAATCGCTCATAACACCTCCCCTGTGTACAACTGAACTCAGAAAAGAGATTTAAATGTGTAAATCACAAGTTTTTCCTAGAAAAAAATATATCAATCTGCTCAGTTCCTTCTGCTCTAAAACATGTTGGACACTCAGTGAGGCCAAGTTAAACGGCTTGACCTTTTACTCCCAAAAATCATATAGCAAAATGTACTAATCCCCTAGGGGACAGAGGGGTAAAACTTAACATTTAATGCAAATGCTTCTAAAATAGTAGGCGCTAGAGGAAGGGCCTCTAATACAAACAAACATGAGACAGCCTCTATAACATGTTGCCTGCAGATTGGATTGTATTTTGTGGTGACAGGTCCAATTTATGGAACTTAAATTGTTCTCTTATAAATTTAAACCAAGGCAAACAATTATAGGGTACAGTATATTCTAATCATACACACTGCAATATTCATTCATTTTAATAAACTCTGAAGTGAATATTAGAATGTTGAGTTCACTGAACCATGAGAATTTGAACATGACATTGAAGACCACTTAATTCCAAAAAGGTAGTTCATAATTCAGGCAAGTAATTTACCTTCAACCTAATATCTCAAGGGGAAAAAATGTTAGACGCCCAAAGGAAATTATAGCAGAAGAAACAACAAAAGGATCACACAGCATTTGTATGTCTGTGCAAGCATTATGAGAACAACAGGTAGATGTCCAAATTGTACTCTATTATTTGCATAGTTCAGCTAACAATTAGTCCATTTCACGCTGCTCAACCAAGCAAATAATTTAACTGTCAAATTTTTTATCCACACATTCAAACTGCAGAAAACAAAGGGCGATTCATGTTGCAGATCTATTTCCGAGCAATTAATGTTTAGGAAAGCTTAAAAATAAATATGTACGTGGAGGAATTTACTTAAACACAGTAGCAATTACTTGGAATGGTATATGTGGCTTTAGAAGAGCTGACGCAGTGTCAGATTTATTTAAAACATACAGTCAAGTAAGTGGATTGTGGATGATCTTACGAAGATATATTCCTTCTACGTTACGAATCTTATTTGCCTCCATTATGTAAGCAGAGGATGTGCTGTGTACAGCACATGGGCACTCATTCACCCACTTACAGTCATACCTCTCAACATACGAACTCCAAAACGTCCGGTCCCCGATTCACCCAAAACAAGCATCTTTAATACAAATTTCTATAACCCTTCCCGAAGCTCAAGGCTAAACTGTTGACTGATATGGACACAAGTGTTGCAATGTAAAAAAAAAATTCATGCAAAAAAATTAAAAATTTAATTCAATTACCACTCACTGTGACACGTGAAAATGACTTTACTTTTATTCTAAGGGTCTGTACGATTACAGCGATGTCAAATATAGGGAGGGTTTTTAATTATTTTTGCACAACAATAGTACATGTCGGCCACACTCCAAGAGCCATAACTTTTTCATTTTCCCATCAATGCAGCCGTATGTAGGCATGATTTTTGTGGGATGAAATGTAGTTTTCAATTATACTTTTTCTATTCTAGAGTACATGGGATTTATTGAGAAACAACAGTAATTCCTCATTATTTTTTGTTCTCCACACAGTTTCATGATACTCATTTTGTTATCCTGCGATATATATATATTCCATTGTTGTGAATGTGCTTTCTTAGCAAATGCACGGCTTTCCTGACCTAGCAGCAACTTGTAGTAAAGGCAGAGCCATGTAGTAAATGACTGCAGCAGAAAAAGATCCGACTCTGCCCCGGTACGCACTCTGCAGAAAGAGGGATTTCAGAGATGTAGTCCGGAGTATAGTTGTGGTCAAGCAGAAAGAGCCTCAAAAGAAAATCAAAATGTAAAGTAAGTAACTAAAAAAGTATAGTTTTAAGTAGGAATACCAGTAGATAATTATTTTTACATTAAGGTCTGTGGGAAAACGCATCCTGTATCTTGTAGATATTTCTAAGAGACCAGATAAAAAAAAAAAAACTTTAGAATTTTCTATGTAATTGCTTTTAAGAAACTTTGCCTTTAGAAAAATATTACAGGGCTAATACTAACCCCAAAGGGTTCAATTATACTGAAAAGAGATGTCTCACTACTTGGAATTAGGGAAGGCAATATTTCGGAGTTCTTAAATAATACAAGCACTGAAGCTCATTTACCAAGGATGTTGAGTACACTTTGTAATTTGCACTTACAAGAAATGACCTGCATAAATGCCGCCATTCAAACAGGAGTGAATACAAAACAGAACATTTAAAGTAATGATTGGAAGCAAATAGAAACTGGAATCTTCCCAGATCTGTCACAAATCACGGTTGTTACTATTCACCTCCATCCATAAGCTTCAGCTGCAGTATACTGAGGGAAGGCCACAGGGCAATAGAACAGGAAAAATGAGTTATTAGAACAAATGAGAGAGGTGATTCCTAAAAGAAGGAATGCAAGAGCTTAAATCTACATTCACAACGCCGCTGTCACAAGCATTTTCCAGATTTTAAAGCTCTTCCTTCCTAAACTAAGGATTATAAATGCTTAAATCTCAGCAGATCTGCAGAATAGAATACAAGATGGCACCAGACGAGGTTGTTCAAACAAGAATCACTCGCTAGGATGCCTGTGAAGCTTCATAATGCCTATTAAAAGACTAAGTCAGATTTACTTACAATGGAGAAAAAAATGCTTAGCTGAAATGAAGAAAGTCTTTTTTTTTCCCATCTCTATGCCAAGCAGGATCACTGACCACTCCAGGGGTTACAGATGCTTAAGTTCTTCCAATTTAGCATGGCGAATTAAATGTTTGCACTATGCTAATTACTCTTTGAAAGCCCAAAGGTAACGTTAATATTTGAAGGCAGCGGTAATTAATGTCACATTGTCCGGCTTCACTGGTTTCTTGATTATGGATTCATGACTAAAATCCTTTCCTTGTCAATAAACCAACATGGTGGGGTTCAATGAAAACAGATATCTGATAATTACCCTCCTTAACCCTTCTCTAAGTATCGATGCAAAGCATTTTGTGACACGGTAGCGCTGAATTATAAGTGTCTCATTTATAGCCTACACCTCCCCAAATGATAATAAATTGACAGTTCACATGCCCTGGATTAATTAGGATGCTGGTGAAGCTCCGCGGCAACATGCAATCTAATACTAAATGAAGCAAGAATAAAGCTCATTCATGAGAAAATCTACATGTCTCCTAGGAGGAAAGACAAAGTTCAATATACCCTTTGAAAACTCGATGGTGTATGCTTCCGGCTAGTGATAATGAAGAAAAATGCATTAGACTGAGAATGATAAGTACAGTTAACAAAAGGGAAGCCACCATGGAGAAAAGTTATCCGCAAACACAAGAAAGGTGTCATTCTTAACCATTTCACGCCCAATGACGTACATGTATGTAATTGGGCCGGTCTTTAAACATGGCGCCCGATTGCGCGCGCCATAGCCGCCGGGTTTCTGCTATTTTAAATAGCAGACATGTATATGACAATAGCAGAGCACATGTATACATTTTCCGTTTCAGATGCCATGGTCAAAGGTGACCACGGCATTTTCACAGTCCGGAAGCGCATGTTGCGCACTTAAGCTCCTGTAACAGCGTTCCCCCGACTGAGATCGTGGAACCTGTCACTTCGCTGAAATACACCGAAGCCTCAAGCAGGCTTCAGTGCCTATTTCAGGAATATACCAATAAAGGCCACTAGGTAGCAGCATTGTATTGTAATATTACAAATTAAATGTTCAATGATGGCTTTTTAGCCATCAGTGGACACAATGGGCAATCTAATGATTGCCAGTTATTGTCAGCCAAGGTGACTTAAAAAAAAAGTTCAAATCACCCCCCTTTTCCTTAAAATAATAATACTTAACCAATAAAAAAATAAAGATCATGGGTATCAACGCATGCGGGAAAAAAATGTAAAATAGCCAATTAGCGATTTTCTGTCACTTCAACTACACAATAATTTTTTTATAAAAAGTGATCAAAAAGTCAAACACACTTGAAATTGGTATCATTGAAAAGAACAGATCATCCCGCAAAAAATGAGCCCTCACAGAGCCCCGTACACACAACTACAAAAAAGTTATAGGAGTCAGAATATGGTTACAAAATGTATTTTTTTCCCTCAAAGGCCTAAGAAAATTTTCATTATTAAAACGCAAGGAAAATTATACAAGTGTAGTATCGTTGGAACCGTATGGACTTGGAGAATGAAGATAACATGAAATGAAAAATGGCCTGGGCCTAAGGGAACCTGTACCCAAGAAACTGGATGACCTAGTGCATGAGCAGCTGAAGGCATCTGTGTTGGTCCCATGTTCATATGTGTCCGCATTGCTCATAATAATGATGTTTTAAATACATGCAAATGAGGAGAAATGCAAACGGGGCGTTGCCATTACACCTAGAGGCTCTGCTCTCTCTGCAACTGCTGTGTCCTCTCCACTTTTATTGACCGGGGCAGGCCATGAAAAAGTCGTCACACCTGGCCCTGACCTCTCCTAAAGTCAAAGTGGAGAGGGTGTAGCAGTTGCAGAGAAAGCTGGGCCTTGAGGTGTAAAGGCAACACCCCCATTGCTCCTAGAGTATCATTTGCATAAACGAAAACTTTATTTTTCTCAGCAATATGAACATAGGACTAACATACATGCCTTCAGCTGCCAAGCGCAAACAGGTCAGCCAGTTTAATAGGTAATAACCTGCTGACAGAAGCCCTTGAAGGGTGGGTTTTTGTGTAAGTTTTTTCAACAAAAGCCAGAAGTGGATCCAACAGATGGGAGAAGGAGTCCTCCTTCCTTAATATTTACTTCCAACACACTTCTTGCTTTGGCTCAAAAAACTCCTAAAAAAAAAATATGTTTGATACCATCCTTAAAGCATAGTAACAGCCTAAACTAAACGTAATATTAAAATAAAAGAGAATGTCAGCAGTCCCACGAGGATAAAATAATTAATCTGCATTATAAAAAAAAACAAAAAAAAAAAAACAACACTAGCTGATGAATGGAAGAGATTTGTCTGACAGATACTACTGGGAAAGGGGGGTTCAGAGAGCTGTTTTAATAACAGTAAGGACACATAGCTATTGAAATGACTGCTGCAATGACGATACCAAAAATACTAGTAGAATATAAATAAAGAACTGAGGATTGCACAAAGACCTGACAGTAGTTTCCACACTTAGTGTATGCATGCAAAGTCTGCATCAACCTAATATGGAGGTTGGTTGTATGTTTACTAGTGTTGATTAAGCACCAAAGTGCTCGGGTGTTCGAGTAGAATACCTCGGGAGTACAATGGAAGTCAATGGGAGAACCCGAGCATTAAACCAGGCACCCCCTGCTCTGAAGAGGGGAGGGTGTCTGGTTCATAGAAAAAGGTCAATAATTGATGGAAACACCATTGAAATGGTTCTGGAACAGGATGGGGAGCACGTCTGGATGCATCTTTAACTCCAAAGTCGCTGCTGAAAACGATGTCGTCCGAGTAGTACGCCATTTTTACAGACTGACAATAATATGCACCAAACCGAAGATTAAATCGATTTTAGAGGAAAGATTGTTAGGAAACATTCTTTCCTGTATATTTACTTGTATATAAAGTGAAAATGCTGCCAGAAAGTACAAGGAAGAGGCACTCACATGGCCTTATTCACATTGTGGTACAATTTTTCAGGTAGTGGGACTCCTACACTCATAAAGCCTATGAACAAAGTGAAAGGGATGCCAAAAATTACAAGGAAACTGGCACTCCAATACACCCTTTATTACACATAAAGGAGGGGACACACCCTTGAAAAATTATGAATAATGGCCTGCTGGTGACCCTCAAAAACATTAGAAGCAAGGGCCTGCTGGTGACCATCTAAAACATTAGGGGCGAGGGCCTGCTGCTGATCTGACCATCTAAAAAATTATGGTTGAGGGCCTTCTGCTGAGCTGACCATCGAAAAAATTATGGTTGAGGGCCTGCTGCTGAGCTGAGCATCGAAAAAATTATGGCTGAGGGCCTGCCGCTGAGCTAACCATCGAAAAAATTATGGTTGAGGGCCTGCTGCTGAGCTGACCATCAAAAAAATTATGGTTGAGGGCCTGCTACTGAGCTGACCCTCTAAAACATTAGGGGCGAGGGCAACCTAATAAGCATGTTGATATGATGGAGGAGGAGGTTGAGAAAAGAAAGATTGAACCATATACCCTTTTTTGTGGTGGAAGGGGTGGATGGGAATACAGTGTATTCAATACACCATTAAAGCCACATGTTCAGCCGCTTTGCTCTCGTGGAGTAGAGAAGTCAGGGGCAATCCAGGCCTTGTTCATTTTGATAAGAGTCAACCTGTAGGCATTTTCAGTTGACAGGCGGATGCGCTTATAAGTTATTATGCACCCAGCAGCACTAAATACCCGCTCAGACAAAACACTGGCGGCAGGGCAGACCAGCAACTCAAAGGCGTAGAGTTCGGGCCACGTGTCCAGCTTGGACACCCAATAGTTGTAAGGCACAGAGGGATCATTGAGGACTCCTTAACCATCTTCCAAAACATTTCTCTCCTTATGACACTAGGCCGCGCATCAGGGTGAGGTTGCTGGCGGGGTGTCATGAAACTGTCCCAGGCCTTGGAGAGTGTTGCCTTGCCTCTGTTGGCACTGCTGTGAGTTCCCCTCATCTCTCCTCCACGGTTGCCCAAGGAACTACGTACTCTGCTACCAGCTTTGTCAGCTGGAAATTTGTGGAGTCATTTTTCCACAAGGACCTTCTGGTATTGCACCATTTCGCTAGTCCTCTCCACCACACGAATGAGAGATAAGAAGTTCTCTTTGTGGGGGGGGGGGGGGGGGCGAGAAGAGTGAACAACCAGTAATCGGTGTTGGCCAAAATGCATATAACGGAAGGGTCACGGGAAAGGCAGCAAAACAAAGTCAGCCATGTGTGCCAGAGTCCCAACAGACAAGACTTTGCTGTCCTCATCAGGAGGATGACTCTCAATCTCCTCATCCTCTTCAGCCCATCCACGCTGAACAGAAGGAATAAACCTGCTGTGGGTACTACCCTCTGTAGCGGAGGCAACCGTCTCCTGCTCCTCCTCATCATTCAATTCACGCTGAGAAGATGAACGGAGGGTGGTCTGGCTATCACCCTGTGTACTGTCTTGCCCCATTTCCACCTCTTCGCCCCATTTCCACCTCTTCCACATGCAAACTGTCCTCCTTCATTGTGAGCAGCAAGCGTTTCAGTAGACACAGAAGTGGGATGGTTACGCTGATAATAGTGGCATTGCTGCTCACCATCTGTGTTGATTTCTCAAAGTTGTGTATGACCTCAAAGAGGTCAGGCATCCATGCCCATTCATTGCTTGTGAAGAGCGGAAGCTGACTGGAAAGGCGACGACCATGTTGCAGCTGGTATTCCACTACTGCCCTCTGCTGCTCACAAAGCATTGCCAACCTGTGTAACGTGGAGTTCAAGGATGTGCTCACATTGCACAACAGTCGGTGAACTGGCAATTGCAAGCGCTGCTGCAGCGTTGCCAGAAAGGCGGCAGCTGTAGATGACTTTCGGAAATGGGCACACACGCGGCGCACCTTCACTAGTAGGTCAGGCAAATTGGGGTAGGTTTTGAGAAACCGCTGAACCACGTGGGCTAGGCATGGGATGTGTGTGAGCTTGCCGAGTTCCAAAGCCGCCACTAAGTAACGGCCATTATCAGACACAACCATTCCTGGTTGTAGGTTGAGTGGTGAGAGACACAGCTCAGTCTGGTCCCTTATACCCTGCCACAGCTCTGCGGCGGTGTGCGGTTTGTCACCTAAACATATTAGTTTAAGCACGGCCTATTGCCGCTTCCCCACTGCAGTGCTACACTGCTTCCAGCTATTGACTGGTGCTGCAAGATGAGAATTCTGAGGTGGAAGTGGAGGAAGAGGTGGAGGAGGAGAAGGGGGTTGCAGCCACTAATGTAGGTGGTGGCGAAAATCCTGATGGAAGTAGGGTCCGCAATCCTTGGCATCGGTATCACCTGTGCCATCCCAGGGTACGACTCGCTCCCGGCCTCCACAACGCTCACCCAGTGAAAATGTAGCATCTCTGGCCACAAGCACTTGTCCATGTGTCAGTCGTTAAGTGGACCTTCCCAATAACTGCGTTGGTCAGGGCACAGGTGATGTTTCGGGACACATGCTGGTGTAAGGCGGGGACGACACACCTGGAAAAATAGTGGTGGCTGGGGACTGAGTATCGAGGGACCGCCGCTGCGGAAAGCCTCAGTGTCCACAAGCCCAAATGTCAATATTTACAGGGCCAGCAATTTGAAAAGGTGCACATTTAGTGCTATGGCCTGTGGGTGGGTGGCTGGGTATTTGCGCTTTCGTTCAAAGGCCTGGGGTATGGAAATCTGTACGCTGCGCTGGGACACAGAAGTGGATGTGCTAGCTGATGGTGCTTGCAAAGGTCCCGATGCAGCGCGGGAGGCATCCGGGCCTGTGTCTTGGACATGGGATTGGCCGGCACATAACACAGGGGAAGAGAAGGCAATGGTGTGACCCGCAGACATTGATTGTGGACCCAGGCGTTCGGTCCATCTATTAGGGTGCTTTGATGCCATGTGGCAGAACATGCTTGTGGAAGACAGGGTGGTGCTTAACCGACTGGAAGCATTAACTACTGCAATCCAACCGACCACCTGGTCGCACTGGAGTGACATCGAGAGTGGTGTCCTGTGCCGCCCTGCAAACTGGGACATGAAGCTAGGTATCGTGGATGAGTGTTTCTTTTGCTCTGGCAGCAGGCACAGTTTCACCGCGTCCAGGGCCACGGCCTCTGCGTGCACCATCCCTTACTGCTCGCCTTCTGCAAATTAAATGGTATATATACTTGCAAGTATGTCACACGTACAGTAGCGCAGGTTTTGTAAGTGTATGCATAAATAAACTGAATGTCATGGATATTTAGGATGTGCAAATGTTATATGGGAGATGTAGCGCAGGTAATGTCGCTATCACCAGTGGCTAATAAAAAATTACAGGGAATATCACGGATATTTATGATGCGCAAACGTTATACAGGAGATGTAGCGCAGATAATGTCGCTGTCACCAGCGGCTAATAAAAAATTACAGGGAATATCACTAATATTTAGGATGTGCAAAGTTATACAGTAAATGTAGCACAGGTAATGTAACTGTCCACAGTGTCTACGGAAAAAGTACACTGGATGCCACAGATATTTTTAGGATGCGCACACGTTACACAGGAGATGTAGCGCAGGTAATGTAACTGTCCGCAGCGGACACCGTCTACGGAAAAAGTACACTGGATGTCACAGATATTTTTAGGCTGCGCACACGTTACACAGGAGATGTAGCGCAGATAATCTCGCTGTTTGCATTGGCCAAACAACTGCATGCAATTTAGCGCAGGTTGCGCTAATAATATATATTGCTGACAGACACAATAATAGTCTTTAAAAGGACTTTTGGGTCTCTAACACCAATCCTGCCTAACCAAAAAATAAAATTCAATACCCTACACTATCTGTCCCTTCTAGATCACAGCTCTCCCTGACTAAGACTGGCCGAACCCTGTGTCATCGGGTGCTTTATAGCACCCGATGACGCGTTTCGGCCAGCCAATCACTGTAATGCCAGTAACAAACATGGCTACGGCATTACAGTGAGTGGCAGCACTTACCTGCGTGTTTTTTTGGCTGTGTAGCAGCCAACAAACGTGCGGGGAGGAGACTTGAGAATGGCCCTCGAGCACACGCGGTATTCGGCCGAACACCGCGATGTGTCGAGCATCGCGATGCTTACCCTTCCCAACATGTGATGCAATAGTAAATCACATAGGGTCTTTAAAGATGGCACCCGCTAGAGAGAGGTTCTGGTCCCATAGCCGACGTGTGCCTCTTGTTTCACACAGCAGACCCCTGGGGCTAATGTCTGCGACTGGCGAAAGTGACCATGGAATCTGAGATTGCAAAACCCAGAAATGCAGAGCTTTCGGCCCTGGGACGGCTCCCCCACACGGGAATCAGGGGAGCCATTCATTGTCTGTGAAAGGCCAGGGCCTGCTGAGGTTTCAATGCCTTTCACAGATATATTCCAATGTAGGCCTGCAGTTGGCAGCACTACATTGGAATATACCAATCTTTGTATATTTTAATGGATAAAATTCAGTTCCAATGATTGCATGTTATAGTCACTTAAGGTGACTTGAAAAAAGTTAAATAAAAAAGCAAAATGTTTTTCCCAAAATGAAAATAAAAAATAAAAAAATAAAAATAATGGGCATTGCCATGTCCAAAAACACCCATAATATTAAAATATTAAAAAATTTATCCCATAAAGGTGAATGATGTAATAACAAAAAGATCAAAATGGACGACTAACAGTTTTTTCATTGCTTCTCCCCAAAAATTTAATAAAAGGTGTTCAAAAAGGCATACATACCACAAAATGGTATCACTGAAAAGTACAGATCGCCCACATATAAATGAGCCCTCATACAGCTCTGTAGACGTAACTGTTATGAAGGTCAGAACATGGCAATTAAAAAAAAAAGTTTTTTTTCCCCCCAGTATTAAAACACAAGAAAAACTATTTATAGGTGGTATCATTGACTTGGAGAATGAAGAGCACAATTCCACCCCTTTTGGAATTAGACCCTATGCAATATTAAATGGTGCCATTAGAAAGTACTACATGTCTCGTAAAAAACAAACCGTCATATGACTGTGTGAACAAAAAATAAAAATATAGCTCCAAGAAGGAAGGGAGTAAAAATCGTAAAAATGGAAAATCATTTCCGGGTAGAAGGGTTAATGCCTATAACACTTTTAAAAGGAACCTTCCAGCAATTTTGACTTCCTTAAACTGTTGTCAATTCGATTAATTCTATATAAGGACTAGAAAACATATCCATGTGTGCCAAAAGTAATAAGGCATTCCTTAGAAAAACAAGTTTTAATAACTTCTGCATTATATGCAAATTATTTTGGAAGAATGTTGGCCTTTTCTTTGTTTACAAGTACCGTGACCATGACAGCAACCTCTCCTAACTCAGTTTGATGCCTTTGAGGAGGACAGTGGATGACGTAGGAGATTTGAGAGACAAAAATCAAGCCTATAAAGAAAGGGTTGATGCCAAGGTCACAGCTGAAGACAACCAATGATCACTTAAAGTCATTTGCACAAATTTTGGGAGTTTCATTTGCTTCAGTACTTCATCTACCATAGATATGTACAGAAATGAGTAGTAAACTCACAGTTAGGGTACATTCACCTGTCAGCAGAATGGGTCTACATTCGTTCTGCAAATTGCGGAACGGGTGTGGACCCATTCATTCTCTATGGGGCAGGAATGGATGCATTTCCGGAGTGCACCTCCGATCAGCCGGTCTGCGGCTCTGGTAAAAAATAGAACATGTCCTATTTGTGTCCGCAATTGTGGACAAGAATAGGCATTTCTATGGGGGTGCTGACCGGGTGTATTGCGGATTCGCAATACACTACCAACGTGTGAATAGACCCTTAATCTAGTTTTTTACAAGTCTCCATGACAGCACATCCTAAGACTTACTTCCTCTGACAGGAAAAAACACAGAGAGGTTTAAATGTTTGTGTGCAACAGGCCTAAAGGGATTTAAATAATTTAAAAAAATAGAACAAAAATAGGGTGGGAATCATGTGTTCTCATGGAGACATCCAGAAAACCAATGAGTACTCATTTTCCCAGTCGTCTCCATTACAGCACATCCTGAGAATCAGTTAGGGAGGGATAAAAGCACTTTATGTCTTAAGGTCATATCCTCATTTGAGAAAAGATCCGTTTGTAATGTCTAGTAAAAGTATGGGCCCTCTTCCACAATGCAACCCTACAAATTTGCTCTAAAGATGCTGAAGATCTTTCCGCACAAGAAGCCAAATGGCTCTCACTAAATGAGCCCTAAGGGGCTTCTTTGCCTTCCACTTTATAGGCCACAGCAATGGGAGATCCAAGCCAGCGGGAAAGAACTTTTTGTTGCCTTCTTTCCTTTGTTTGGACCACAATACTGTATAAATCAATTTTCCAATTCTTACTTGTTTTCATGCATTTTAAGACATCCCACCTTACATCCAGTGTGTGGAATTTAGCTTACTAGTCATTTTTGGAACTAGCACAGAAAGATGATATTACATTGTCCTGGGACCTATGGAAAGAGGTAACAACATTTGGTAGAATACTGGGGTCTAATTTAAATATTAACTAGTCGAAGGCCTGAAGCTCACCAAGAATATAGTCTTAATGGTAAGCCAATTAATAGATATGGACTCCAGTGGTTCAAAGGGAACGGAGGTCAAACCTGTTAACACTGTATTAATATTCCAGGGGGCTACCATGTTCTTCATCTTAGTTCTGAGACTGCCTGCTGCTCTAAGAAATCTGGATACCCAGGATTCTTCATAAAGACTGATATTATAAAGAGCACTAAGGGCTGAAATCTGAACTTAAATTATTCGTAGAAAGACCTAAATCCAACCCATCTCATAGGAACTCAAGGATCACGGGAATGTTGGGCGAAGATTGACAAAATCTATCCGCACACTAAGAAGCAAATCTCTTCCACACCTTCAGATAGGCCATGGTAGTGTTATATTTTAAACCAACCAGCAAGGTGTTAACCACTTTCTCTGACAAACCTATCTATAATAGGATGCATTCCCCAGTATCCACGCTGATAACTTAAGTAATCTGGGGTTGGGATGGTTAGATAGCAGGTTTAACTTCTAAGGAAGAAGGATCGGTTCTTCCCTGCTGAGGGTCTTCAGAAATCCAAACCAGCTTCTTCTAGGCTAATAGGGAACCACTAGAATTAGTGTGCACATCTCCAACTGGAATTTCTGAAGCACTCCAGGAATCAGTGGAATAGGAGGAAACGCATAGACTAGGCCAGATTCAATTGTTGCTGAAGGCGTCTGAACTTGCTGAACTGCTGAGGGATAGTGCCTGGAATTGAGGGAAAAGAAATGATTGACCTTGTGGTTTTCTTTCAATGTCAACAGGTAAGGCTACTTTCACACTGGCGTTTGAGCCCGCTTGTGAGATCCGTTTCAGGGCTCTCACAAGTGGCCCAAAACGGCTCAGTTCAGCCCCAATGCATTCTAAATGGATAAGGATCCGTTCAGAATGCATCAATTTGGCTGCATTTGGTCTCCGTTGCGTTTTTCAGATGGTCACTAAAATGCAGCTTGCAGCGTTTCAGTGACCGTCTGACTATGCGGAGCCAAACGGATCCGTCTTGACTTACAATGTAAGTCATTGGGGATGGATCCGTTTTTCACTGACACAATATGGTGCAATTGAAAACGGATCCGTCGTGACTTACATTAAGTCAATAGGGGACAGATCCGTTTTCAATTGCACCATATTGTGTCAGTGAAAAACGGATCCATCCCCATTGACTTACATTGCATTTGTTTTGACGTAGACTTTTTTTTTAACGAATAATGCAAACGGATCCGTTATGAACGGATACAAGCGTTTGCATTATCGGTGCGGATCCGTCTGTGCAGATACAAGACGAATCCGCAACAAAACATGGAGTGTGAAAGTAGCCTAATTCAGGTCTGCCCCATTATCTTGCTATCATCATAAATACCTCTGGGCACAAGGACCAATCCCTTGGATCCAGAGCATGTCGACTTAGAAATCTCCCTTCACATTTAGTGAACCCTTCAGGTTTACCAAGGCCAAGGATTTTACATTTGCCTCTGTCCAACAGAATATTTGCTCTGAAGTACTCTGAAGAGGGCCAAGTCTTGTTCTGCATTGGTGCTGTATGAAGTCTACTGCTGTTGAGTTGTCTGAGTGAACTAGGACATGATGTCATAACTGAGTCTGAGTTACTTTCAAGGATTCCAAGATGGCCAGTAAGCCAAACCCCCACAACGAAGGGGGATGTAAAGCATCTGACTTTATATCTGTATCAAAAACAATAACATGCTCTGCAACGAATCAGATTTTCTTAATAAGTGAATTCATTAACTTTAAGAGCAGTGGTGTTGTTTACATCTGTCAGTGTCCATGCCCAAAAGATTACATCGGGAAGACAATTAGGCAATTGAGAAGAAGGATATGTGAACACATTAATGACATTTATAAAAAGAACATCAGACCCGTAGCTAACCATGTAATTGAGAAACATGCAGGCGACTCCCGGGGCCTTCGATTTTCAGTTCTGGAAATAATTCTCACATCTCCAAGAAAAGGAGTTTGGGATAAAAAAAATCCTTCAGAAGGAATTCAAATGGATTCATAGGTTTAGATCACAATCCTCGATGGGGTTGAATGAGAGATTGACCTTCAGCTGTTTTATCCAGATGGAGGATTTAGTTTTGATTTTTTAATTATATCTTCTTTTTTCTTTTTCCTTTTCTTTGTAACCGCTTCAGTTTTCGGTAATTGTGAGTCCTGAACTAACCGGTGATGTGAGAAGCATCCAAAATATTACAGTGGCATCCATTGTGCCAAGTAGACTCATTGTTCTTTCAGGATCCATATGTATCAAGGGTGGATCCTCAGTAGGTTAGTCGGTCATTAAAGGGTGTGTAAAGGAGGAATATCTTGTCCTCCATTAAAGTAACATTAGAGATGTTGAAGGATTAGATATAGCTATCCATCTTTAGACAATAATACCTTCGCCTGTGTATATGTGATATTATTCTCTCTCTAACTTCATGCATCAGGCATGTATACATTATACGGTAAGGGCACTGGTAGGATGATACAGGAGGCATCCAGTATGTGTCTATTAAAATATCATGGAGACGATGTGAAGAAAATGGACAACATTGGTGATACCTACTTGATTTGAACTATTTAATGAACCGGATGTGTTAATGATAAGGCGTATCGATACCCAGGTCCTTCTGGGTCTTGATCAGATATCTGCACATCTATTTGTGAGATACCAGCAGTAGACTATGCGCCTGTTCCTCCTTTTCACATTTCCAAGAGCAGCGCTTCGTCCCGGAGATCCGGAGGCAGCGCATGCGCTTCATGACCCACAACGCTGCGTTCCACTTGTCCGGAAGCAGCGCTTGCGTTCCACGGAAGTGGAAGATGCCGGGTAGCGATGCATTCCACCGGCCGGAAACGTCCATCCTGGAGTGTGGAAGGTGTGTGAAGCCCGACTATTTAAACCCAGTTTGGATACCTCATGTCTCTGCAGCATCATGCGCCCTCTGAGACCTGGCCAAACAAATGAGGACCTCCACATGTGAGTATGATCTGTGGCACCACAATTTGTTGCCACAGTATATCTGTATCTGACGTAGTTAAATTTTTCTGTCCTAGGTGGTGTTGCCTTATCCTGAATGCCTGGAATCACATGTGATATATCTTGGGCTCCCCTATTGTATATCAATATACTGTAGCTAGTCTCTTTATGTAGTCTATCAAGATTTATCTTTTATGGATTAAACTTCTGGCCCCTCCATCCTTCCCATACGGACCACCTGAGGAACCCGAGTTGGGGGAAACGCGTCGGCTTAAATAATCCCATTAAGGAGCTCCCCCCACCCCTTTTCTCTACGCTATCCATAGCCACTGTTTTTCTATATTTTCATTTATTAATTTTTTTTCTTTATTATGTACTTACCTACTGACTAGGGCCATGATAGTCATTATTGTGACCTGCTAGGTCAAGTCCCCCTCCTTTTTTTTTTTTTTTTTATGATTCTAATAAAATTGCGATTTTAAGGGTCTTTTTCGACAGTTTTTTGAATTTATTTCTAGATATATGGGACCAATTGATATACTTTTGTATATCTGCATATGTTGATAAATCATATTGACTATTGAAAGGAAGGGATATAAGTTTCTTTTTGGATGTCAAATCCCCCCAACCAGGTAAGTGTTTGGAGCACAAGCTATATTTTCTTGATTTAGTGTTAACAGTAGAGGAGGATTCCTTTTCTTCCCGATCAGCTATAACATGGTGAATACACAAAGAAGGGGCCTGATGTCAGGCTACTCACTCCACCCTGGATTGCTGCAGGCTCAGATCCGGAGTGGTAGGGGCACTCATCCTTCCACTGCACCCGTCCACATGGGTTCACAGCGCTGGCTTGCTGGAATAAATCGCCATACGTCATGTTCTGCACGTCTTTTATACTAAAATGTATGCAAGGACCTGCGGCGTCGGAATTGATGTCATGACGCCTCCCAGCATCCAACGTCATCACCCGGCGGCCTGAGTGATCACTCCGGCTGCCATCTGGTGTCTCTGCATGTGACCCCTCTGGACTGCCGCTAGAGAGATCTTAGCCGGGACACAGCTCCTGCAGTGCCCAGACACAGACCATAACGGGAAGAGGGAGAGCAGCACTTCCGGATCTGATCTCGGCCTTCAAGAGAAAGGTTCACGTTGCCAGGAACCCCATAGACATCCCAGCACCTCTCTGTACTTCCCTTCCTTTTTCAGGTCAGGAAAAAACACTGGTAATGGAGGGAAGGGATTTAAACCTCTCTGTGATTTTTCCTGTGCTATCAAAGGAAGTCTGTATCAGGATGTCATGGAGACCACTGGGGAAATGTCCCTCTAAATCGTGGTGACTGTGGTTCAGAGGGTTTAAACAGCTGACAAGTTGCCTTTAAATTATTCTCATTTGAACGTCTGAGGCCCTTACACGATTTTACACTTTATATTAACCTATTTTATTTACCATACATTTTCATGCATCCATTGCCAATCAAAAAGCTACGCATTATCTGAGCATATTAAACTGAGCAAAACTAGACAACTGCAATTTTATAATTAGGGTGCAAAAGACCCTGCAATTTAGATTATAATATATGGTCAGTAATCCAAATGAAGCTATCTGTAAATAAAGAAACCATCAGCTTTGATCATATAGTGTACAGTACAAAACAAAGTGGATTTTATCTGCACATATGATCGCACTAAAAATAGCACCTTGTTTATACAATTTCTGATTAAATGGGCAACAAAATCTACTGTGCAATTGAGTTACAAGTTGGTACTGCAAACACGGGACATAGCCTGTTCGCAAATTAAGAAACTGTCGTCTTTATTTTTATGGTGTGATTTTAGAATAAATTTAACAGAGTCGAGGTGGGCAGCACAGCCGCATGATGTAGTGACGTGGACGTGCCGCGCGCCCGCTCCCTCCTTCTCCCCGCCCTCCGCCGCTGAATCTGCACACCAGGGTGGCCCTGCGCACTGGGGCTGTCCGGTAATGGTCACAGGGTTCCGGAGAGATGCCTTGACGCCGCGGTGATAGGGGGCCAAGTCGTTGGGACCTGAGCACTGGCAGCGCAGGTAGTGCTGGTGCTGCTAAGGTTCGGCAGTGCACTGCTGTGAGCTAAGCTATCACGTATGATCGGAACTTCACTGGCTGGGCGCCGATGGAGCTCATCATCTGTAACACAGAAGATATCGCCCCTGCTTCGCTACGTTCCTGGGGAATCCCACTATATACCGGAGTCATATACCTTGCTAATCCCTTACTAAAACTGCATAAAGAGCTGGTGACGATGTTGGGATATGGTATAACCCGTAATGATAGAATGCCATATATTTATGGAATGCAGTGTTCAGATATTTGATTGGGTCACTAACCCCCTAACCCATTGACTCTTCAATTCCAATTTACCCACCGTTTAAAACACTCTTGGTGTTGGGGTGTTTGTTTACCTCCTCCGCCCTGGCTGTGGAGATAATCAAATTCTACTGGCAAGCCGTTGATAATGTTCAGCACTAGCGGGTATTGAGAACTTGTGATTGTGGCTCGCTTATTCTCCTCTGAATACTCAAGTATGCTCAAGTACACTTGCTACCTTTTGGCTAGAACTTGTGCAGAGGAATCATCCGATTTTGTGTTGTCGTTCTAAATATTGTATATATATATATATATATATATATATATAATAAGTGTCGCTTGTAAAATTATTCCACCTAAATATAACAGAAACATCGGTGGGGACTGTCTCCCCAAAAGGTGGGGGCGGAAGAAGCCCCCAAGCTAGAATGGAAAAATATCTTAAATCTCCGATATCCAAGACTAGAGGTGGGCAGAAAACCTCAGTCTCAGTAGAAGGTGGGGAGGACCCAGTCCATCGGTTGGAGAACACAACAGCAAGGGTTAACGATATGAATAGAGATTGCCTAGATATGATAGATAAGAAGTTAGAAGATATATTGGGAGTGGTTAAGACCACTAATCAATAGGTGGTAGACATAGCCACTACGGTGACTTCATTACAGGTCGACATTACATTAAGGACGACATGAATAAAATTAGGTCAAAGTTTAAAGAGATTGAAATAGAGCTAGGAGGAGTTAAAATGAACTATGTGAATATGTGTAAAAAGGTAAAAGAACTGGATCAAGATCGCATGAGGCTAAGTGTGAAGTTGACTGATCTGGAGGATAGATCTCGCAGATATAATCTACGATTATTAGGTTTTTCCGAAGGGGCGGAGGGGGAGAATCTGGACGAATTCTTACAAAAATGGCTTATACAACTGTTGGGGCCCAAACATGGTTCGCCTTTGTTTTGTGTAGAGCAAGCCCATAGAATTCCATAAAAAAAGCCCCCGATCGACGCCCCCCCCCCCGCGCCCTTTTGGCCAAAATGTTAAACTCTAATGATAGGGATTGGGTTCTTAGGCGCAAGAGAGAATTGCAGAAGATCGAGTATAATGGCAGTCAGATCTAGATCTATCCAGATTTTTCAAAAGACACGCAAAATAAACGCAGAGAATATTATGAGATTAAAAAAAGGCTACAGGCTGCAAGTATCAAATACTAAGAATTGTTTATCGGGACTCTGTACGCTTTTTCGTTAAACCTGCAGATGCCCTTAAATGTTTGGATTCAGTGGGTATATAGGGAACAATTCTGTGTCCCTTTTTTTTTTTTTCAATGCGGTTCGGCGCTGGGGGGAGTTTGTGGGGGATGGATGGGTGGGGAGTAATGGAAGAGGTTGACGAGGTTGTATTCTCTTGTAAACCAGGTAGAGAGGTTGGGGGCGGAGGGTACAGGGAGGGCTCGGAGGGTATGGGGGAGGGCTTGGTTGTCATCACTGGGTAGAGGGTGACCCTCCCATAAAACGTAAATCTGAATGAGTCAAAGTTCTAACAAAAAATATACGATGGCTGGGGGATAAAACTAAGAGGATTATTGTTTTTGATTTAATATCTAGACACCTCCCTGCGATTGTGGGTTTGCTTGAAACACATGCTTCATTGGAGATTCCGCTATATCTCAAGAAAAAATTGGCAAAATATCAATTTCACTCCTGTTTATTCTCATACTCACGTGGGGTTAGTGTATATGTGCACAAAGGGGTAGACTATGAACCGCTGGACCATCAGATTGAGCGGGGAGATTTGTTTTTTTACATTGTCGGTGGAATGGTCAGATTTGTATATTGGCCTTTGTATACATTCCTCCACCATTTGCCATGACCGTTCTTAATCAACTGGCCGCGTTTATACATAACAGAGAGCGGTGCCCGTATTAGTCTCGGGGGGACTAAAATTGTGTAATGGACCCCGAAATGGATAGATTCTCTAATGTCATTAAACAAAGAAATTCAGGGGAAACATTCACTACTCTATAGGTTTTGTTAGGGAATGGCATTAATTGACACTTGGCGAGATATGTATGGGGATGGGAAGGTTTATTCATGTTATAGTAATACATACAAAGCTATGTCAAGGATTGACTTAGCACTGGCCAATAGCGATATGATAGATCTCATTACTAAAATTAAATATGAGGCACATGGAATATCAGACCATTCCCTGATTTTGATATTTATTAAGGAGAGGGATCAAAAGATCTGCACCAGACCATTTAGACTTAAGTCACATTGGATATTTATTATAAAAGATTACGATTCGATCCGGAAAGAAATATCTCAATTCTGGTCTCAAAATATAGGATCAACTCACATCCATTTTGTGTGGGACGCGATGAAAGTGTTCATTCGTGGCCTATATAACAGTAAAATCCGAGTGAAGAGATCAGAATTTTTAAAAAAAGAGAAAGGTTTGGAGGAGAAGCTTAAACATCTGGAGGCAGTCCTTATAAAAAATAATGACAACCAAATTTGGACTCAGGTTAAAATAGCTAAAGATAAATACACAAACTTCATGATGAATAAGGCACAACATAAGTTGTTTTTTCAAAGCCAGAAATATTATTGTGAGGCTGGTAAACCGGGGAAATTACTGCAATAAAATTAGACAGATTAAAAAAAGTTCAGGGCAGATAACCCATAATGCAGAGGAAATTAAGTGTGAATTTGTTAAATACTTTAATACCTTATACAGATCAGAGATAAACGGTAAAGAGAAGTCTATAGAACTTTATTTGCAGCAGACTAAGATCCCCTCCCTTTCAGAGCAGGAGTCCGTGATACTGAATTCCCCCATCCAACTGAGAGAGATGCAGGAAGTGATATCAGGGATTAAGGGGACCTCATCGCCAGGGGCAGATGGTCTCCCGTTTGATATCTACAAATGCCATGAGGATGTGTTACCGCCATGTCTATTGCAGGTATTAAATGAATCCTGATCAGCGCGGAAACTGCCTCCATCGTTAATGGAGGCAGTAGTCACTTTAATCTTGAAAAAAGGTAAAGATGGGAGCGATATTGGGTCATATCGACCCATATCGTTACTCAATACGGTTTATAATTATTTTTTTTTTAAATAGTGGCTAAGCTACTGGCAAACCGATTAAAAAGAGTAATAAAAAGCTTTGTGCATGCAGATCAGACAGGGTTCATTCCTGGATGGCAAATTCAGACTAATATACGAAGACCATTTCTAAACATACAGATTTGGGAGGGGGGGGGGGCAAAAAACAAGGTCAGTTTATATGTGGACGATGTTTTGCTGTACTTGAATGACGGGTGGAGGGCCGTGCCCCGCGTCATTCAGATAATTGATGAGTACAGTCAATTGGCAGGGTACGAGATAAACTGATCCAAATCTGTACTTCTCCCTTTGAACCGTAGTGCCTCACAAAGAGATATCAAAGTGCTGGTGCTGTCGCCGTCGGATCATTTGGATTACTTAGGTATTAAAATTGGTATGAAATTACATAACACCGGGTTAAATGTTACCCCTATGATAAATAAAATAAAAGAGAAGGTCTTTTATTTTATTTATTTAGTTAGTGACGGTCACGAAGTTTAAAAGTGTATTAAAATGGGAGGTGGATTTAGGGATGAGTAACTCACTTCAGTGGGGAGAAATATATAAAAATATTAAAAAAGCCTTGTTTTCTAGTCAACATAGGCTGATGCAGAATAAAATAGTGCATCGGTTATATTACACTCCGGCACTTCTCTCTAAAATGTATAAGAATAAGGAGAGAGAATTCTGTTGCCTGAAATGTCAGAGTCCGGATGCCGGATATATCCATCTCCTTTGGAGCTGTCCGGCTATTAATAGCTATTGTCACCTAGAAAGTCTGTGACAACCACCTAGAAAGTCCATGTGTTCTTGTGGGGGTTAAGAACAGGGAGATTCTTTACACTCTAAGACCCATTCTAGCTATTGTCAAGAGAATCCAAATCTCTATTAAGAACCATTAAAGATACTTCATCAATACCATGAGGTCTACAATCCGTCCCCTAATGTCACTTTGCACCACCTTCAGATTACAATTTCCACTCTCTTTTCAGAGCTTAATAATTGAGAAAATGCACTAGCAAAGTACACTGCTCAAAAAAATAAAGGGAACACAAAAATAACACATCCTAGATCTGAGTTAATTAAATATTCTTCTGAAATACTTTGTTCTTTACATAGTTGAATGTGCTGACAACAAAACCACACAAAAATAAAAAAATGGAAATCAAATTTTTCAACCCATGGAGGTCTGGATTTGGAGTCACACTCAAAATTAAAGTGGAAAAACACACTACAGGCTGATCCAACTTTGATGTAATGTCCTTAAAACAAGTCAAAATGAGGCTCAGTAGTGTGTGTGGCCTCCACGTGCCTGTATGACCTCCCTACAACGCCTGTGCATGCTCCTGATGAGGTAGCAGACGGTCTCCTGAGGGATCTCCTCCCAGACCTGGACTAAAACATCTGCCAACTCCTGGACAGTCTGTGGTGCAACATGACGTTGGTGGATAGAGCGAGACATGATGTCCCAGATGTGCTCAATTGGATTCAGGTCTGGGGAACGGGCGGGCCAGTCCATAGCATCAATGCCTTCGTCTTGCAGGAACTGCTGACACACTCCAGCCACATGAGGTCTAGCATTGTCTTGCATTAGGAGGAACCCAGGGCCAACCGCACCAGCATATGGTCTCACAAGGGGTCTGAGGATCTCATCTCCGTACCTAATGGCAGACAGGCTACCTCTGGCGAGCACATGGAGGGCTGTGGGGCCCTCCAAAGAAATGCCACCCCACACCATTACTGACCCAATGCCAAACCGGTCATACTGGAGGATATTGCAGGCAGCAGAACGTTCTCCACGGCGTCTCCAGACTCTGTCACGTCTGTCACATGTGCTCAGTGTGAACCTGCTTTCATCTGTGAAGAGCACAGGGCGCCAGTGGCGAATTTGCCAATCTTGGTGTTCTCTGGCAAATGCCAAACGTCCTGCACGGTGTTGGGCTGTAAGCACAACCCCACCTGTGGACGTCGGGCCCTCATATCACCCTCATGGAGTCTGTTTCTGACCGTTTGAGCAGACACATGCACATTTGTGGCCTGCTGGAGGTCATTTTGCAGGGCTCTGGCAGTGCTCCTCCTGTTCCTCCTTGCACAAAGGAGGAGGTAGCGGTCCTGCTGCTGGGTTGTTGCCCTCCTACGGCCTCCTCTACGTCTCCTGATGTACTGGCTTGTCTCCTGGTAGCGCCTCCATGCTCTGGACACTACGCTGACCGACACAGCAAACCTTCTTGACACAGCTCGCATTAATGTGCCATCCTGGATAAGCTGCACTACCTGAGCCACTTGTGTGGGTTGTAGACTCCGTCTCATGCTACCACTAGAGTGAAAGCACCACCAGCATTCAAAAGTGACCAAAACATCAGCCAGGAAGCATAGGAACTGAGAAGTAATCTGTGGTCACCACTTGCAGAACCACTCCTTTATTGGGGGTGTCTTGCTAATTGCCTATAATTTCCACCTGTTGTCTATCCTATTTGCACAACAACATGTGAAATTGATTGTCACTCAGTGTTGCTTCCTAAGTGGACAGTTTGATTTCACAGAAGTGTGATTGACTTGGAGTTACATTGTGTTGTTTAAGTGTTCCCTTTATTTTTTTTGAGCAGTGTATATAATGGCACATCAGAGATAGAATCCTCCAAATAATGAAGAGAACATCACAAGGTGGATCCATCAGTAAACTCACTGAATTCTAATGGCTTTCAGTTGACTGCAAAAGTATGGAAACATTCTACAATATACAGGCAAAATAAAAGGGATTAGAGAGGGAAGAGAGATAATAAACATACATGTTTGGTGAATTTGTATTCTACGATGGAAAGCTGAATTGTTATTAAATGCAGAGCTTCCCTCTAAAAGCTAGACATGAGCAAACATATATGGAAGCAACCACAGGAGTGCCATTATTGCAATAAAACTTGCAAAGTGGGGTTTTTGATGAGCAGGATCAAAAATAATGAAACACAAACAGAACCCTGGATCTCCAGTGTATACAGACTTGCGGCTCTGCCCATGCCGTAATTAGACTCAGGAGACGAACATTTAAAGATTAGCTGAACACAAACTCACTAAATACCATTTACAAGGATCATCAAAAAAACGTAAATAGCTATAATATGCCATAATCCCAAATATTTTCTACAAGCCAAGTATTATTTTTGAGCATAAAACAACATTAAGTTTTATATTCCGATCAAAGTAAAGTTTTACTTGATACCTTTCACAGAGCTAAATGTACTTGCAAGTTTTGCTCGACTAAAGACGTACTACTTCTTTTGAAATGAGAGTTTAAGTCATGCCAAGAGGAATGCAAATAATTTAAAGAACTGAGATACAATAAGAAATATTAATCACTAGGAAGACAAGAATCAGCGCAGAGTAACAACAGGGAATTTCAACTCTTCCCAGTAAACTGTTGAAAGCAGAGATGGACAAAGTACAGAATGATTTACTTATCATTTAAACCACTCTAGGAATCAACTACCGGTAATTTTTAGGGATCCTGCAACCTAGATGATGATGGAGCTTTAAGGAACACTAAAGGTCTCTTTACATGGGCAGAGACAATTATCAGGAACAAGCTGTTCTTTGCCTGACTGTTGAACAGAAAGGATAGCAGCATTTATGTGCGGCAATCATCTCCTCTGTATGGGGACAAATGATTGCTTCTATGAATGTTTAATCTCATACATGTTCAATGGTTGTCAGGCGTAGATCCATATTTACACAGGACTTTCTGCTGCCACATAAGATGTGTGATCACCGACAAAAAAGCATTCTGCTTCTTTATGGGTGATCCGTGGCATATTTAGACAGGGTGAGTATCAGGAAACCGTAGTTCTACAGGTTTTTTGGTGATCTCTTCCATTTTAGGCTTTCAAATTGATGAAAGGAGGCTCCTGCTGCAGCCAGTTGTCTAAAGCTGCCAATTCACTATAAACTTTGGACAGCTGAAATATCCGATTTAGTGCACTGTCTGCCAGTTATTGCTGCCCTATTGTGACAGGAAAGAAGGTGGCAGATTTCTGCCAAAGGCAGATGTGTTGTACAGTTGCTTTGCTACGCTGGATTTTTGGATGATGTAGTTAAAAAGTTCCTAAAGCCAAATGGCATATATGCATCCCATCAACTGAAGCCCAGGCCACAGATCATGGAAGAGATCGATTAGTAATTAGTTTCTTTAACTTATGACACTGTCATCCAAAATGATAACCTTCACGGACCAAACGTGATCGATAAGTTATTCACATAACGGCTGGCTGAAAGCAATAATCTATGGCCAGACAGACACAAGATGATGATGGAGACGAGGGGCAAAAGCTGATCTGAGCTTTATTTATATATTGTATCTATCAGTTTTAACCCTTAGGATACCGTGTCTGAAATCCCAGCGCCGTACAGCTACGGCGTTCTGATCGGGCGGGCGCAGGATCAGCAGCAGGGGTCCGGCAGTCACTGATAGCCGGACCCCTGGTGTATGCTCCGGCATCAGTGAAAACACAGATGCCGACACATTAACCCTTGATGTGCCGCGGTCAGCGCTGACCGTGGCGCATTAACCCCCTGGATCTCACAGGCAAGCAAGCCGTAAGTGTAACACTCTGGTAATACACTTACAGCCTATGCATCACAATACAGAAGTATTGTGATGCATTGTAAAGGGATCAGACCCCAAAAGGCGTCCTTCGTTCGTAAAATAAAGTAAAAAAATAAAATTTAAAAAAATTGGATCGTTTTAAAACTACAAAACCCCATCAATCCCAGTCTGCCTAGAGCTATCAGCTTACAGCAGGGAATGATTGGATTTGTAGTTTTAAAACTGCTGGAGAGCCGAGTTTGCCCATCCCTGACCTAACCCCTCAGGTGAACACCATAAAAAAAAAATAAAAAAAAAAAGTGTTAAAAAAATTTTTTTTGGTCACCTTACATCACTAAAAGTGCAACACGAAGCGATCAAAAAGGCGTATGCCCCCCAAAATAGTACCAAACTAATAGTCGCCTCATCCCGCAAAAAATTTGCCTCTTCCTAAGACAATCGCCCATAAAATAAAAAAAAATATGGCTCTCAGACTATGGAGACACTAAAACATGATTTATTTATTTTTTGTTTGAAAATTATTATTGTGTTAAACGTAAAATAAGTAGACATATTAGGTATTGCCGCATCCGTAACAACCTGCTCTATAAAAATACTATATAACCTAACCCCTCAGGTGAACACCATAAAAATAAAAATAAAGTGTCAAAAAACAGTGTCATTTTTTGTCACCTTACATCACAAAAAGTGTAATAGCAAGTGATCAAAAAGTCATATGCACCCCAAAATAGTATCAATCAAACTGTCATCTTATCCTGCAAAAATGATACCCTACCTAAGAAAATCGCCTAAAAAATGTAAAAACTATGGCTCTCAGACTATGGAGACACTAAAACATGATTTTCAAATGATATTATTGTGTAAAACTTAAATAAATAAAAAAAAGTAGACATATTAGGTATTACCTACTCTATAAAAATATCACATGACCTAACCCCTCAGGTGAACACCGCAAAAAAATAAAAATAGAAACGGTGTCAAAGAAGCCATTTTTTGTCACCTTACATTACCAAAAGTGTAATACCAAGAGATCAAAGAGCCATATGCACCCTAAAATAGTACCAATCAAACCGTCATCTCATACGAAAAAAAATAAATTCGCCCCTACATAAGACAGTCGCCCAAAAATGAAAAAACAAAAACAAAAACTATGGCTTTCAGAATATGGAGACACAAAAATTCTTATTATTTTTTTAAATGCTTTATTATGTAAAACTAAGACAAACAACCCAAAAAATATTTGGTATTGTCTCTTTCGTAACAACCTGCTCTATAAAAATTGCACATGATCTCACCTGTCAGATGAAAAAATAAAAACGGTGCCAAAACTGATCATTAAAAAGTGGGTTTTGGAAATTTTCGGGAAAAATTTCAAGATTTGCTTCTAAACTTCTAACGTCCCCAAAAAATAAAATGGCATTCCCAAAATGATCCAAACATAAAGTAGACATATGGGGAATCAAAAGTAATAACTATTTTTGGCGCTATTACTATCCATTATAAAAGTAGAGAAATTGAAATTTGGAAATTGTTTGGTAAATTTGGTATCTTTTATAAATAAAAATGAAATATTTTGACTCAATTTTGGCACTGTCATGAAGTACAATATGTGACGAAAAAAAATCGGAGAATGGCCTGGATAAGTAAAAGTGTTTTAAAGTTATTACCACATAAAGTGACATGTCAGATTAGCAAAAATCGGCTCGGTAGTGAAGGGGTCAAGAAAAATGTTTCTATGTTTAGCATTCATTTAATAAACCAACTGAAAAAGAGATACCATGAACAAACATCTAGGTACATTGGCTACCTTTTCTCATGGGATTTGTTCAGGTCCTGTCAAAACACTAAAGATTACTTTGGTCTGTCTCTTCATTGACTACAAAATAGTTGGCATAAAGATTGTATCTATACCAGCAAAGAATGAAAATAATGAACTAATTACCTTATGCAGGAGCAGTGAATGTATACATGTAGTAATGTGCCATATATGCAATGTGCTTCTAAATGTGGAGTACGAGATAGTGCTTACAGATCGCATGCACTTAGAAATAGCAGATCTAGAAGCCGGCTCTTCAGATGCTATAACAATCTTCAGTTTGTAGGCATTACAGGTAAAAACATCAACATCTTGAGCTTTTCCTGCACAATTCAGGTCAGATAGTTCCCTTAGTCATAGCACTAGAAACGTAGAGGCCTCAGAGGAGAGAAAACATTAAGAAAGATATAAAAACGATAACCACAGATACAAATCATAATCAACTCTTAAAGGGGATCAGCAGTCTTCAGATACTGTATGTCATAGATACAGTGATATTTTATCTCAGATATACACTGACTTCATATCTTCATCCAAGTGAAAAGATTTGTGCTATTGGAAAGGAGACACATTTACTACTGAATTCTAGACTAATTGGTGCTAAAATGTGGTGCATTTTGCCAAAATCTGGTTCATTTTATTTTAAATATATCTATGAAACCAGTCAACCCAAACAAATACACTGTTCTACCTATTAAATCGGCCCTGATATTCTTAGCAAAGGTCTATTAAATTCAATGACCCTTTTATGGTTGTGTCACATGTTCAATAGCATACTGTACATCAATGAGCAGTAGCAAAAGGATGGAGGTCCAAGATCATATGGTACACGTGATTCTTTCAGATGTATCCAAGATGTTTTGTCTAGACTTCCCCTTTAAGAACACCCCTATTACAGACACAATCAAGACCTTACCCTAAAGACTGTTATGTCAGTACAGTAAATGCTTTTTCAACTTGGGTAGTGATTTCAGAAGTGTTATCTACATCGGCCAATGAATGTTCATAAGAATTTTAGTTGACCCAACAATTGTCATGTGTAAAGGAGCAACCACTCGTTTATGTGCCTGACACAAAAGAAAATGGTATGGGGACAAATTATATTACTGACGATCATTCGTCACTATATTGTCAATTGTCCCTCATTTACGTAGAAAAATGATACCCATGTTATGGACCATTCATAGAGTGTTCTGGCCGCTGAATTTGGAGCAGATTCTGCAACAAAAACACCTCCCGTGTCTTTTCTTGGCACAGTCATGACAATAAACCATGGCCTCAGGAATGGCAGCACAACCTCCCACTGAAAACAATGTTTTTTGGTGCAGAACCAGAGCCAAATTTGGGTGAAAAAGGAAGATGGGAGATCCTCGATTGCCACTATTTTCAAATAAATATTATTGCCGCTTGGCTGTTTTTGTCAATAGAGTTGCAGTGTGCTTGACCGCTTCTAAACTTTTTGCTATGGTTTTGGAGCTAAGGGGTACAAAAAAAGATTGGTGGAGTCCTAGCAGTTGGACCTTGCTTATTGAACATGGCTCAGCTATCCAGTGGATAAGGATAGACTACCCCTTTAATTCCCGCTGATCCTGACATTTTAGCAGGCTACAGTATTTTACTGAAGGCCAGTGATATCCAGTTTCTAGACAGCATTTTAAAACTGTCCATAAAACAAAAAATGTTTAAAATTCATTATAATGTACACAGGGAGATAATTATTAAGACTGGCGTTTTGTACACCTGTCAATCTGTGGTCCGCTGGTGTCACATGCACCACAATTATTAAGACAGGGCTCGACAAATCCCGGGCGCCAGGTCGCCATGACGACCAGGAATTTGGTCCTGGCGCCTTGGGTATTTGCCATGGCATGAAAATATAATGCAAAATATGGATATGTCAGATAGGGCCAGGGAATGAATCAGTTCCATCAGTGCTTCTGAAAATCAGTTCCATTTGTTCGAAAGGGGCAGTGAGCACATGGATTTCTATTTGCCCCATTTCAGATGAATGGAACTGATTAATAACGTACTAAAATGAAAACATCTTTCTTTGTGACTTCAGAAAAAAATGAAGCGCACAGCAAAAGCTGCGTCAGAAGATGCTAAGCAACTGCGGATGACAAATTTCTTCGCAAAGACCTCTTGTTTGGAAAGTGAGGTGGAACTTGTTACTGCAGAACCAACCTGCACAAGAGAAGAACAACCGGCAGAGGAGTCCCCTTCAACAAGTCACTCTCAAAATGCTGGAAAAAGGAAGTTTAAGCAATATTGGTGCAAGGAATATTTGACCATAACACGGGTATAGCCATATGCGAGATCTGTGCTTCTTTCCCTGGGATTGCTCTCCAAGCATCTAAGTGTGTGAACGGGTTTTCAGGACCATTTAAACTGAAGACCTTCAAAAAACATGCAAAGTCTCTCCAGCATGAAAAATGTGTAAAGGCTCTTTTATCTCCAGAGGCTACGCCATTGGCTGCATGTGTTAAGAAAATGGACAAAGAGATGTTCAGCCACATGACCGTTCTATTTAATGTGGCTTATTATATTGCAAAACATAACAGGCCATATACAGATTTTGAAGGTTTGCTAGAGCTGACTGGGAAACTAGGGATTGCTGTGAGAGAGGAATATGGAAATGACAAGAGATGCAAGGAATCCATCCCACATATTGCAAATGTTAGAAGGAAAGAGCTCATCTGCGAGCTAAAGGAGTCAAAATATGTAAGTTTGATGCTAGACGGATAAACTGATAAAGGAAGCGTCGAAGAGCGAATATTGTATGTCAGGTACATCAAGAAGAAAAGGATTAATGAAGTATTTCTATCAGTCCTACCTCTTGAAATGGCTACTGCAGATGGGTACTTACAAACCATTACTAAAGACCTGGAGACACATGGCCTCTTAGATTGGCTTTCTTCAAGCAAACTGATTGGATTTGGTACAGATGGCGCTGCCAGCATGATTGGAGCTGAAAATGGACTGGTACAGAAAGTACGGCAAAATCTTCCACATGTAATTGGCATTCACTGTGTTGCACACAGATTAAATTTAAGTGTATTAGGCTCTGTGAAAGACGCAAAACAAATTGATGACCTCGACTCCGCTTTAAAGAAGCTGTACCAATTTTATCAGTATTCACCCAAGAGATTGCAACAGCTGAAGCAGGTAGCTGATAGTTTTCAGGCAAAAATCCTGAAATTTCAGTACTTGCATAACGTAAGATGGGTGTCGAGCAAAGTCAGTGCTCTCTCTGCACTCGTCAAAGACTGGAAATGTGTGACCGTCCACCTTGAAAGTGTTGCTGCAGAAAAAGACAGTGCTTCTGCAGTTGCACATGGTTCGTTAACGAAACTGACCGATTATAAATTTGTTCACATGCTCCATTTTCTGCTTGATTACTTAGAAATTATTAAGAACCTTTCTCTTTTATTTCAAAGAGAAGAGCTTTTCTTAAGCACAGTTGAGTTGCATGTGAAAAACACAATTTCATTCTTAAACGCACTCAAAGATGTGCCAAAACAGCATGAGGACAGATTTATCAGTGGAACATCACTTAAAGGACTGTATCAAAACATTCAGTTGCATGGACTCAGCCATACTGCAAATTCTTCCATCCAACATGAGAAAGACAAATTGATTCAGCATGGTGTTGCATACCTGGAAGAGCGATTTCTAACTCAGAGGAATATTGAACGTTCCACAGCAGTGTTTGATACATTTGCCTGGCCCATACAGGACTATGGGGTTGATGACATTACAGCATTGGCTCGTCATTTCCAGAAACAACTCTCACTGCCTGAAATGCATGACGAAAGTATGCATGCTATTCACAATGAGTGGTATGAATTTAAAGTCCTTGGCAAAGGGAAGAAACTGAGTGATCTTCTGGATTTGGCACTCTCCAACACAGATTTCCAGTTTTGGGAAACTTGCTGTCTATAGTGTCTGTGTTGCCTGTCTCAACCGCATGTTGTGAACGAGGGTTCAGTTTAATGAACTTTGTAAAAAATAAGTTCAGATCATCAATGCAGCAAGAAAGTTTGGGTGATTTGTTAATGATCAACATGAATGGACCATCTGTGAAGGAGTTTGATCCTGCAAAGGCTGTTGACCATTGGTACTTTACTTCAAAGAATACAAGGCATGTTCATGGCCACAAAAAGCCAAGTGAAAAAAAATTATCTACTTTATGAAAATAATCTGGTATGACAGGTACTGGTAAGTCACTTCATTATTATTATGACATAATATTTTCATTATCTTGCTCATGCCTGTGAACATACAGCTTTAGGCTCCATTCACACGTCCGCAAAATGTGTCCGCATCCGTTCCGCAATTTTGCGGAACGGGTGCGGACCCATTCATTCTCTATGGGGACGGAATGGATGTGGACAGCACACAGTGTGCTGTCCGCATCCGCATTTGCGGTGCGCGGCCCCGATCTTTAGGTCCGCAACTCCGCAAAAAGATAGAGCATGTCCTATTCTTGTCCGCAGCTTGCGGACAAGAATAGGCATTTCTATGAGGGTGACGGGCTGGTGTGTTGCGGACCCGCAATTCGCGGGTCAGCAACACACCACGGACGTGTGAATGCAGCCTTATGAGGGTAAAAAAAAAAACTGTCTCCTAACCTTTTTAGCTGGCTCCTAGATTCAAAGGAAATTTGTCGAGCCCTGTATTAAGAGGTGTACGTCTGTGTGCCAGAACCGATAACTGTGTAGATTTCAGGTATAATTTACGCCAATTTTGTGCTATAAATTATAATGAGAGTGCTGAATATGCTGCAAAGTGCCAAAAAGGCACATGTTTGGCACAAGTGGGGCATGTACCAAGATTTATGAGTTTTTAACACCAGAAAACTTGCGTAGAAAGAATATTAACTGTGCCCATGGTGTGAATAGTACCTAAACGATGGTCATTATACTGTGGCAAATCAAAGCTTAACAAAGAACCGATATTCTCCTCATTTCCTAAACACGCACAACCATATATTCCCACAGCTGTCTGTACATTAAGAATGCAACTGCAACTTTAGCCCCAAGTGCTAAAAGAAGCTACACTGTAGAAATTATAAACTAATTTAAAATAGCAATTTGTAAGCCATACTCTTCTAATGAATTGCCCTTTGTCAAGATACGCTGTGCATTTGTCAAGATATGCCGCACTATCGTTCATTACTCATTAGAAATGTGGCTTGGTGTGCCACTATTTACATCCTTATAGTAAAATAATTGGTACTTTGCGCTATGATCTTCTTGTATTCCCAAACTCACAGACAGAAATAACGGCTTGACATCACCCAAACGACAAAGCGAGTGCTTCAACCGTTATACCAATGGAAATTCTGCTATTCATTCAAAACTTGCAAATGGCTTGGGAAATAAAATAAAAACTTTCCATAATTAAAGCAGGAGCTGGACCTCCCTGGTGGAAGAGCTGTTACTTATGGGGTACATAGATATTTAAAGCTTAGATTACCTTAAACCTTTCACAATATCTTCCAGGATATGAAATAAACTGCAGCAAACAGAAAGATGTTGTCACTTGTCCTTGGTCTGCACATGACTACAAAAAAGATGATCTCTGCTAAATAAGTCCCTTTGATTAACTATTCAGAGAACAGAGATCCCAAACCACCAAGGCTGCTGAATGGCGGGGTGCTACATACACTTTCACACCCGCTCTACTTTGCCTGTACACAATGATGTGTCAATAAATGGATGTATATACTAGAATATATAAATCATGCATAAAATGGAGATCTGCCTCATTAGATAATACCTAGTTAGATCAGCGAGTCTAAACATATATAAATGGGCATTTCCAGTCGGAGGATGATATTTCACCTGAAATAAATGACTGGATAACACTTCATACAAATTATTATTTACTTCTATTACATTTCCAGTATATTGACACTGATGACCTGTCCACGGGATGATTTTTGATCCAGACCTCTATCTTATCCCCATTTCTTCTTACACCTCAAATTAGACCTTCACGTCGTCTCCTGCCTAAGTATCAGACCCCCATTCCTTCTCAGACCAAGCTCCTTCAAGCAATAAAAAAACAAAAATAAAAAAATAACTTACCTCTCCTGCTCTGGACTGCACTCACCGCTTCCTGGTCTTCTGCCTGCCTATCGCTGCACAGTGACCTGAAGTCTCACAGCGTCAGGTCATAGTGCACACCAACATGCACTAAGAAGCCTAGAAGAAGACCAGGGAGCGGTGAGTACAGCCAGCGCATACTTCCTGTATACTAATGATTGCATAATGGAAACAGTCACGGGCATAAGATGCACTGCCATTCCCCCGACCCCACATTTTCTTGGGGGAAAAAGGCACGTCCTATAGTCTGAAAAATACAGTAGATCACTGGAAGTCCAAAAACCACAGATGACTGCTCCGTACTGTTGTACGGATTACAATGGGGGCAACAGGGAATAGGGGGCTGCACAGAACGGAGTACACATCGCTGCTCCTGCCTGTGCCCCTTTCAAGCTTGGATAAATTCTGGAAAAGCACATTGGTACCCTGTACAGATGTGCTATGCCAGGATTTTAGCCGAGTGGAGCAGGCTCATGCCTGAGCCCACTCTGTTCATCTGAAAGCTCTCCACAGCAGATAGCTGCTTCTGTACTGATGTGTTATGGAGAGCTTTCAGCTGAGTGAAGAAGGCTCAAGAGCTAATCCTGCCATAGCACATCTTTACAGGGCACAGGGTACCAATGTGCTGCAATTTAGCCAAGTTTGAGGGTGGACAGACATGTGCTCCAGCCTGTGCGGCATTCACTGCAGCCCCAGTGAAATCCGCCCACCAGTACAGTAGCTGACATGTCAGCTCTGTACTAGAATAATGATTTTTACCCCACGATGGCACCCAGGACTTTGGGTCCCTTTTTGAGAAATAAAACAACATAACTGATTAATAAAGTATATTACAAAAATCATTTTGGGCTATTTAAAACATGTTTAAAGAAAGCTTTACAGAAGTTTAGTTACTCTTTAAGACGTTTTTGTAAATAGTTTTGATTGAAGATCAAACAATCTTCTGCACATGCAGATCTATGTGCCTCCACGGTTACAGACCACGGTCTGATCCTGTTTTAGGCCACACTTCAGTGATTTCCATCAGTGATTGTGACCCAAAACCAGAAGTGGAGGCTACACAGAGATAAGGGAAAGATCTGCACCTGTTCTGTGTTTTTGACTCGCAGCTGGTTTTGGCTCAAAATCAATGACCAAATCACTGAAGTGTAAACTAGGCCTTAAGAAGGGGAAAAGAAATAGGAGGCAGAGAGGATCAGTCTACAGTTGCTTTGGGTTTTGTCCACAACCAGAGAAACACATAGGTGGGAACAGGAGGTGTAGACACAAAAAGGAAGGATATTTTTAGTCATAAATAGTTGGTTAAGTTTATTTTTTTAAATTTGCATTGGAGATTCAAAAGTGGGCATATCCTTTAAAACTTTCACAAATATTTTATTTTTTTCATGTTTATCTGTTTTGTCTATCCTTCTCTGTTATATGATTGTCCATGATAAGATCTTAACTCATCTTTGATTTAGTAAATACTATTAGCCATATGGATCTAATGCCAAGAAAATATGAGATTTGTTAACAATGCCAACAGACATTCAGATTCTTTTTACCCCCTGTATAATAATTTGTTTCTATATATTCATTCAGTTGGCCTACAGCTTATTAATTCATCAGATTTTTTTAAAAGATTTCTGGCTGAGAAATAGAAGATTTTAGTTTATCCCACCCTTTACACCAGTAAGCTACATGCTTTAATAATTTTAATTAACTCCTTCTCCTTATAGTCTAGATATGCCATAGTGTGACCTTGTAGAACAACTTGAAATTTTATTCTGAATGGTTTTCTGTATATTGTAAGTTTGAGTAAGATCAGAGCAAAGCTGATTATATATCACTCTACATCTTTGTCTCAGCTGTCACTCTACATCTTTGTCTCAGCTGTCACTCCATCACACCTGATAAGAATATATAAAGGCTGTCATTTTTTTTATGTACTTCTGGTTTGGGCTTGCAAAACTGCTTCAGGAAATCTTAACATATGACTGTACCCTAATAGGATGTAATCACTACAAGTCAGTTCTTGAAATTTCTTACCTTCTATATATTCCAAGATCAACTGTGAGTGGCATTATTGCAAAGTGGAAGTGTTTAGGAACCACAAAAGTGGCAGACCAAGTAAAGTAACAGTGGTGTCTGCTGAGACGCATAGTGCATAAAAGTTGCCAATGCTCTGCTGACTCAATAGCTGCAGAGATCCTCTGGCTTTACCAACTGAAGCTTCAAGGCATGGGTTTCCATGGATGAGCAGCTACATGCAAGCCTTACATCTCCAATCACAATGCCAAGCATCGGGATATGCTTTTCAGGGGTTGTTCTAGGTCACCAACTTTGTGGCAACAGTTTGGGGTAAGGCCATTTTCTCTTCTAGTATCACTGTGCCTCTGTGAATAAAGCATTGTCCATATAGGTATGGTTGGGTGAGTTTGGTGTAGAAGAACTTGATTGGCCCACACAGAGCCCTGACCCCATCTAATCCCTTTTGGATACACTAGAGCAGAGACTGTGGGTCAGGCCTTCTCATCCAACATCGATGTCTGACCTTACAAATGCTCTTCTCGATGAATGGGAAAATATTCAAAACTTCCAACAGACATGTTCCAAAATCATGTAGAAAGCCTTCCCAGAAGAGTAGACGCTGTTTCAGCTGCAAAAGGTGTGTGAGTTGGCTATGGGGGCAAGGGGTACAACTCCTTTCTAACGTACTAATGCCCATGGGTTTAGAATGGGAAGTCATAAAGAACAAGAGCTCCTGCTGTAGGTGTATATTAAAAAAATATAAATATATATATATATATATATATATATATATATATATATATATATATATACACTGCGTGCAGAATTATTAGGCAAATGAGTATTTTGACCACATCATCCTCTTTATGCATGTTGTCTTACTCCAAGCTGTATAGGCTCGAAAGCCTACTACCAATTAAGCATATTAGGTGATGTGCATCTCTGTAATGAGAAGGGGTGTGGTCTAATGACATCGACACCCTATATTAGGTGTGCATAATTATTAGGCAACTTCCTTTCCTTTGGCAAAATGGGTCAAAAGAAGGACTTGACAGGCTCAGAAAAGTCAAAAATAGTGAGATATCTTGCAGAGGGATGCAGCACTCTTAAAATTGCAAAGCTTCTGAAGCGTGATCATCGAACAATCAAGCGTTTCATTCAAAATAGTCAACAGGGTCGCAAGAAGCGTGTGGAAAAACCAAGGCGCAAAATAACTGCCCATGAACTGAGAAAAGTCAAGCGTGCAGCTGCCAAGATGCCACTTGCCACCAGTTTGGCCATATTTCCGAGCTGCAACATCACTGGAGTGCCCAAAAGCACAAGGTGTGCAATACTCAGAGACATGGCCAAGGTAAGAAAGGCTGTAAGACGACCACCACTGAACAAGACACACAAGCTGAAACGTCAAGACTGGGCCAAGAAATATCACAAGACTGATTTTTCTAAGGTTTTATGGACTGATGAAATGAGAGTGAGTCTTGATGGGCCAGATGGATAGGCCCGTGGCTGGATTGGTAAAGGGCAGAGAGCTCCAGTCCGACTCAGACGCCAGCAAGGTGGAGGTGGAGTACTGGTTTGGGCTGGTATCATCAAAGATGAGCTTGTGGGGCCTTTTCGGGTTGAGGATGGAGTCAAGCTCAACTCCCAGTCCTACTGCCAGTTTCTGGAAGACACCTTCTTCAAGCAGTGGTACAGGAAGAAGTCTGCATCCTTCAAGAAAAACATGATTTTCATGCAGGACAATGCTCCATCACACGCGTCCAAGTACTCCACAGCGTGGCTGGCAAGAAAGGGTATAAAAGAAGAAAATCTAATGACATGGCCTCCTTGTTCACCTGATCTGAACCCCATTGAGAACCTGTGGTCCATCATCAAATGTGAGATTTACAAGGAGGGAAAACAGTACACCTCTCTGAACAGTGTCTGGGAGGCTGTGGTTGCTGCTGCACGCAATGTTGATGGTGAACAGATCAAAACACTGACAGAATCCATAGATGGCAGGCTTTTGAGTGTCCTTGCAAAGAAAGGTGGCTATATTGGTCACTGATTTGTTTTTGAATGTCAGAAATGTATATTTGTGAATGTTGAGATGTTATATTGGTTTCAATGGTAAAAATAAATAATTGAAATGGGTATATATTTGTTTTTTGTTAAGTTGCCTAATAATTATGCACAGCAATAGTCACCTGCACACACAGATATCCCCCTAAAATAGCTAAAACTAAAAACAAACTAAAAACTACTTCCAAAAATATTCAGCTTTGATATTAATGAGTTTTTTGGGTTCATTGAGAACATGGTTGTTGTTCAATAATAAAATTAATCCTCAAAAATACAACTTGCCTAATAATTCTGCACTCCCTGTATATATATATATACACACACATACACATTATTAACATGTGTAGTCTGTTCTAGATGTGACTCCTGAGGATAATTTAAAAGTGCCAAATAATGTCACTTGTTAATTATCTTCAGAGGACTGTGTTGTGAAGCCCGGAGGCAGAGCACCAGAGAAGAGGTGCACCGGAGATGACAGCTAGCAATTTCTGCAGAGACGACTCAGATTACAGCTGTATGCGAATATGCTACAAAAAGTATGTGTTCCAAAGAAATTAGTAAAAAATGAATGTATATATACATAGCTAATTAAAACCTCATATTGTAACTTTTTTTTAAATTTAAATCCGTATACATGATTATGGAGGCACCCATCTTACCGGAGCTGCTTTTAACGGTATTTAGAAATGCTTACAGAAGCCACATGGACCACTGGCACAAAGGACAGGAGATGACTGTGACATCAGTGTTTTATTTTTTATTTTTAGGCATACACTACTATCGACCAGTGAAAAGGTAATTGTACACGGAGGGAGTAGTTGTGTTCAAAACCTGTTGTGAATGGTGCATACTGTGTTAATCCCGTGTGTGATGATGAGATAACTGAAGAAAACTGATCTGATCTCTACAACAAGAAGTGTTAGCCTATTATCAGGCATAGTGGTCAGTGTAAAAAAAAAAGCAAACTTTTAGGATTTAAAAAAAAAAAATTATTTAATCAATATGTTATGTTCTGATGAAACTTTCTCTTAAAGAAAACTTAAAGGGGTTATCCAACTCTTTAAAAACTGATGACCTACCCTTCGGATCAGTGGTGGTCTGACACCCAGGACCCCCCCCCCCCCCCGATCGGCTATTTGAGAAAACTCTGGCACTCTTGTGAGTGCCATGGCTTCTAGAAGCTTACCCTGCTTTACCACTGCCTGGCGCTGGCAATCAAAGCATCCAGGGAAGGGCTGGCCACAAAAAGGAGTGGAGATAGGGTGTAACATGGTGACTCCCCCATTGCACTAAAGTCTTAATTTGAAAATTAAGAACAAGTATCATAAGTTGGGAACTAAGCCTCCGATCAATAAAAGAAAAACAGCGTTTCCACCAGGTGAACCACAGCCATGTGTCTATGCAAATTGACAGGGAGGTCACTGATGACGGCTCTCTTTATATGTCAAGCTAAATGGCATCTGTATGGCATATACTACCCTGCAGGTTATATCATTCCTGAATATCTAATGAAGGTTCACTATGGGTTTGCTTTAGGCCTCATGCACATGGCCGTTACTCGGCCGTGCCCGTATTGCGGTCCGCAAATCTGGAACCTGTGGTGCGGAGCGGAACAGAGCATGGAACCCCAACAAGCACTACAGAGTGCTTCTGTGGGATTTCCCTCCATGCCTCTGCACTGCAAAAAAATAGAACATGGTCTATTTTTGGGGAGAGCGGACAGACCCATTCAAGTTGAATGGGTCTGGATTCGTCAGCGGAATCCGCACGGATGTTGCTCGTGCATTAGGGACCGCAAATTGCAGAACGGCAGGGCAACGGCTGTGTGTATGAGGCCTTAAGAGGAGTAAAAATAAGCTGCTGCAATAGTCAAAAACACTTATCCTCCATAACCACTTGTGATAAATGCAAATACACCAGATGCTAATGCAGCCCTTTAAACAAAGCAACGGCACAATTGTCATGTAATCGGCTTTGCCTTTATTTGTTTCCAAAATAACGCAATCAGTCATCTCTATTTACTAATCAATGCACTCTGGACATGCAAAAATGAATCGCTCTAATTATCTCTTAATAATAAAGCGGTAATTGGTTTTCTGACAAGGCTGAAATGTGGTGCACGCCGATGCTGATGGGTTAGGCTGCAATGTTTACTACCAATAACTGCACAATGTTCAATGTAAAGGTTTTAATTAAAAATAGTCACCGCAGCTCCGCAGAAAAACAAAGAGCAGACTGCGGAGGGGTTGCCGGGCACAATGCGGACTTCAGTAGGAAACAAAGATGTATAAAGCCAAGTACATCTAGATATGAAGCTCAACAAATACAAACAACTTGTGCTTGTGCCGTCCATAAATAAAACTGCACCACTGGTCATGATGCATTATTCCAGGAAATGAGCTTGTGCACCAGCCATACATCAGACCGACGTTCCCAGGAGCTCCAAAAGAGCAAAAGCTAAGACCTGTTTAGCCATGTAAATCTTTCTGTCAACGCGTAAATGAGCACAATCTAACACAATCAACACATTTTATAAAATGAAGTCTTCAAATCTGAGCCTTGCAAACAAAGTGGCTCTGAAGTGTGCGGCTAAATGTGCCTCGTGCCTCACAGCCCTCGTGTCACGCCAGCTCCATGTCTCTTCTCTTCAGGACTGCGCTGCCACAAACGCCACTAGGACAAGTCCTCAAATCGCTCACAGCAGCCTGCCACCGGCCGACATGAAGCACAAATGATTGATAACAAAACCTGCCTGCTTTCACTTCTCATTTGACAGCGACAAAACAGTCCCTGCCCGCTTGGGCTGGCATTCGTCATAAATCAATAGCATTTTCATCACTCAGAAGGAGCTGCCTGCTCTCCTCAGTCCATCTGGTTCTGCTTTTCTATTCCCTGCTACGGCCATTTCTCGAAGGTGAATGATTGAATATTGAGATTTCCTGATTCATCAACCTGCAAGACATGAAACTTTGAACACCATGCCAAGTTAAGTGCCATTTAATAGAGAAGAATGTGGCACTGCAGTATAAATTGTATTTGTGAAAGCAGAAAGTTCCACATCATGTGCTAATAGGACAGAGAGGTCAAGTACGGGAAGCGCATAATAAACGCACAAATTCCTACCTAACATTAGACAATTTCCATGAATGTGCGTTCTAACACTATACTATACCAAACTACCTCCTATCGGATTTCTTCCACAGTGGATGCCCCTCTTCCTTTCTCCCAAGTTGACTCTTTACTCCTGCTTCCATAGTGCACTTCCTCTTAGGGCTCATGCACACGACCGTATGTATTTTGCAGTCTGTGAAAAGCGGATCCGTAAAAAATACGGATAATGTCCGTGTCCATTCTGTATTTTGCAGAACAGAGCAGCTGGCCCCTAATATAACAGTACTATACTTGTCCGTCATGCGTTCTATATTTTTGCAGATGGACATATGGAAACAGAATGCACGCGGAGTAACTTCCGTTTTTTAGGGACCCATTACAATGAATGATTCCGCATACAGTCTGCAAAAAAAGCGGGTAGGACACGGAAAGAAAATATGTTCGAGTCCTTAAAGGCAGTTTGATAGCAATTAAAGGGGTTTTCCAAGATTTTTCCCCCCAGAGGATAGGTTATCAGTTTATCCTTTTAATATACAGCGGTTGACATGAAGCGCTAATCTGAAGAAGTTGTGGCTATGTACTATACCATATAATACACACATCAGGAGTTTCACAACATATTGTTGAGGGTCTTTCCTTCACCATACTCTTTTTAAAGAGGTTTTCCAGTATTTGTAGTGAGTTCTCTAGTAAGGAAAGATTCAGATGACCGTGCTCAGGAAACAAAGCCCATGTGTCGGACACATATAATGGACCGACCATGGTTTTCCAGACCCGAACTGACTGCACCACAGTCATTTATCATATGGTCAGTTCTTATCAGATTTTGGGGCTATTGTACTGCGCTCCCATTATCTGAGTGAGAGAAAGTTAGGGAGTCCACACTCCTGATATCTCCATTATCTATCTGTAGACATGACAGCAGCTGGTCTCCACCCATAAGCTGAGGGAGAACTGAACATTACAGAAACAGCCTGCAGAGGGAAAAGTGCTACAATTACAGATACAAGTGAAATAATGGCCTGATATAGTGTTATTCCTCATGTACATATACATGACAACTTATTCTGAAAAAAAAATAATAATAATTAACTGTAACAAAGGTACTGTAGGCTCTAAGTGACAAGAGGTTTGCTATATCTGTAAGAGTGTATATATATATATATATATATATATATAACTGACCCCTTCAGGACCTCTGCTGTACATGTACAGCTGAAGTCCAGGGTTTAAACATGGTTTTGGAGACTTAACTCCTCAGATGATGTGGTCCACCACACTGAGATCGAGGGAGCCATTTTGTTGATGTGGCTACCTTGGGCGTTCTGCAGGCTTCAAGGCTTCCTACAGCAATGTTGCTATGGGGTCATAACAGTGCATGGGAGAAACTATCAGACAATTACAATAAAAATAAAAAAGTGGGAAAAAAGTTATTAAATATATAAAAATTATAATCACTCCCCTTTCTCTATATTAAAAATAAGCAATAAAAGGTCATAAGTAGTGCCACATCCTAAAATACTCGTACTATAATTATTCCGTATGGTGAAAAAAAAAAAAAAAAAAAAAAAGGCAAATTTACGATAGTTGGGAAGGTGTTAATGAAGATAATATAAGTTTCTCTTTGCATTGTATAGCAGTAAAGGGTACTCGTCACCAGGACTGCAACATATGTGCTTTGTATACGGTGTTGATTTCAGGTCCACTAAATCATGAGGAATAGCCACTTCCTGCCTACATTAAAGGCCACTTTCAGGTTACTGTTTACCAATGTGTATGTAAGATGACTATATGGTTCTTACTAATATAGTCTCTGTTTAAATTCTGCACTGTTTCCTATATTTCATAAGGTATGCCCTCGTTTGTCAAGTCTTTTGTGCTGTCTTGAATATAAAATGTGACCAGGCAAATCACCTCCATTTACATACACTGCTCCTGCACTAAACTCCCAACAGAACAATTACAGATGTCAGGTGCACAGTATGTGAGTGGAGGAGACATCACATGGAGGTTACACGACCCTCCATTAGCAGCCATTTTTGGACAAGACCTCTGTAAGGACAGCACAAATAAATTGGCAAACAAGGGGACATACCTTATGAAATATAGAAAATGCCACAGAATTTCAACAAAGGCTATATTAGTAAATGCCATATAGACACTTTACAAACACAGTGGTCAACAGTAACCAGAAAGTGGCCAACTCCTTTAATTCGGGAAATGATAATGATGATCTATCCCCAGGATAGGTCATAATTATCACATTAGTAGGGGTCTGTGTCCCAGCACCCCACCAGACAGCTGCTTCAGTGAGTTGTCACTGGAGCTCTGGTGAGCGCAGCGGGCTCCTGGCAGCTTACCAAGCACAGCACCGTACACAGTATGGCTGAGCCTGGTATTGCATCTTAGCCCCATTGACTTGAATGTGACTGAGATACAACTAGGCCATGTGACGTCACATGGCCTAGAAAGAGGCTGTGGGGCTCACTGAGCACCAGGCCTCTTCTAAGAGCTGATCGGTTTGGGTCCCGGAATTCGGACCCCATTCGATCTGAAATTGATGGTCTATCCTGAAGATAGGTCATCAATATATTTTCTCTTATAACCCCTTTAAGCTGATCTTTCTAAAGGGAATGGGAGTTTCTACCTTGGAAACTTACGTTTCTCCTTTTTATACAATGCAATATATAGAAAAGAAACATCAAGGACCTAATGAATGTACACTCAAAAATAACGTTCTACACAAGGAATATGCTTTGGAAAAAAAGAGTGAAAAACTGCCAATTCTAACAACAACAAAAAACAAGCTGGCTGCAAACACATAGCTGCCATGATGTATCAATGTGTGCAATCTTCATACCCAGACTGCAATAACCATCAGCACATGGTTTATGACATGGCCGTGGCATCATTCATACTCTTATAAACCAAACTGTCTTTGACTGCACGCATGGTACATCACAATGACCAGAATCTCCAATTTGTGGTGTTTAAGTGGAACAGAGATCTATCTTTGATGAAGCTACAAGTCCCAATACTAGCACTGTAGTGATAGCTCAATTTATCACCCCCGCCTCTAGAGGTTCACAAATACCATCTATTTGGAGACATTGCCGTGTGGAGCACGATGTAAGTAAGACTGTTGCCTTGGAAACTGACGTATGAGCCCAAGAACAAGCGGGAGGAATGGTGAATACCTGCCAAAGCCTAACTGGGGTCCCAACCAAAATGTAACATCAAACCAATGCTAATGGAGATTACTACCCATGAATCATGTCGAGGTGCATTGTAGAGCCTCCTTCACACGTCAGTGGTTTATCAGTGAAGGATCAGTGTTTGAGCTATTTTTTGCCCTCCATGTGTCATCTGTATTTGACTGCTAAAACAAAATTTAGTTTCCAAAGAATTTCCTGGCAGTGATCCGTGAATCACAGATGAAATATGGATACCATCCGTCTTGTGTCCATGTCTTTTCAGCAACCCATAGATTTTAATAAGCGTGAGAGATCCGTAAACTCGGACAAAAACAGCGCATGCATCCGGAAAGTAACCCCAGACAGCCGGATTGTGGAAAATCACGGATGTGTGAATACACACATTAAAATCAATTGACACGTGTTCTGTCTGTTGAGAACCCAGACGTTTGAATAAGGCCTAAGGCCTAATGAACATGAGTGTATTTTTTTATCCGCGAGTTTTCTGTATTTTTTGGCAGATATTACACTGACCCATCCATTTTGTGGGGCTGTGCACACATCTGTATTTTGTGTGTGTGTGTGTGTGTGTGGATATTTTACAAATTATAGAACGTGCCCTATTCTGGTCTGCATTGTGGACATGAACAGTCATTACTATTGATGGGAGTGAGAAAAATGCGGAGCGCACGCGGAAGGTATCGTTATTTGGCAGATTCATTGTTTTTACCCGAAAGACATGTTCGTGTGCATAAGGCTTTGTTAAAGGGGTTTTCTGGGAATGCAATACTCATGGCCTATGCCAACTTTGAAATGCCAGTGGTAGGGGTTCAGTAGGAGTGAGTAGTTCTTTTTATGCTTTGTGGCCCATGTAAAATAAAGAATAACTCCCAGAAACCCCCTTTAATCTAGTGCACACATACACAACTGGCAATGTTAATGCAAATGTTAGAATAATGTGTCCTTTGGGTTCTCTGCAGAAGCCGTATATTTACAGCAAAGGATTGGATGATGTCCAGTTATCTGGTCTTGTCACTGGCTCTAAAGCCATACATGTGAGATAATGATCAAACACATTGTGGACAGTCGTCCATGGGATCCTTCATACGATCGTACCAACTAAATGGGCTGGCCAGCGAAGCCGTTTTTTATAGAAACTGACTCCCTGGTATTTGAGCACAATGGCAAATGTTCATGCCATTAACATGCAGTTTAAGCCGATAAAGGGCTGAAGTTTTCCAGCAGGGGGGATTACATTTTCGGCAGACAAGAGTTTGCTGTTGGCAGTTGTGATCCTTCGCACTAGTTTCTTAAACGACAGTAGGAAGGAATGGTCAAAACTGGCCATTCTGGCCAACTTTAATCTCGTATGTATAGCCAACGTTAATCTCATGTATGGTAAACTTCAATCTCATGTATGGTAAACTTCAATCTCATGTGTGGTGCAAACTTTAATCTCGTGTGTGGTCAGCGTTACCTCCTGTGTGGCCAACGTTAATCCCACGTGTGTGGCCAACGTTAATCTCACGTGTGTGGTCAGTGTTACCTCCTGTGTGGCCAACGTTAATCCCACGTGTGTGGTCAGCGTTACCTCCTGTGTGGCCAACGTTAATCTCACGTGTGTGGTCAGCGTTACCTCCTGTGTGGCCAACGTTAATCCCACGTGTGTGGTCAGCGTTACCTCCTGTGTGGCCAACGTTAATCTCACGTGTGTGGCCAACGTTAGTCTCATGTGTGTGGCCAACGTTAGTCTCACGTATGTGGTTACCTTAAATATACAGTCCCTAGAAGTGTATAAACCAATACAGGACGCCACTGACATCTGGGGAGGGGGACATTGGAAAACGTAGAAGAGGGGACCTGAGCGGAGGGTATTCAGCTATAAGTTTCTGGATATTATACAGATAAATTGTTACAGAAAAAGTTACTTTATAAGTAAAATGGGACTTTAAATGCCCTTTTATAATATAGATACGTAACGTTCATTTTGCCAATGAGATTTGCTGACTATTTATGTCCCCTGCTAACACTATATTTGCTCAGGAATCAGACTTCATAAAAGCCAGTTAATTTGCTTTCATGGCGTCCTATATTTCACATTTTAGTTTACTTATAATTATTTACATAGCATAAGCTGGAAACAGTGTACACCAGCTGAATGACAGATGCTTCGCTCCAAATTTCCCTCATTTGCTAGTATATTTAATTGCCGTAAGAACATCAAGTTTTTGTCATTTATTACCGAAATGTATGGGGATGACAGCTACTTAAATACCGCTGCGGAGAGAAAACAGTCAGTACAAACCTAATAAGTGCGATTGCCCAGGGCCATGTGAGTGCAGCACCAAATTAAAATAAAGGCAAAGCTCCGGAGGACAGCACCGATACCCCCGGCACATCAATGCTGTATTTAAACTAAGATAAATACTTGTTAAAATTTACACGGGATGAGTCTCGGGGGGGACGATGTCAAATTAATATCCATGTCAACAGTGTACTTTCTGCAGATTCCACGCAGCCAACGGCTTCCTCAAGTCACCGATCACCAGTTGTCAGAGCCGGCGTCAAGCTGTGTGCGCACGCCCCCACCTAGTGGCACTGTCAGACCTGTTGGTTGCTCTTTTCCCATTTCAGAGCGGCAGACGTTTGCCTTCAGCAGCAATGCTTTGGGGGGAGTAAAGAGGGGGGCAATGCATACTGTTTGCCCAGAAGCACTGGCTTTTCGACAACAGTGCTAGCTGAGGCGAGGACAGAAGGAAGAACAAATGGCTACAATTAGCATTCGCCCTGCTCCTTGAAGCAGAATTTAGTTTCTATGGCAACCTGAGCTGTCCAGACGACACAGGGCTATGACAGACTGGTGAACCGCATTGTAAGGGTTTGTATGGAACAGCTGGCACGCACGTAAACACCTCATTCAGTGGTCGCCACGTTACATTGGGAGAAAATGGAGCGTCTTCAGTTTCTGGCCCATATGAATGCACCCAGATTGTCTGGATGCAATTAAGAAACCACTTTCACCTATTCTTCACCAAGCAACAAATAAACATTGGGATTCTGCCAAATGCGAGATTTTCTCCCAACAATGTTAATTCTCCAGCAGGTAGTGTAGCCATACTTTCCAGAGGAGGGAAAAAATAAAACAGTCAACCTAAGAAATGACAGCAAAGTGTGCGGTACGTCCTGCAGAAGAGGCCGTCTGCATGCTGCTGCAAGATAAGGCCGAGGCCATTTCATTACACTGCCAGACATGACGCATTCTTTAGTAAGGTTACATTTAAATGAAGCAAACAATTTCCAAAATGATTTTCTTTGAAAATGTTGGAAGCCAAATGATACAAAGCAGCTCTATTAGCAGGCCTTTGTTTGAGGCTGGGGTAGAAGAATAGAGGAGAGGTGTAGGGACGTCTGCGGTGATGCCTCAGTCCTCGTCAGTTCTGGAAAACACAGGCGCAGGACAGCCGGGCAAACGCTGCGTCCGAACTGTGTGGGGTCTATTCATGGGTGGTTTATATGTGGATTGTATAAGAGAAAGCTCTGTCCTTAGTAGGATTAGGGTGTATTCCTGGCCTTATACATTTAGGGGCACATTTTTCTAAAACGCTGGTCTTATTAAGGCCCTGTGCTGGCGGTGGATTCGCCAAAGTTACAAAAAAGTGCCGGCCTCTCCATAACTTCGGTGGATCCACCGTCCAGTCTAAATGGAAGCCAGCTTCCTTGCTGTCTAACATTTAAACCATTTTCTACACCTAAACCAGGCATAGAAAATTGTAAATGAGACGAGCCTGCCGGCCGATCCCCTTCCCCACTAACTTTTGTAGACCTGGCATGAGCAGGGTGAAAGTGCAGATCGCGGCACAAAGGACCTTTGCGCAGAAATCTGCGCCAGGCATACGCTTAATATATATAGTCGTAATTCTGGTTCATAGGTACTAAGGGGCCATTTATCTATTGAATACAGGTGTGTCCTTTCTTCGATTTTCTCTTGACTCAAGATATTCAGATACCCCCCACAATGCCAGACAGAATAAGGCATAAGGATTTTTTTTTTAAGCTGGTCATCTCATGTGAACTCATCTCAACAAATTCAAGAGTCAAGAGGGGTCCTGTACCTCACAATGATCCATAGAGCTCACCATTCATTGCTCCAAATACTCAGCCACATTTATTTCAGGCTGGCAGCTCAAGGGGTGAGTTATTTCTGCTCCCAATGACAGCCTGGGGGGTGTCTTTTCTGCTGTAGTTCCAGCCCTATCATAGTTTAGGGAACGTGTGCTTTCTGCAACTGCAACTCTCTTCCTGTAACTGTCACAGCTTCGAACAGTAGATTTAGCTGGTGGAAGAATGGAACCGAGCATGTGTGACCACCTCAGTAGGTGGACGTGCACAGTACTATACAGATTAAAGGTGCTGTGCCATAAACTATGTTTCACTCAAGTTTATTTTCATCAATTACTGTACATCCCATTCCTCCTTGGATTGTTTTTTTTTTTTCCATGCTTAAATCCTACTTTCTGGTTTCTCATGTGTAGTGTGCACTACCCCCTGACTGCCTCTGCTAGGACAGGGAGATGTGTCCTGACATCAGCAGGACATGTGACATTAACTTGTCCTGTGGCTGGCACTTTTGCAATGACATTTGGGTTACCAGACACTGATTTATATAGTTTTTTAAATCAGATAATTTTTATTAACAATTACCAGACACTGCTTTTAGCGGTGCATACTATTATTCAGTACATGGTAGACCATAATGTCCAATTTCCGGCATAAATGCTGGGTTTTGGCCAAAAACCGTTGCATGCAATAGTTTTCTGTCCGTCCGACAGCCGACATTTGTGCCGGATCTGATAAATAAAGATATGAATGCAGCCTTAGCGATCCATGGCTTCATTCTAGAGAAAAAGAAGTTTAGGAAGGACTGGCACAGGAAGCAGGAGGAGCAGGGGTGCACAGAGTGGTTTGGGCCTGTCTTTAAGGGCACCATAATTGCTGATTTGCATATGGATTAAAAGTCCTATTTCTCTAGAATGAAGCAATGGATAGTTAAGTGAAAGGTATCATTATATTCAGCTAAAGTAGCTGTAGTGACAGTCTCACTTTAAAGTAATTCTGGCACCAGTTTTATGATACCGCATCAAATGGAGGCAAGTGTGCTGAGCAAAACACTGGGTCAGTATTTAAACTGACCCAGTCCTTTTTGCTAAAATGTGTATTGAATAGTCCTGGCACAGGCTGAGCACTGGAGTCCGCTCATTACAGGGCACCAGCTCAGGAGTCCTCATATTTATGAGCTCCCGGGCTAGCCACACCCTCCACTGCTGATTGGCAGCTTCCTGTAGCAATCAGTGTCAGGGGGCAGGGAGAGCTGGAAGATCATGAATGTGAGGACTCTCTGGCATGCACTATGTGCTGTACAGCTACTTTGCTCAGCTTGTGCTGCAGTTGTGCAACACAGATTTTAGCCAAACGACTGTCAATTCCAATAAGTGATCTTTTCTCAGGGTGTCAGTCACTGGTAACAGATTCCCTTTAGGCCTCAAGCACACGACTGCAGTTTTGGTCTGCATCCGATCCATCTGGTGATTGGATGCGGACCCATTCATTTCAATGGGGGAGCAAAAGATTCGGACAGCACACTGTGTGCCGTCCACATCCGTATATCCGTTCCATGGCCCGACAAAAGATAGATCATGCCCTATTCTTGTCCGTTCACAGTCTATGGCTCTGACGGAAACAGCAGCTCTGTGGAGTTTCACCTCAACAAACAGCACAATGTAAAAGAACACAGGGACATCTGATCTATCACACGATGACATTTACTACTGTAATCCCTGCTAAATGCAAAGGAGCCATTTTCATTGAATACAGTAACTAGCAGAATTTACACAAATTATACAAACAGAAAAATGAAGCCAATGTGAATGTCATGAGGCAGCTGTTCTGTATATTATATGAATAAAGTGCAGGGCTTCACATTACGTGGACAGTTTGATATACTTTCCTGGCAGGAGGAATGCATCAGCTAAAAATCCACAATGTTCTTGCCAAAATTAGCTGGTATATTTTACATCAGTCTCTGGAAATCCTTGACCTGGGCGAAGGACTGAAATGGCTTCGGAGATGATGACAACTGGATTTTAGTTCAAACAGACTCCTACCTTTTCCACTCCATGCAAGCTAGATATGGGAATCACTTTTATATACAGTTGCAAGAAAAAGTATGTAAACCCTTTGGAATGATAGGGATTTCTGCACAAATTGGTCATAAAATGTGATCTGATCTTCATCTAAGTCACAACAATAGACAATCACAGTCTGCTTAAACTAATAAAACACAAAGAATTAAATGTTACCATGTTTTTATTGAACACACCATGTAAACATTCACAGTGCAGGTGGAAAAAGTATGTGAACCCTTGGATTTAATAACTGGTTGAACCTCCTTTGGCAGCAATAACTTCAACCAAACGTTTCCTGTAGTTGCAGATCAGACGTGCACAACGGTCAGGAGTAATTCTTGACCATTCCTCTTTACAGAACTGATCAGTTCAGCAATATTCTTGGGATGTCTGGTGTGAATCGCTTTCTTGAGGTCATGCCACAGCATCTCAATCAGGTGGAGGTCAGGACTCTGACTGGGCCACTCCAGAAGGCGTATTTTCTTCTGTTTAAGCCATTCTGTTGTTTATTTACTTCTATGCTTTGGGTCGTTGTCCTGTTGCAACACCCATCTTCTGTTGAGCTTCAGCTGGTGGACAGATGGCCTTAAGTTCTCCTGCAATAATGTCTTGATAAACTTGGGAATTCATTTTTCCTTCGATGATAGCAATCCGTCTAGGCCCTGACGCAGCAAAGCAGCCCCAAACCATGATGCCCCCACCATCATACTTCACAGTTGGGATGAGGTTTTGATGTTGGTGTGCTGTGCCTCTTTTTCTCCACACATGGTGTTGTGTGTTTCTTCCAAACAACTCAACTTTGTTTTCATCTGTCCACAGAATATTTTGCCAGTACTGCTATGGAACATCCAGGTGCTCTTGTGCAAACTGTAAACGTGCAGCAATGGGTTTTTTTGGACAGTAGTGGCTTCCTCTGTGGTATCCTCCCATGAAATCCATTCTTGTTTAGTGTTTTACGTATCGAAGATTTGCTAACAGGGATGTTAGCATATGCCAGAGACTTTTGTAATTCTTTAGCTGACACTCTAGGATTCTTCTTCACCTCATTGAGCAGTCTGCGCTGTGCTCTTGCCGTCATCTTTACAGGACGGCCACTCCTAGGGAGAGTAGCAGCAGTGCTGAACTATCTCTATTTATAGACAATTTGTCTTACCGTGGACTGATGAACAGAAAGGCTTTTGTAAATACTTTTATAACCCTTTCCAGCTTTATGCAAGTCAACAATTCTTAATCGCAGGTCTTCTGAGAGCTCTTTTGTGTGACGCATCAATTACATCAGGCAATGCTTCTTGTAAAAAGCAAACAAAGAACCGGTGTGTGTTTTTTATAGGGCAGGGCAGCTGTAACCAACACCTCCAATCTCATCTCATTGATTGGACTCCAGTTGGCTGACACCTCATTCCAATTAGCTCTTGGGGATGTCATTAGTCTAGGGGTTCACATACTTTTTCCACCTGCACTGTGAATGTTTACATGGTGTGTTCAATAAAAACAGTAGCATTTAATTCTTTGTGAGTTATTAGTTTAAGCAGACTGTGATTGTCTATTGTTCGGACTTAGATGAAGATCAGATCACATTTTATGACCAATTTGTGCAGAAATCCATATCATTCCAAAGGGTTCACATACTTTTTCTTGCAACTGTATGTGTCAGGAAAAAGCCTTTAAAAGTGTAATTTTAAGCCTAAATGCACGTGAAAAAATCTCAAACTATTTGCGTATGGCTGATTAACTATTTTCTATTTCATTCTGCCCACAGAATGCTTTAGAGATTTCCACACAAAAAGTTAAATCAGCCATACAGTATCCTAGTAAACAGCGGGAGTCACATCAGTAGCCATCGCCGTCTAAGCAGCTCATTTAAAGGTGACACTAATATAGTTGCACCTACAGCTGGAAAATCGTAACCATGCTTCATGTAGAGCATTTAACCCCTTTGGGACACAGCCTTATTTCACCTTAAGGACCAGGCCATTTTTTGCAAATCTGACCAGTGTCACTTTAAGTGGTGATAACTTTAAAACACTTTGACTTATGCAGGCCATTCTGAGATTGTTTTTTCGTCACATATTGTACTTCATGACACTGGTAAAATGAAGTAAAATTTTTTTTGAAGTTTTTATTTATAAAAAAAAAAACAAATTTACCAAAATTTTTTAAAAAATTGCAAATTTCCAAGTTTCAATTTCTCTACTTCTATAATACATAGTAATACCTACAAAAATAGTTATTACTTTACATTCCCCATATGTCTACTTCATGTCTGGATCAATTTGACCATGATATTTTATTTTTGGGGGATGTTACAAGGCTTAGAAGTTTAGAACCAAATCTTGAAATTTTTCAGAAATTTTCAAAAACCCACTTTTTAGGGACCAGTTCAAGTCTGAAGTCACTTTGTGAGGCTTACATAATAGAAATCACCCAAAAACTACACACCTCAAAGTATTCAAAACTGATTTTACAAACGTCATTAACCCTTTAGGTGTTCCACGAGAGTTAATGGCAAATGGTGCTAAAATTTGAGAATTAAAATTTTTGGCAAATTTTCCATTTTAATCCATTTTTTCCAGTAACAAAGCAAGGGTTAACAGCGAAACAAAATGCTATATTTATTGCCCCGATTCTGTAGTTTGCAGAAACACCCCATATGTGGCCATAAACTACTGTACGGGCACACAGTAGGGCGTAGAGGGAAAGGTGTGTCGTATGGTTTTTGGAAGATTTTGCTGGACTGTTTTTTTTGACACCATGTCCCATTTGAAGCCCCCCTGATGCACCCCTAGAGTAGAAACTCCATAAAAGTGACCCCATCTAAGAAACTACACCCCTCAAGGTATTCAAAACTGATTTTACAAACTTTGTTAACCCTTTAGGTGTTCCACAAGATTTAATGGAAAATAGAGATACAATTTCAAAATTTCACTTTTTTGGCAGATTTTCCATTTTAATAATTTTTTTCCAGTTACAAAGCAAGGGTTAACAGCCAAACAAAACTCAATATTTATGGCTCTGATTCTGTAGTTTACAGAAACACCCCATATGTGGTCGTAAACCACTGTACGGGCACACAGCAGGGTGCAGAAGGAAAGGAATGCCATACGGTTTTAGAAGGCACATTTTGCTGGACCGTTTTTTTTTAAACCATGTCCCATTTGAAGCCCCCCTGATGCACCCCTAGAAACTCCAAAAAGTGACCCCATTTTAGAAACTACGGGATAGGGTGGCAGTATTGTTGGTACTAGTTTAGGGCACATATGATTTTTGGTTGCTCTATATTACACTTTTTGTGAGGCAAGGTAACAAGAAATAGATGTTTTGGCACCGTTTTTATTTTTTGTTATTTACAACATTTATCTGACAGGTTAGATCATGTGATATTTTTATAGACCAGAGTGTCACGGATGCGGCGATACCTAATATGTATACTATTTTTTTTTTATTTATGTAAGTTTTACACAATGATTTCATTTTTGAAACAGAAAAAATCATGTTTTAGTGTCTCCATAGTCTGAGAGCCATAGTTTTTTCAGTTTTTGGGCAAATATCTTGGGTAGGGTATGATTTTTGCGGGATGAGATGACGGTTTGATTGGCACTATTTTGGGGTGCGTATGACTTTTTGATCGCTTGCTATTACACTTTTTGTGATGTAAGGTGACAAAAAATGGCTTTTTTTACACCTTTATTTTTGTTTTGTTGTTACGGTATTCACCTGAGGGGTTAGGTCATGTGATATTTTTATAGAGCAGGTTATTACGGCGCGGCGATAACTAATATGTATACTTTTTTAAAATTTATGTAAGTTTTACACAATTATTTCTATTTTTGAAACAAAAAATCATGTTTTAGTGTCTCTATATTCTGAGAGCCATAGTTTTTTCAGTTTTTGGGCGATTATCTCAGGGAGGGTCTCATTTTTGCAGGATGAGGTGACGGTTTAAATGGTACTATTTTGGCATACATACGACTTTTTTGATCACTTTTATTACCTTTTTTGGGAAGTAAGGTGGGCAAAATTTCTATTTCATCATAGCTTTTTATTTTTATGGCGTTCACCGTTCGGGTAAAGTAACATGACCGTTTTATAGATAAGGTCGTTACGGACGCGGTGATATCAAACATGTGCAGGGAATTTTATTTTTTCCATTTTTTATTAGTGATAAATGTGTTTTTTGATTTTTACTTTTTTTTTTACCCAGACCCACTTGGTTCTTGAATGATTTGAGCAGGCACCGGGTTCCGATCACCGCCCGCTGGGCAGCGGTGATCGGAACCATACATGACGTACCGGTACGTCATGTGTCCTTAAGTACCAGAACAACATGACGTACCGGTACGTCATGTGTCCTGAAGAGGTTAAAGGGGTTATCCCGTGAAAAATATTCCAGTTTTTAAACCAGCACATGAGTCTGAATCCTTTTGTAATTGTATGTGATTAAAAAATTAGCATAGCCACTGAGCTATTTAATACAATTTATCTATATAGTGCCACCTGCTGTTTGTTTTTTCTTATTTCTTTGACCTGCTCACTGAGAAGGCCGCACATACTCAGTTTCATCCTTCAACTGCCTCCTGAGCTGTGATAGGTAGAGCTGAGACACGCCCCCTTAGGTGCCACAGAAAAGACACTCCCCTTGAGCTGTCAGCTTGATATACCGTAAATCTAGCAGAGCAATGAATGGGGAGATCTCTGGATCCCTGTGAGGTACAGGTTCTAGCTTGGTTAGAAAGAGATTACCATGTACTTTAAGATCTTTTATATACATTTTTTACATTAGTCATGGGATAACCCCTTTAACTTTTAACAATGGGCCAATTTTATATTCTAAGTTATCATTTTGATAATAATAATAATAGACTCTATTCACATTTCTGTTCTGAAACTGTCAGATTTGATTGGTGCTGAATGTAGCACTATCCATCCTGTCAAGGTGGGGCAAGGCTAGTAATATAAATGGAAGCCACAAAACTGGTATGAGCAGAGACTACTGCACGCTGAACTGTGTCTTAAAGGGGCTGTCCAGTTTTAAGAGAAAACCGGACAAGTAGGCAGATTTCCTCGGCTGCAGTGGTGACATGTCGACAACATGTGATCGCTGCAGCCAATCACTCGCCTCGTCAGTGCTCCTCTGAGGTCACTGATTGGCTGCAGCACTAGGGTGGCCAGACAGTCTGGTTTTCTGGCGCAGGGCCTGAAAGGACGCAGGGAGGTACTCCTTTTCAGCAGCCCACCCTCAGACAGCAGCATTGCACTGAACGTGAGTTGCTGGCACAAACTGACTCACTAACAGGCTTCTCTCACCCCCAGTCAATCACTAGAGCCCGCAGACATGGCTCCGTGTGGCTGACTGAGGGAAAGAGAAGCACCCTGGGCTGCCCCCATCTCACCTTCTGGTCTGAAAGTTCTCGCCCCACAGTTTGGGGGCGTGGTCGGTGAAGTCCGGCTTTCTGGGGTGAAGCCAGTGGCCACCCTATGCAGCACTCATGTTGTCGAGATGATGTGACAGCTGCAGCCTGGAAAACAGAGCCCTGTCGGGCAGCGCAGGATCTGTCAGATAAGTAATTGTTACTTTTTCTTTACAGGTTGATTCCTCTTGAAACTGGACAACCCCTTTAAGGGTTCTTCTGACATATTGGGGCAGAATTGCTCTAAAATGCAGGCAGTCCAAAGTTGTGTCAGTGAACAAATGGTTCGCACCTTATAACTATCTGCACAGTCCCTCTCGTAAGCGGAACTTTACTGTCAGGGCTCATGCACAAGAATGTATTTTCTTTCCGTGTCCATTCAGGGTTTTTTTGCGGACCGTATGCGGAACCATTCATTTCAATGGGTCCGCAAAAAAAAACAGAAGGTTCTCCATGTGCATTCAGTTTCCGTATGTCCGTATTTACATTCTGCAAAAAAATAGAACATGTCCTATTATTGTCTGCATTGCAGGGCCAGCTGTTCCGTTCCACAAAATACGGAATGCACGCGGACCGCAAAATACATACGGTCGTGTGCATGAGGCCTCAATCTAACATCCCAGAATACACTGCCTTTGGGTAACAAGAATAGAGATGAGCGAATTTCATATTTTGAAATTTGTTCACACTTCGTTTGGTGGTAGAAGGTAAAGTGTTTTGTGGATTCCGTTACCACGTTCCATAACGCAATTCTATGACGGATTCGTCCCGTTATGCAGGGGAGTCCTCTCCTGCATAACGGAAATGGGACAGATCCGTTTGGCAGCCCATAGACTTCTATTATATGATGGAATGAATAACGGAATGCCTCTAAATGCCTCTAATTAGTTATGGTCCGTGGTAACGGAATTCATAACGCAATTCTGCTTTTGCCACCAAACGAAGTGTGAACGAATTTCATAAGTAGAAATTCGCTCATCTCTAAACAAGAACATTGCATTCAGAATTCAGAATTTATCTTCAGACATGAACAGAGAAGACAATATCATATAACGTGGGATCATTACCCAGTAAATAATGCTTATTCTATAGGCATACACAGTATTTTATATATTGTTATATATGGACCTGAAAGGGTCGCTACTAACAGCAATGTGTTCTACTGCTAAGTTTATACAACCTAACTGGAATGAATAGGAATGAGATTCTGACACTGCCTTTGGTTCCTCAGCCCTGAAGACACTGAATATGCAGTCTACAGGGACTGTATGAAGAAACAGAGTTCAACCCTGTAAAGCAAGGGTGAGAATGCAGTGCCCTGAAAGGGCCCGGAGGTGAAGTCATCTAAAACAGACTTATTCCAACGGAAATATTCTTGTTTTCCCTGTTTTATATTTTACTCTTCAACATTCGCATTTTGCAGATTTTTTTTTATACATATAAAATAGTCCTTGTACATAAGGACTAAAATACAATGCATATGCCAACCTTAGGCCACCAGTTTACAAACCACATAACTTGAATGCACATAGACAGTACTAATCCTAGTACAACCTGAGGCCTCAGAGTTGAAATCTCCCAGAATCCTTTCTGGTTTGTGTCTGCACAGGCCATGCTCTGATGATTTGCTCCCGGGAAGTGCACCCAAATAGATTTTCCGAAAAACTTTTTGGACATATACAAATCAGGGCGGTACTGGCTGTCACTGGAGAAACTCAGCGGGTGTATGAAAATCTATTTATATTGCTGCCCCATGGGGAATAAAATATGGACAACTACACAACTGTAGATAGCACTGTATCGGAGTTTCTACTCCTTAACAAGACTGAATAGGGCAATTGCTGAATGAGATGCCTTCGATATAAGTGCAGTGGTGTACCTTCAATGGAGGCCAACCACACGACTGTTAAGGGCTCTTTCACACTTGCGCTTTTGTTTTCCGGCATAGAGTTCCGTCGTCGGGGCTCTATGCCGGAAGAATCCTGATCAGTTTTATCCCCATGCATTCTGAATGGAGAGAAATCCGTTCAGGATGCATCAGGATGTCTTCAGTTCAGAACCGGAACGTTTTTTAGCCGGAGAAAATACCGCAGCATGCTGCGCTTTTTGCTCCGGTCAAAAATCCTGAACACTTGCCGCATCGACGGATCCGGAATAATAGCCCATTGAAATGTATTATTCCGGATCCGTCCTAACATCTTCAGTTGTTACGACGCAACGACGGATCCGGAAGTTGCGTCTGCGGCAGGAAGTAGGAAAGACTTGGCTGGCGCGAAAAGAGACTGATCCGGAAATACTGAAGCCAACATCAACGTTTTTTTTCCGGATCCGTCGTACGACGGATCCGGAAAAAAAACGTTGATGTTGGCTTCAGGATTTCCGGATCAGTCTCTTGCCAAAAGACGCATCCAAACTGAAAAAATTATGCGTTCTTACGCGTTTTTCCAGATCCGGCGTGTAATTCTGGCAAATTGAGTACACGACGGATCCGGACAACGCAAGTGTGAAAGAGCCCTAAGCCGGCTAGCGGAAGGGGGGCCAGTGCTGAACTCCTTCTCTTCCCAATGTGTAAAGACTGCATTTTCATACAGCCATCACTAGGGGGAGCTCAGTGCAAAAAGATTGTTACAGCTTACATTTCAGTCAATTGTATCAGCATAAATTTCAATGCAATCAGCTCCCCCTAGAGGTGACAGTTGGCTTTGCAATAGAGGGGAAGCAGGAGATTTATCAATGTATTTTACCACTTAGCTGATGTGAATACACTGATAAATATGGTGTTCAGAATGAGCAGCAAATTTATTAAGCACCTGGTTCCACTTAACTGACATAGAAGTTGGATAAAGTGGGTGAAGCCAATGGTGAGTTTTTTTTGCTAATTGTTTTTTTTTATTTATTAAAATTTCTTCCACTTAAAAAAAATGCCAATTCATAAGAAGACTGGGGGTTAGCACTTTCCATACTACATTCATGCATGCATAATGGGAAACTGGGTAGGGCAGGAAGGCCCATACTAAGTTGCTACTGGACCCTATGAGATCTGTGTACGTATTATGTAGTTTTCCCATGGAGGGAACACAGAACTGTATAATACACACACTGTAGACCCTAGAGAGGGCACTAAAGGCCAGTTAATTGGTTAGCACAGGTAACAGGCACTACTTAGCACACTATGTAGTACAACTTATTGCAGTATAACTACTCTGACATCTGAACGTGATGTCGATACAAGTATTATTTACATTCACATCTTGTGTATTATCTGTTTGACATGTTTGAGCTCTCCAATAAACTTAGCAATTACAAAAAAAAAATCTTACTGCTGCCTCATATTTCCATCAGAATAATAAAAACGGCAGCCCGTTTTCTGTATATTAAGCAAGAGACAGACTGCCTCAAGCTCCCTTTGTTTGCAAACGGACTAAGGCTAAGTCCACATCTGCACTTTAGCATTCCGACACTCTGTTTTGGCAGAGGAGAAGAGTACTGGCCTAGTCGGACACCTCCAGTGCCCACCGGATCCGTATTCGCTATAAAGGAATTCGCTCGAAAAATTAAAAATAAAAGCGGTGATATTTTTCTGGCAGAAATCCGGCATTCATGCAAGAAACCCGGCAGATCAAATTATAGTGAATGGGGGCCCACCAGGCCCCAGCAGTGTCCGGCTATGCTGGATATGGTAATTTCGGCAGTCTTACCCTCTGGACTACTGGAATACAGAGACACAACTGTGATCATAGCCTGAACTATCCACACACATTCACTCAGTACTCTGGGAATAGTCACCATTAAAATTTACCACTGATCCTAATAAATTTCTATGGTGCAGAATTTTAAGTGTACCTAAATTTTATTTTATTTTTAACTCAATAGTTTAAGTGATAATATGGAAATTTGTAATATATTTTATAAAAGGAAAGTGTCTGCTTCTGTACTTATTTCCCTCCCCCTGCCTACAAAATGACTGATCATATCCCTACATGGTAGTCGGTACACAACCCATTGAGGTCTAGGGAGAGGGAAGGAGGATGATCTGCAGAGGCAGAGAGAGGTCAGACATTGAGGTAGCTACTAGTGAGAGATTTATCTCACCCCAGAGCAGGTTTATCAGATGGAAAGTTATCTTGGGTAAGATAATAAATCACTCACTGACCGCTCTGGTGTCAGATCTAAGCTGGAAGCTGATGTGCCATGCATGGACTTCTGTGTGCTAATCTAATCATACAATTCAGTGAGCAGGGCAAGAAGGATTGGGGAAAAATAAGTGCAGACACAGGCACTTCTCTTTAGTAACATATATTACAAAGTTTAATTACACTTTAAAAAGTTTGATCATTTCAAAATACAAGCCTGTAACTGCTCACTGTTGAATGACATGTAGTGTGAATTTTAAAAGGTTTTCCTGGATCAGGATATTGATGACCTGCCTTCAGGCAAGGCCATGAAAATCTAAATAAGGGGTAAGCAGACACATACATATACAAAATGATCAACCTTGAATATGAATTTATGAATGTCTGATACATCTCCCTGTAGTTCTTGCCTTTAGCTTACAATGTTTAGATTTTGGGTTAACCACAGGATGGATCTACACTCACCTAAAGAATTATTAGGAACACCCGTTCTATTTCTCATTAATGCAATTATCTAGTCAACCAATCACATGGCAGTTGCTTCAATGCATTTAGGGGTGTGGTCCTGGTCAAGACAATCTCCTGAACTCTAAACTGAATGTCAGAATGGGAAAGAAAGGTGATTTAAGCAATTTTGAGCGTGGCATGGTTGTTGGTGCCAGACGGGCCGGTCTGAGTATTTCACAATCTGCTCAGTTACTGGGATTTTCACGCACAACCATTTCTAGGGTTTACAAAGAATGGTGTGAAAAGGGAAAAACATCCAGTATGCGGCAGTCCTGTGGGCAAAAATGCCTTGTGGATGCTAGAGGTCAGAGGAGAATGGGTCGACTGATTCAAGCTGATAGAAGAGCAATGTTGACTGAAATAACCACTCGTTACAACCGAGGTATGCAGCAAAGCATTTGTGAAGCCACAAAACGCACAACCTTGAGGCGGATGGGCTACAACAGCAGAAGACCCCACCGGGTACCACTCATCTCCACTACAAATAGGAAAAAGAGGCTACAATTTGCACGAGCTCACCAAAATTGGACTGTTGAAGACTGGAAAAATGTTGCCTGGTCTGATGAGTCTCGATTTCTGTTGAGTCATTGAAAAGTTAGAGTCCGAAATTGGCGTAAACAGAATGAGAAAATGTATCCATCCTCTGATGGCTACTTCCAGCAGGATAATGCACCATATCACAAAGCTCGAATCATTTCAAATTGGTTTCTTGAACATGACAATGAGTTCACTGTACTAAAATGGCCCCCACAGTCACCAGATCTCAACCCAATAGAGCATCTTTGGGATGTGGTGGAACGGGAGCTTCGTGCCCTGGATGTGCATCCCTCAAATCTCCATCAACTGCAAGATGCTATCCTATCAATATGGGCCAACATTTCTAAAGAATGCTATCAGCACCTTGTTGAATCAATGCCACATAGAATTAAGGCAGTTCTGAAGGCAAAAGGGGGTCCAACACCGTATTAGTATGGTGTTCCTAATAATTCTTTAGGTGAGTGTAGTCTTTAGCGCCATCAGCGATATTAGCACAGGTACATTCCAGTCTATCTGCAGTCACAATTTCATGGAAATGCATATACAATTCAACTTTTAAGAGGAGACATCCATGACTGCACACAGTGTAAGCAGAAACACAAGCAAGCGCAGGGGCTGCTAGCTGCTTGGGCCATCAGATACTGACTGCAGCCAATTCCCCAGACTTGCTTGATGAATGCAGAGTAGATGATCGACCCAGACAGTGTTAGGTAATTAACGTTGTATATCTTGTGTAGCCACTGCCACCGAGCATAGTTTGTATATGTACGCCTTCCATCGCTAGAATTAAGCAGTGACAGCAGAAGTAAAATATCTATTGATCTGTAAGCTGAGCATTCCTGTGTGACAGGAGGAGCCGCGCTCTCCTAAGAGATGCATGATCTAATCTTTGATTAGACTGAAAAAAATGGAACTTTTCTTTTTCATTGGGAGCCAAAACAATGACACTCTCTGCGGCAAGGTTTCAAGGCTGTGATTTCATGACAACTGCTGTTAGGTGGATAAACAGAAAGTGGGTTAACTCAGTGGAGAGTAATTGGCTGTGTCCTGTTTTCAGTCACTAAACAGAGAAGGAACAGACTTGAAGCAGTGATGGAAGCCCAGAGACTGATTAGTTAGGAAGCTATTGCTAAAGGCAGCAAAAGCAAGAGGTATCCCGAGAGTCCAGCTTCAAGCAGTTTCCACTACCCTGCGAGGCTGGAAATCCCTTAATGCACTATACCCTTCATTTATTTTTGCTACTGGACATTTGAGAGCATTTAAGAAGGATACCATTTTTTGGAGTAGTTGTACTGTGATGGATTGCTGCAAGCTGGAGATTTTGGTATTATTTGCAGACAGTAGGGGAAGACTACCATCTACAGTACAGTCAGGAACTCGGCAACTCATCTCCTGCTAATGATCTGTGCCTGCTCCTGGCTGGGCTCGCACTGCGAATTGCTAACAGACACATCACATAGGAAACACACATTTACAGGGGTTATTTATTTCCAGTGTCACTGCATTACTTAACATGTGAGCAGATTTCCAGGGTTATAATCACAAGCATTATTATTCAAGTATTACAACATTATTCACTTAACATAATTACATTCTATGGCGAAGGTAAAGGATTGTTCTCTGCCTCATTGTAAGCTTCCCAACATATCCCGTCAACACTCCTTACATTTGTCTGGTTAGGATGCTTAGACTCAAATTATCACCTTTTTTTTTGGGGGGGGGGGGGGCCTGTAAAAACGCCTAATTGAGTGTTTTTTTTTTAGCCAACTGCACTTCTTGCAAACAGTAAGTTTGCCAATAGTGTTTTCATCATGGTGTTTTTTCCCCCAAAGAGAAGGTGATGTAAAAATGCAGCATTTTTAAAAGGAAGCCAGAAAGAGCAAATGCCACCTAATTAACATAAATACTAGTAGCGCAAAAAAACTAAAACTTGTGTGGGCCGCTTTTCTATTTCTCATAGATCTTCAGCTAACATCTGCAAAAAAAACATAAAAAAGCTGCTAAAAAAAACATGAAAAAATGGCAGGAAAAGCTTAAAAGAGGAACTTTCACATTTTTCTTTTCTTCAAGATAAATACCTTTGCCTGCGTGGCGCCCACCACTGATGCTACCACCCTGCCTGTTTTTTTTTAAATCTTGCTCCTGTGCCCCCCTGTATTTTCCCCGCTCAGTATGTAAATACTGAGCATCGGTACAGGGAGGAGGAGACGCCAGGGTTTCTCAATGGGCGTCTCCTTCTCCCTGGCTGTATCGCGATCCAATCACAGCGGAGAAGGTTTCTCCCTGGCTGTGACGCACCCCGCAGGCAAAGGTATTTATCTTGAATTAAAAAAAAACATGAAAGGCCCTCTTTAAGACCCTTAGGCCTCATCCACACAACCCCATTTTTCATCTGTGTGCTATTCCCATTTTTTGCACTGACCCATTCATTTCTATGCGGCCAAGTTTTTTGTGGATTTGTTTTTCCGTTCCGCAAATTATAGAACATACTTCTATTGTGGTTCGTTTTGAGGATGAGAACAGTCCTTTCTATGGACAGGCGTGAGAAAAAAAAAAAAATGCAGTCGGAAAGTATCCTACGCTTTGTTTGAAGACCAAAATACAGAGATGATTGTGTGCATGAAGCCTTACGGTGTTTTATATTCCAGTTGTTACAATGTGTTACCCCAAATGCAGCAGAAGCTGAGCGCGCTACGGAAATGGCACGACGTTAATAGAAAGTCATACTAATAACATGAAAGACACAAAACCGCATTAAATATCTGCTACAGACATTTGTATTCAAATAGGCTGAGTAATAATGCATATAGTTATCGGCAGCAGGTAAAATAGATGTTCAGTGGGTGTAATTATGGCATCTATCATAGGACAGACCACTATAAATTACAGAAGGCTCCAATAAAGGTTATTGAGTGGAACTGCAACCATTAAAAGGGCCCATAGGGACTGAAATAAAGTGTGCTCTCCATATTCCGATGACATGCCCAGCTTCTTAATAAGCTTTCTATTCCACTACAGAATGCAGATGTCGAGTGTCAACATTTCTCCACCTCTTACAACTACTGGATGTTGGCAGTAAGGCTAATATATCCAAGGTCAATCGGCTGCATTTTACCCCCGTCAAGCTTATTTTAAGAGGTTATTTAGTGAATTTACCCAAACTGCGTATAAGACACATGCACTAAGATAACAGGGTCAGCCCTGGTGTGCGTTACAGTATATCTTTACTTAAACAGCCATACAGCTGTGAAAAAGGCTCCTCATATTGTCCAAATCAGTTTACCTTGAAAGTGGAGTGTGCATTTCAATTCCCAATAATGATATTATCCACGTGGCGGATAGAGGGATCGTCTATTATTTATAAAGCTGAAGGATAGAGCCCAAAACATCTTGAGCCAGAAATCAATTAACTCTGATCCCAAGGCAGAGCTTGTAAGGCTAAGGTTAGGCCTGTCTGCAGTCTACTGAAACTGTACCTGGCTAAAAGAAATGTCACGTCCAAGAAAAAAATAAATGTAGAAAAACGATAAATGATCCAGTAACAAAATAAAAGGGCTTCTGACGATGCAGGAAAGTCTGAACAGAGGCAGTGACTAAAAGCAGGAAGCTCTTATTTCTATTTAAAACTTCAAACCTGCCGTGCTCTCAGATGGCGGTTCGCCGTCATGGCTCAACTTATTTCTAATAAGGAATGTTTAACGAGGTTCTTTTTGGGAAACCATAGAACAGCAAATTGGCTGGTAAAGCCTGAGAGGTGTCAACTGAAAACAGGCAAAATTGTGCTCCCGATTACAGTAGCATATACTGCATATAGCGGAGGTCTCTCCAAGGAGCGCAATCTGTATGTTAACATACAGGGATCCTTGTACAGTTTCTCTTTTGATTCCACCTACTTACTGCATCATCATTATCAGAGCTATTGAAATGTAAAACACCTTTCTTTATTCACTAGTATTCAGAAATGAAAACTCCCATAACAATTTCCAAAAGCAATTAGAAAAAAAAAAAATACTCAACAAACGATGTGTTGTGATTGCAGATTACATATTTAAGAACAAGAAACCAGCCGGAAAAAATATAAAATGATTGCTGGATCTTAACCATGTGCCTTCTATATTCAGATATTTTTTTTAAATTACATACACAATGGACATTGCTCAAGTATTACCGGTACATTTAGTAGCTGTTTATAGCCTTTCATGTGATTGTGGGCTAATAGTTCTATTCTAACGTGTCGGGCGTTCCTTCTCTCCACTTTACACCAGGCAAATCTGTTTCCACTATAACTATATATAACTACTGTATATTAATGTTTGGGACCTGGATACCATCGTTCCAAATTTTCTCCACAGGCTGTTTATCGCATCAGAAATTACAGTATGTCTGGCATTCTCTATATCTTCTGTCACAGTATGGTTGGGTTAACACACATGGGATGGCAGTGGAGGCTCCATTCAGAGACTATCAGTAGTTTCATCAGATTACACGACAAAAGTAGTTATATGGTTGATGATATTGAAAAATGACAGATTCATCTTCACATACCTATAATCTTACCATGTTGATCCAGCACAAGGCAAACTACAAAGCGCATGAGACACATGCCAATTGCCCCATGGTAAGAGAAAAAAAAAATTCTTTCTAAGCTCCAAATATAGCAAATATAGTAAAGCTATGGATCAGGATCCCTTTTCCAGAAATCTAGAACCCATAACTTGTGATATATATATATTTTAAAACACATCCAGACATTTCTTAAACGTGTACAAATCAACCATCACAACATCTTGTGGCAGACAGTTCTATAGTCTCACTGCTTGTACAGTAGAGAATATCCATCTACGATGATAAAGCCTTTTTTACTCTAGACATCGAGGATGCCTTACTGTCAGGTTACACGTCTGGGTATAAAAAGATTATACAAGATTAATAAAAAGATCTCAGTATGTGCATTCATATATTTGTACACCCATTCTCTTAAAAGGGTTGTCGGGTTTCAGGAGGAAACATAGATATCAACTAAGCATTGAGGGCCATTTTGAAGTCAACAATCCCCAAACCATGTGGGGATACATTAAAGTTAAAACAGACTACAAGATTGGAACCTCTCCAGTAAGCCATGACTATACCTGACACGTTGAATCAGTTTTTGCATGCTTTGGCAACCACACTAGCAGAGACATCACCAAAGAAGCAGGACCAGACTAAGTGAAGGGTCGTACATCGAAATCATGTGCTGACCAACTAGCAGAGGTGTTCACTAACATCTTCAACCTGTCACTGCAAGAGGCTGTAGTTTCCACATTCCTCAAATCCACCACTATTGTTCCTTTGCCCAAAAAGTAAGCAGTCAAGTGTCTTAAAGACTATCGCCCAGTTGGCCTGACACCAGTTATTATGAAGTGCTTTGAGAAGCTTGTCCTCTCTCACATGAATGCTAATAACCTCACTTCTCGGGACAGCCGTAACTTTGCCGACTGGGCAAACCAGTCGACAGAGGATGCATCCTTAACTGCACTTCACATAACCCTGCCACATTTAGAGCAACCCAATATAAATGTCAGGATGTTATTCCTTGATTTTAGCTCAGTTTTTAATACTATAAGCCCCCCGAGAAACGTTTAGACAAGCTCAGTAACCTTGGATTAACCACTATGCTTTGCTTATGAATCTTAGACTTCCTCACTAAAAGACCACAGATTGTTAGAGTGGGCAACTGCACAATGTCCACAGTGAACACTGGATTTCTACGAGGCTGTGTCTTCAGTCCAGCCCTTTTCACTCATGACTGCACATCAATCCACTCATCCAACACTACAATGTTCGCTTGTGACACCACTTTTTCAGCCATAGCAACATGCACCTGCTGACCCCCCCCCCCCTTTTTGTTTTACAATGTTCGCTTGAGACACCACTATCATAGGACTGATGTCAGGAAGTAAGAGACACTGTAAGGAGGAGGTTCAACATCCGGTTGGGTTAAGTTCAGACAGTATCCTAGTTTTGAATACTACTAAACCGAAGGATATCATGCTAGACTTTAGGAGAACCAAGAAAAGGTCACCTTCCCCCCTCCAAATAAATGGTGAGGAGGTAGAGAGGGTCAGCCACATCAGATTTTTGTTATGGCTCCACATCGCAAAGGATCTGACATGGCCGATTAATACTTCCTTAGCTGATTATGAAAGTTCAGCAGTGGCTTTTCTTCTTGAGTAAGCTAAAAAAAATAGGAAAATGGGGCTAAACTCTCCTCATCTCTTAGTTAAAGGGGTTCTCCAGGTTCAGTGCTGAACCATCATATAAGCTGTTCATTATTCCTTGACTACATATGAGTGGAGCAAGGAATAACAAGCCCTCATACAGCTATGTGAACGGAAAAATTAAAAGTTATGGTTTCGGGAAGGCTGGGAGCAAAAAACAAAAAATCGCTGTGTCAGGCAGAGGTTAAATGGAATCTAGAACACAACTGGACTTCTTATTTATAAAAGTATCCTTTAGCTCACCATTCAACATATTTTGACCAAAACTAAATATTTTCCAATGAGACATCCATATCATGTTACTGAACTCAATTTCCCCGTGGTAATTGTATGTAAATTATCCGGTACGTTGCACAAAATAGCAAAGTTGTATATGGTAGATAAACTGTGGACTATTAAGGATCATGAGGAGCTAATGCAGTCGCTGAACTTGCCTTAACCTGAATCTGCATTTTTTTGGCAGAAAAACCATTTTCATTTAGTAAAATCTCATCACCAACTCAATGTCAGGAGAACGACTAAAGTATGCATTAATACATAAAAAGGTTATAAGTCAAATTATTTTTTCCATTACATTTAAAATATGCAGAACATTTTTGCTCATGACATGGTAGAATAATTAAATTAGAAGTTAGAACTGGTCAGAAATGTATATCACTGAACAGTACGTTTAGCAAATATATAATTACTTTAAAATATTGCAAAGTGAAAATCTCACATTTAATATTAACTTTCCAAAATTGTCTCTTCCATGGTGTTTATTCACAGTGAGATCATTTAATGAAGCCATTTACAGGATGATGGTGATGTCACACTTATCAACCTTACATAGCAAAGGACATTTTTATCATAAAAAAAAAAAATGCACTTCTTGAGGCACAAATGGTCTGCGCTCCTCTTTTTTTTTTAATGAATTCCTACTTAATGCATGGATTATGTTCGGAATATACTTTTTAGAGTCAATCACTGCACGGACCCTGATGAATGCTGCAACTGTTCCGAACAGTAATCTTCCAGGTAACCAAGGTTTTAAATGATGTAGGTATGCGAGGAACCACAGCAATGGACCATCCACTATTCTGACAGGAAGGAGCAAAATTGTATCTGGTCATAGTACAATCTGGGAGGGAAGTCAGTAGTTATGGGAAACAAAAACAAGACAACTAAATAAAAATATATGAGGGTACGAGACTTGATACGATCGTCGGAGGACCAGGATTTAAAGCGTTATTCCACCTAAATGCTAAATTAGTAACATGGATGCTCTAAAGCCTCACAGTTGATTTTCTCAGATCAGCTGCCAGTTACTGACAGAGCTTTACATGTCAGGAAGAGGATGAGGGATACATTTGGATTGTGAGGCTCCACCACAAAGCATTATAGTCAAGAAAGCTGGATGCATTTATGTAATAGATTCGGAAGAGAGTTTTGGTCAAACTCGGCGGTGCACGTGGCGGGAGTGATCCCAATGAAGTATAGAAGGAATCCCGGCATTTGCTCAGTTCAATCAGCCAATCTCTTTTCTTGTTCATAAATACTGTAACAACAGGGATGCATTTTGGACCGTACATTACATTTTCCTCTTTGGTAGCGCCCCCTGCTGTTTATCCTTCTACTCCACCTCCTATTGCATTCAGAGGTAGACTAACATGCTCAGTAGCTTCCCTGCTCCCACACTTCTTCTGTGCTGGCATATTGGTTTCATAGTGAAGCAGCCCAGACACCTTTAATTCATCCATACGTCACAATTTATAGGAATATATAGCTATATTGCTCTCCAGATGGCGGAGAAGGAAATAGTAGGGGCTATTGCATACCATATGTATCAATGAGGCTATATCTGAGGGGCCATTTTCTATGCAGTGGAGAAAAAGTTGACAAGAACTAATGCTTCTTGGTAGATGTAGGTACTTGATGAGCTGCTGCCAATCGAAAGAAAGTCCTCCCTACGCGTAAGAAAAAATATATATTCGTGTGATAACCCCTTTAATTGATTTCCTGCTATGACCAAAAGAAGGGTGTGTGGCAATATAGTTCACTAACTAAGGCAACTGGTCTATGTGATGTCATGTTATGCTGTGATGTCACGGAATACTGTGACATCATGTGCTCATTTGCATATTTAGCTGCCAGTCTGCTGTCTTTTAAAACGTGGACAATTTTAACTGCCCATCTATTTATGCATGTATCCATCTCATATCTGTCTATCTCAATATGGATTGTAATGTGTGTTTGGCAAGTAGCTATCTACATAGTAAAGCCATTCCTGTCCCTCCTACAATACATAAGCTTAAAACACAACTCGTCTCAGAGTTTGATGACCTGTTAGGTCAAGGAAATCTCAGCAGAATTAGTTATGGTTTTCAGCAATGGCATGCTCAGAATAGTATTTTGGGTAAAAAACTCATTTAATAAAATGGCTGCAGAAATCCTGCACTTGTCAGCCAATATGCCAATTTTTTTAAGTTAACTTATTTTACAGCATGCGTTAAACAGAAATATTTATGAAATGAGATTTATTTGCCTGCCGAGAAGTGACAACATCCAATGACATCACCTTGAGATGGGAACAAAAGCATGCCTGCGGACTGAAAACGTGACAGACACTCCTACTGGAGTATGTCACCCTACGTACTCCTGCCATCTCGACACTTAATGCTCCAGCATATTAATGAAAACATGGCTAAACCACAGTCTGCGCTCAGGTATGTAAATATTCATACGCTACCTTTTATTTCAGATGTAATAGCTACTGACATTTTTAAACTTAGATTGCATCTTGACACGTCTGACTTCCAATGTCTTCTTCAGAGAGCCCCATATACATATGTATGGAAACCTCACAGCCTTTCTAACAAAGTATGCCCTCTGCCACTATGTTTCACACCGCTCCACCGAATACCAACTCATCTAAAGATACATTTCCTTAATATAAATTGTGGAATTTTGAACGGTATCGCCATAGACAGCTTGATTCATTTATTCACTACTGGCCTCACCTAGTCTAATGTGTTAAATGAATTATTCATTTCTGCACCTACCATTCTGATCTCAGGAAAATTCCTTCCTACTTCAACAGCCAAGAGATGTTCCTATCGAGTATTCTCTTAATAGAAATGGAAACTGCGGAACAATCCTGACTACGGATTTACAGTCTACTATTTTTACTTATGCCGCTACATTTCTTGACAGCACAGAAGTGAAGGTTGGTGGGTGATACATACAAACTACTTCTGCTTGGTCGACTATATTGTAGCTTGAGCTTTGCTAATGTGTCGATAGTGGCCATGTAAATGGAGTTAACATGGCCGTCTAGTGGGTTCTCCCTTTGTATGAGAGTTTTCCCGGGACTTGAAAGACTTGATTCAGCAGCATAGATGTTCTTAGTAAATCTCTTTGTTGCTGGAATAGTAAACAGCTTTGTGCTGCAAGAACATGTGGGAATAGCAGTAAAGGTTGCAATGTGAGCAACGCTGCAGGCTGTTGTTTTGGTGGTGTTTTTTTTAAAAAATTTTATAAAACATAAAAAATATGTTTAAGTCTCTGATTCTAAAACTTGATAAACGTGCGCTGAATAAAACACTGATAAACAAAACTGCTTAAACCACCCAAATAATAAAAAAGGAATATATTGGAATTATATACAGCCATTGCTGTTGGAATTAAATCAGTTGCTCAGAATGCAATTGTTGGAGCAGAACTCTGGGATCAGTCACAGCACTATTTTTAGTGGGCAATGCAGGTAACCAAAGAAGATGAGCACAAAGAAATAAATTCAACAAACTTAAATAACTTTTCCGAGATTTCTTTTTACTGATGGCCTATCCTCAGTATCTGATGTGGGGGGTCTCGCAGCTTACCAAGCACAGCATCGTACATTGTACAGCAGCTGTGCTTGTTATTGCACTCAGTCACATTTACTTGATTGGGGCTGATCTGCTCCTAGGCCATGTGACCGATGAACGTGTCCTCACTCGACCTAGGAAAAGCTGAGAGAAGGCTGCGGTTATACTGTGAGTGCTGCTGCACTCGCGAACATCTGATTGTGTCCAGACCCCAACCAATTCAGAATCTGAAGACCTATCCAGAGGATAGGTCATCAGTAAAAAGAAAAATCTATGTAAATCTCTTTAATACAAATGCAGAAGAGCATTTGTGGGATCAGACATTGATGATGGACTAAAAGGGCCTGGCTTAAGATCTCTGTTGTAGTTCATCCCAAAAGTGTTTGATGGGGTTGAGGAAGGGGCTCTTTGTGGTCCATGCAAGTTCTTCCACACCAAACTCACCCAACTATGCCTTTATAGACCTTGTTTTGTGCAAGGTGGCACAGTCATGCTTTACCCTACTCAATGTGACGCTTTGCCGTTCTGGCCTGCATGCAGCTGTTTGGCCATGGAAACCCTTTCCAAGAAGCTGATGTTAATGCAGCTCTTTACAGCTATTAAGCCAGCACAGCATTGTCGACTTCAGCACTCGGCAACCCCGCTCTGAAACTTTACATGGCCTGCCACTTTGAGGAAGAGCTGTTCTACTTCCACTTTGCAATAATACCACTCAAAGTTCATTGTGTATTGTCTAGGAGGGAAGACATTTCACAAAATGACTTGTATCGGTGGTATCCTATTACAGCAACACATTCAAAGTCAGTGAATTCTTTAGAACGACCCATTTTCCCACAAATGTTTGAAAAAGAAGCAGACTGCATGGCTAGGTGCTTGATTTTACACACCTATAGCAATAAAACATCTGAATTTAAATGTTAAGAGGTGTGTCCCAATACTCTTGTCCCTATGTCAGAAGTTTCAGGAAAGCCAGCTATATAAAGGAATTACACATACTCTTCAGCAGCAAAATTGGAAATTGTAATTGAAGACTATTAAGAAACTGTGCAAAGATATCAATATACTGTTTGAGAGTAATGTTCTGTATATGGGGACAGCAAGGAATATAAAAATCATGTGACCTTCATAGTAAAAAAAATAAAAAAATTGCTAAATAAATAAAACATATGAAACATAATAAAAAGATCCTCTCTGAAGCCACACACCATGATAGATATCCTGCGTGACACAAACACATTATGGACAGGAATCAGGTGCTTTAATACTCTCCTATCACACAGAATGTACACTGCTCAAAAAAATAAAGGGAACACTTAAACAACACAATGTAACTCCAAGTCAATCACACTTCTGTGAAATCAAACTGTCCACTTAAGAAGAAACACTGAGTGACAATCAATTTCACATGCTGTTGTGCAAATGGGATAGACAACAGGTGGAAATTATAGGCAATTAGCAAGACACCCCCAATAAAGGAGTGGTTCTTCAGGTGGTGACCACTTCTCAGTTCCTATGCTTCCTGGCTGATGTTTTGGTCACTTTTGAATGCTGGCGATGCTTTCACTCTAGTGGTAGCATGAGACGGAGTCTACAACCCACACAAGTGGCTCAGGTAGTGCAGCTTATCCAGGTTGGCACATCAATGCGAGCTGTGGCAAAAAGGTTTGCTGTGTCTGTCAGCGTAGTGTCCAGAGCATGGAGGCGCTACCAGGAGACAGGCCAGTACATCAGGAGACGCGGAGGAGGCCGTAGGAGGGCAACAACCCAGCAGCAGGACTGCCTGCCAGCTACCTCCGCCTTTGTGCAAAGAGGAACAGGAGGAGCACTGCCAGAGCCCTGCAAAATGACCTCCAGCAGGCCACGAATGTGCATGTGTCTGCTCAAAACGGTCAGAAACAGACTCCATGAGGGTGATATGAGGACCCGACGTCCACAGGTGGGGGTTGTGCTTACAGCCCAACACCGTGCAGGACGTTTGGCATTTGCCAGAGAACACCAAGATTGGCAATTCGCCACTGGCGCCCTGTGCTCTTCACAGATGAAAGCAGGTTCACACTGAGCACATGTGACAGACGTGACAGAGTCTTGAGACGCCGTGGAGAATGTTCTGCTGCCTGCAACATCCTCCAGCATAACCGGTTTGGCATTGGGTCAGTAATGGTGTGGGGTGGCATTTCTTTGGAGGGCCGCACAGCCCTCCATGTGCTCGCCAGAGGTGTCCTGACTGCCATTAGGTACCGAGATGAGATCCTCAGACCCCTTGTGCGAACATATGCTGGTGCGGTTGGCCTGGGTTCCTCTAATGCAAGACAATGCTAGGCGTTGTAGGGAGGTCATACAGGCATGTGGAGGCCACACACACTACTGAGCCTCATTTTGACTTGTTTTTAAGGACATTACATCAAAGTTGGATCAGCCTGTAGTGTGTTTTTCCACTTTAATTTTGAGTGTGACTCCAAATCCAGACCTCCATGGGTTGAAAAATTTGATTTCCTTTTTATTATTTTTGTGTGATTTTGTTGTCAGCACATTCAACTATGTAAAGAACAAAGTATTTCAGAAGAATATTTAATTCATTCAGATCTAGGATGTGTTATTTTTGTGTTCCCTTTACTTTTTTGAGCAGTGTACATATTACCCTAAATAAAAATTAACCACAGCCACCAATGTACAGTACACAGTTGTGTTCAAAATTATTCAACCCCCACTGAAATTGAGTGTTTTGGCCAGTTTGACATTGATTTTGATATTTCAGTCATCTTGTTACAATTAAATCAAGAGGCACTTGTAAGTCAGACAAATATAACATAACATTTATAATGAAATAACACAAATGTTTTTTCTGTGCTCACATCATTATCAGTTTTATTCAACCCCCAAGTGACATTCAATCTTAGTACTTAGTACAACATCCTTTTCCAGTTATAACAGCTTTTAAATGTGAAGCATAGCTTGACACAAGTGTCTTGCACCGATCTACGGGTATCTTCGCCCATTCTTCATGGGCAAAAGCCTCCAGTTCAGTCACATTCTTAGGCTTGCGCGCTGCAACTGCTTTCTTTAAGTCCCACCAGAGGTTCTCAATCGGATTTAAGTCTGGTGACTGCGATGACTTGAAAATGTTCCAGCCTTTAATCTGCAACCATGCTCTAGTGACTTGGAGGTATGCTTGGATCATTGTCCTGTTGAAAGGTCCAACGTCTCCCAAGCCTCAGGTTTGTGACGGACTGCATCACATTTTCATCCAATATCTCCTGGTACTGAAGAGAATTCATGGTACCTTGCACACGCTGAAGCTTCCCTGTACCTGTAGAAGCAAAACAGCCCCAAAGCATGATTGACCCCCCGCCATGCTTCACAGTAGGCAAGGTGTTCTTTTCTTCAAAGGCCTTGTTCTTCCTTCTCCAAACATAGCATTGATCCATGGGCCCAAACTGTTCTAATTTTGTTTCATCAGTCCTACAGAACACTTTTGTGGTTTGTCCACATGACTTTTGGCATACTGCAGTCGACTCTTCTTATTCTTTGGAGACAGCAAGGGGGTGCGCCTGGGAGTTCTGGCATGGAGGCCTTCATTACGCAGTGTGCGCCTTATTATCTGAGCTGAAACTTCAGTACCCACATCTGACAAATCTTTTTCAGTTCCTCAGCAGTCACACGGGGACTTTTCTCCACTTTGCGCTTCAGGTAGCGCACAGCAGTCGAAGTCAGCATCTTCTTTCTGCCACGACCAGGTAGCGTTTCAACAGTGCCCTTTGCCTTGAATTTGCGAATGATGCTTCCTATGGTGTCTCTTGGTATGTTTAACATCTTTGCAATCTTCTTATAGCCATAGCCATTGCCCTTCCTGTGAATAGAAATCACCTCTTCTCTTGTCTTCCTGGACCATTCTCTTGACTTCACCATGTTTGTAAACACACCAGTAAATATCTAGAAGGAGCTGAGTATCACAGTCCTTTTAAATCTGCCTAATTGGTGCTTATTATGCTTGAATTGCTGCTCCTTGACATCCACAGGTGTTTTCAATACCTGATCGAAAACACTTGAATGAACCTCTGTTCTTAAGAGTGGTAGTCTTTAAGGGGTTGAATAATTGTGTCAATGAAGAAATCACAAAAAAAACATTTAATACTGTATTACAAAACAATTGATGTCATTTTAGTTGCATTTGGTTCTTTAAAAAGTCCTTGTAAGATTTCATTCTGAACACAATTACAAATGTACACTAAATTCCCGAAAACCCTTTACAGCATTGGGGGTTGAATAATTTTGAACACAACTGTTCTACCCTGATTCTGCCTGCCTTTGTACCTTAAACTACAGTACAATTACCTATAACTTCTGTTGACATGTCAGTTTTAGTAACTAGTTTAATTCCCCATTCCAATAAAAATTCTGGTGCATCTATTCTTGTGACTCTGTGAGGTGCCATTCCTTCTAGAAGTTATGAATGCATTGCTAGCAGTTTAAAGAGGACCTTTCATGGTTTTGCATTAATTGCGATAAATACATTTACTTGCGAAGTACCCCGCTGATGCTGCCACCTTTCCTGATTTTTTTAAATATTGGTCCTGCCCCCCCCTGTGCCCCCCCCCCCCCCCACGCACGGGAGCGATATTTTAAAAAATCAGGCAGGGTGGTAGCATCAGCCCTTCCCCCCCAAGTAAAGGTATTTATCGCAATTATCACAAAACCATGAAAGGTCCTCTTTAAAATGAAGGTCCAGATGGGGTGTTACCAGCTTGGGGGGGGGGTGTTCCTGCAGTCTGACACTGGAAGCACCGACTGTATAATGTCAGACCTATGCAGGAATAGACCACCAACTGGTAATACCCTTTGGGACTTTCAATGCAATTCATTCATAACTTCTTGCAATAAATGAATATGAATGTTTTTCACTCCCCACCTTCCCATAGTCCTAACTTTTTTATTTTTCCATTCACATAGCCTTATGAGGGCTTATTTTTTTTGTGGGACAAGTTGTACTTTCTAATGGCACCATTTACAATTGCCTATCATGTAGTAGGAAGCTAAGTTTTTTTTTTTTTTTACACTGTACAATGTGTTACTTGCGTTTTATTACTGAAAAAAAGGTTAAAACTTTTTTATAACCATATTCTGACCCCTATAACTTTTTTGTAGTTATGTGTACAGGGGCTGTGTGAGGGCTCATTTTTTGTGGGACGATCTGTTCTTTTTAGTGATACCAATTTGAAGATGTGTGCGACTTTTTGATCACTTTTTATTAAAAAATGTTGGGTAGGTTGAAGTGCCCATGATGTTTATATTTTTTATTGTTTAAGTATTATTATTTTAAGGAAAGCGTTTGTACTTTTTGGTACAGCTGGAGGGCCACAGGTTGAGCATGCCTGCACTAGAGCAATACAATGCTGCCACCTAGGGGCCTGCATTCGTATAGTCCTGAATAAGCTCCGAAGCCTAGATTAACAGGTTCCCCGATCTCAGGTGGGGAACTCTGTTACCGGAGCAGAAATGTGCGACTTCCGCTTCCAGACTGCGAAAATGCTGTGGTCACCCTTATGCTGATTGCATACATGTGCCGCGGGTCTCCATGTTTTGGGGCCGGACTTCCGCCATACATATACGGTGGAGGTCCTTAAGGGGTTAAAGGAATGGTGCAATATAGTTATAAGAGTAGATACTGAAAAATGTTATTACAAAGGATGATGCAATTAGATATTAGAAGGTTATTGGTACTTTTAAAAAGTATGTATTTTGCTCGCTCTTCATAGGAAAATTTGAGGATTCATTTTTGGGGTAAATTGAACAAAAACTTAGAAACATTGGAAAAAAAGTTAGATTCTTTTTTCTGGACATTTTCTTTAAATAAAGCTAAAAAATGTATTGATATAATGTTGGCAAGATTATAAGCTGATTAAAGGAGACATTTACAAGCACCAGTGTCTGTAACCTGTGTCTTCCGCTTTTGAAAAATACACTCTGAGATGGAGTCTTAGGGTTGTGTCACACGAGCGGATGCGTGTGTGTCATCCGCCTGCGGTGAAAGACAGCAAAGGCCCGCACTGGACAGCAGAGACACGGAGCATTAACATGATTTTTACTACAAAATCACGGGTGACAACTTTATCTCCTGTGATTTTGTAGTAAACAGATCACAGATCAATTCGTCTTTATAAAAAATAACTCTTTTCTCTGTACAGCATTGAGATTCTCTATTAGCAGGCTCTGTGTTTACACTGTGTTCCGTCAGACATACTCAGGGCTTATGTAGGATTGGGCGATAAAACCGGTATTAATGATATACCGCAGTATTAAGAAACGGCGATATCGCCATTTCTTAATTACCGCAGTATTTTAGTGACATCATAGGGGGCAGTCGCACGTCACAGTGCTGAATGCCTCTAAAACGTCTGGTGCGCTTTACAGTCGGCAAAGTGGAGAAGGAGAGAGTCCCCTCCCCACTGTGACCCGGCTGCCGCTGCACCACAATAAGAAGGTAATAGTGAGGATGGGGGGAAGAGGCTGTGGCCGCTGCGCCACCAATGAGAATTACCCTCAATTTAAATATAGACCTGCGGGTGCCGGCCATATAAGATACTCTGCCTCAATGACAGAAAGTGGCGATCCCGGGAAACAGAGGCAATTTACCCCTCAAATGCGGCACTGAGGGGCTATTGGCAGGGTTTGGCAGGATCCCTGTCATTGAGGCCGAGTGCCGGCTGTGTAATATGGCCTGACACCCACAGTCTATATTTGTATTATGAGGTTAATTACATTCATTGGTGCCCCCCATACCAGAGAATTCTAAATTATAATCATTGGTGGCGCAGTGCACCCAAGCCCCTCCAGTATTATAATCATTGGTGCAGTGGCACAGGGTCCCCTCCCCTCTTCATGGTGGTGCAGTGGCGCTTCAGATTGGAGCCCCAGCAGTGAAATCTCAGGGCTCCGATCGGTTACCTGGCAGCCAGGACGCTACTGAAGCCCTGGCTGCCATGGTAATCTCCTGCTGCCGTGTGCACAAAGCACAGGGCAGCAGGGACAGTGCGAGATCCTATGCACCCTAAAGATCTCTATTAGAGTGGATAGGACAAGGGATGGAAAGATCCCAGGTTCTAGCCCCATAAGGGGGCTAATAGTTATTAATGTTAAAAACAAAAACAAAAACACACCAAAATATAAAAATTTTAAATCACCCCCTTTCCAATTTACATAAAAAACTATATAAACAATAATAAAAACAAAATTAGGTATCTCCACGTCTGAAAAAGTCCAAACTATAAAGTATTGAAAAATATCTCCTTTCAGAGTGAACGCCGTAACAGAAAAAAAAAAGAAAAAAACATGGACTCAATTTTTTTAGTCTCCTTCTCCACTAAAAAAAAAATAGGATAGGATGTTCTATTATGGGCCGCAGTTCCATAAATTGCAGAATGCACACTTTTTTTTGGCATTTAATTTTTCTTTTGCGTGGTATCGCGTATTGCTTACTTTTTTATGGGACAGAAATTGAATAAAAATTTGGTATTGTGATAAACCTTGTCACGGAGGTATAAGTCCTATAGGTCACAAAGAAATGGCATCAAGTGGTTGTAAACCCCCAGAGCCAGGAGACGGCACTGGATAACAGTTGCTGCACACACAGGCTAAGGCTGAGAACAGTTGCTGCACTCTGGGGGCTGCTGCCACAGACAGGCCGGGGCTGAGAACAGTCGCTGCTGCACAGAGAGACCGGCGCTGGATAACAGTCACTGTGCTCTGGGGGCTGCGGTAAAATGGCTGAGTGTGTAGGGACCCATATGGGAAGCGCCAGTCTTCAGTAAATGACCCCCAAGTTTTATATGACTGAAAGGCATCTTTATGATGCCAAGGTGCCCTTCTGACAATATGCACCTATAATGAACAAACCCACTTCTCAGGGTTTTCGCTAGGATGTCCCATTTTCTATGGAAGCGGTGAAGATGGCTGATCGCTGCTATCTCCAGCACTCCCATGGAGTATGAATGCAGCATTAGGGGCACCGACGCTCAACAGATTTGGGGGGAACGGTGACCCGGTTCTTGGTGGGCAACTAAGAGATGTTACTGCATGGGGGCATCAAGGAGACATTATAATGTATGGGGGCAACAAGGAAACATGAGTACATGTTTTGAGTGTTTTTTTTTTTTTTCTAAATGGGCATTTATCGCGATATAATATCGCTATCACGATAACTTTATATATATATGTTATCGTGGGAATATTTTGATATCCGCCAAAACATAGGGCTCATGTGAAGCTTATCTCTGATCTCCTGACAGCTAATCGCATTGAAAAGAATATGGCTTAAATAAGTGTTTAAGAGCGGTTAGTGGTTCATAGATAAGGGCTGTACGTAGCCATCACATGAAAGCTAAAGTAAGATGTTGACAGCTAGGCTAAAGCTGGATTAGATGGCCCAATATTCGGGCCAATTATTGGGAAAGAAGGTCCCCACAAATGCTTGTTTATGACAATTTGATGAATAAGCAAAACGCCTGATCCTCTGTGAAATGATCGGAGGTGGGGACACCTCAAACATCGTTCCCGGGCAGCAGATTGTGCTGTCTAAACAGCACTCTGCTGCCCAGGAGCAATGATTTTCTATGGAGACAATACTCCTCATACTGTGGAGGTACTGTGGTGCTTCACCGCCTCTTAACGAGCAGCCAACTGTTGGGAAGGAACGCTTCCTTCCCGATAATCTGCATCTCACCTGATAAATCTAAATGTGCCTTTCAACCTAATCCTTTAGGACAAAAACTGCTCAAAATTTTTAATAAAGACCAATTGAAAAAAAGATTTTTAGTCCAAGATGACTAAACTGAAATCATAAAAGAATTCCCCTGAAGGTGTTCACAGCCTTTAAAAGCATGCAAATTGCACTTTAGAGAGTTTCTTTCTTCTGCAGACAAGTTTTTGCATATGTGAATAAAAAAAGGATAAAACTATCAAAAACAGCAAACACCAGTAAAAAGTAAAGTCTGTAAATTATTTCTAACAACAGACAGAACATCTTATGGTCAATAGACAAACTGTTCCCTACTATAGAAAGCATAACCATGCAACATATAAGAACAAAATTATTACTTATGATCATCTTATGACTAAGTCTTCAATCTTATCTGGTTTGGTCAATCTAAAGAGGCCTATGTCATAGGCCGATGCACAGGGAAAGTACCACTCGTTCCAGAACATGCAGCCATCATCCCTTCTGTATAGGGATGAACAGAAACTGCTCCAAAGGTGAAGCAGAGCCTGTGCCCTTGTTCAACTAATCGGAGCAGTGGCGCAGGCAGGAAACGGTCAACGTCCGGACCTGTTAATCTTGTGGCCGGTGGGTGCTTCTTCACAGCCAACCTCAGATGAAGAAGGACTGCTGATGAGGCAAATAGATTTGTCTCTCTCTAGGATACATGATTGCTACTACATTGACAGAGGGAGATGAGCTGACCCACAATGATAATTTTAAATGCAATCAGCCAAGAACAAGTGTTTGCTTGCTCGTCAAGTGATAAGCGGCACCTTTACACAGGAAAATGATCAGGAATGAGCATTTATTCAAATATTGGTCCTGATAATTGTCCTGATCCTCGGCCATGTAAACAGGCCCTAGCAGTGCTACCGTGAGCTGCTATTCAGAAGGAAAGGAGTGTCACTTTGTTTATTAAGACTAATTATTTCTTGATACCCTGCGATGGGAGACGAGATAGTTCTAACTTTGTATTACAAAATAAAATAACAGCTTTTGCATGTATATGAGATTTTGTTTTAAACTCAAAGATTACATGTGCCCAAGGGAAATAAAACGGTGTGTAAAAGATGAGATATTCAAGTGGAATTAGATGCTATCAGCATGAACACTCACAAAAAAATGGATTAATTCCTTTGAAATGTCTCATTCTTTACTGAACATGGCACAACAAACGGTTTAAGAACCCATAGATGAGATTAGGACAACACAATCAAAAAGGAAAGAAAATATACCTCCTTAAAAGACACCGACAAGTATTAAAATGGAAAAGCTGCTGCAGGACCGTGATGAAAGTCACTATAAAGTTACCTGTAGGTAAAAATCAATCTGAAGTTTCTAAGCGACTAGTGAATAGAAATCTAATTTACATTAGTCTGAGACTACACTGGAACTTGTTCCCCTTCCCGTGTCAATAACTGGGACAATATGACTGTCCTGTCAAGTAAGTACATAGCGAGATTCTAATTGTGAGCAGAGGGTCGCTTTCAAAGTAAATGTATGCTTTGTAGAACAACAGGCAGAAGCCAAAATAGGAGAAAGAAATAAGAAGGTCAGAAGTGCTGCTGTATGGATCTAAGAACTCCCCATCACCAGGGTATAAAGGCAAAAAATGGAATAAAAAGGAAACAACTATTTAGATTTGCATTTAAAACGCAAAATTTGAAAGAGAAATTGATAACTTTTTTTTTTTTTCCGCTGTGACAGTGAAGGTCATTAATCTTTACAAGTTTTATTTTCTGTCATTTCAAAGTGTGAAGTAACTAATTAAACCTCAGCACATAAAAATGGTGAGAAAACCATTATTACTGAGAAGGAGTGAGACAAGAATTACAGGATGGCTCAGGGGTTAGCACAGGGGATGTGTATGTTCTACCGCTTCTCCGATTTCCTCCCACACTACAACTGGCCCCCTATGAAACAGTCCGCAGTCTGTTTAGGGACATTGTAATCTGTGTGCAGTTCCATGGAATATGTCAGCACTATGTAAGCAACTGGAAATAAAAATACGTTTCTGGTTCTTAAAGAGAACCTGTCAAGAAGGATCAACCCTATTAATACAAGCACACTGCATCATACCGTTGACCCTGCTGATTAAAATGCTACCTGTATTGTCACAATCTGTTGCACCGTTGTAGAGGGGGAAAAAAAAGTGTTATTGTAGATGCAAATTAGGGCTTCAGTGCAATCATACGGCCAGACGTCATCATTGTCCTCAGGCCCTGTAATATCATACATGTACTGCAGATTCTACAACTGGCGCATGCACAGTAATTATCTCGAAGGCAGAGAAACCCAAAGATGATGTACTTCAAAATGCACCTATTATATAACCTATTGTGCATGCTTGTAATGACAGGGCCAGGCAAAAGAACAAATGATGATGCCTGCCCCTGTCTGTAATAGGGAGAGGCTGTGGCAAAGGTGCTGTGGTGCATCGAGAGGCTAGGGCCCAAACCTTTGTGCACTGAAGACCTAATTTGCGTATATCATAAAACTATATTTTCTGAATTGGTGCAATAGATTTTGACCATATACTGTACATGGTATTTTAAATCAGCAGGATCCACCCTACCAGGAGTAAGCCTGGTTTAATAGATTAGATCCGACTGATAGTTCTACTTTAACTGGTAATTACAGCATTTATTATATAAAATGGATTTACAGTTGCATCATACTGAATTTGGAGCACACTTACATGACATTTGTAAAATTCGGAAGGAACTGCCAAGTGAGGACCTTACCTATAGATGTCCAACCACATGAAATGGGTATTCTGGTTATTAAACATTGTGGGAGATTTATCAAACTAGTGTAGAGTAGAACTGACTTAGTTGCCCATAGCAACTCACAGCTCCTTTGGAAAATAAAAGGTGGAATCTGATTGGTTGCTATGGGCAACTAAGCCAGTTCTACTCTACACCAGTTGGATAAATCTCCCCCATTATCCCCTATCCACTTGATAGGGGACAACCAATATACTAGTGGGGGTCCCAGCAAACAAAAGAATGAGGGTCCTGTGCCTCCTATGACTGGAGTGGCAGGTCGAGCACTACCATTCCATTAATCTCTATGGGACTGGAAACAGTAAAGAGGGCATCAATGAACGACAAAGCAGTGTGTAGTGCGGGCACTAGCACACTGGATTAAACGATCGTAAAAAATATTACACGTGAAGACTTTGCCATCTACACTAGTTGTTTTTGCCCCATATGGGTTTTCATTAGGCATATCACAAGTATTAAAGTTTGAGTGGACGTCCTGTTACTCAGTGTAATCCATCAGCTTACTTTCAATTAACTGTACCAGGATTTAATAGGAGTCTTGATTTGACTATTTTCTTTTAGGATGTGAATGTTTTGACTCAATAACTCAACTATCAACTGGGTCCCAGAACCTAATGGATCACTGGCCCCCCTCTAACGCAATAAAAGCAAGTTTTCCCTGCTGTCTAAGCCTGTATACTCATGTAGGTTTCAAATAAAATGTATAAATATCAGAAATTATCACACATTGTACTATGGTTCATATATTTACAAAGGTTTTCTGAGACTTTAATAATGATGACCTATCCTCAGGATAGAAGCCGCAGCCTTCACTAGGTTGAGTAACGACATTCATCGGTCACATGGCCTAGGCACAGCTCTGCCCCATAGACGTGAATGGGGTTGAGCTGCAATACCAAAAATAGCCACTATACAATGTACAGTGCTGTGCATGGTAAGCAAGGAGAAGGTAGCGGCACTTAGAGGAGAGCCAATGCCTTCTCAAGCAGGTAATCGCAGGGCTCCTGGGTGTCGGACCACCACCCGATCAGATACTGATGACCTATCCATGAAAATAGGTCATCAGTATTAAGTGACTGGAAAACACATTTAATATATTCATAGCTTTTACCAAATGCAAATTGGAAATATTGCTATTAAACATCTAGCAAACTATTAACTTTTATTAGTAAAGAAAACATGTCAGCCCCCGTATACTGTCCTCACTGAGGCAGCACAAGGTAGTGACAGACCACTCTGTCACTCCTCTGACACAATAAGCACTTTATGTCTCATTACAGTATTTGATTTTCTGGTCCGCAAAACACGGATAACGGCTGGTGACCCCCACATTTTCCCTCTGTAGGCCTTTCACTATGTTACAAGTACCTTTTTGGCCGCAAAACGGACAAGAATAAGACCTTTTATTTATTTGCAGCCTGCAGAATGGACATACGGATTAATGGGGTTTGTGCCATAAACTACTTTTCACTCTAAGTACTCTGGCTCCCATACACCTTACAGTTTTCCTCTTCACCCCATGCTTGAATCCTACTTCCTGGTTTGTCATGTGATTTTGACCCATCATGCCACAGGGCAGTGAGACAAGTCCTGACATCAGCAAATCACGTCACACTAACCAGTTACATTTTTATCTCCACGTTTCTAAAATGCTGTGTGTAACTAGATTTATAACAGACACCTAGTGTTAAAGTCCATCATTAGTTAGAGCAAAACTCGTCCTTATGTTTATCTATCCTATTGTCTGCCTATCCATCCATCCATCACTGCTCGTAGAGGAGTGGTTATTGAAGGGGAAAGAAAGAAGCGATGTGAGCAAGTGCGTCCTGTATTACAAAACTCCACTACAGGACGTAACCTACAGCGACTGAAATCAAAACTGATTTGCTACAGGGCATAACAACAGCTAATAACATTAGATAAATGGTGATATTTGGGAAAAGTGATATAACAGCGACATCTGTTGGGCGGAGTAGATTTATATTAGTGGCACAAACCCTCTAAGGCAGGGGTATGCTTCATCAGACTTGTCCCTTCTTAGTGAACGCACATGTTGTACAATTTAGCAAGTCAGTTCTCTAAAAGTGCTCATGTTGCCAAAGACCGTGGGTCTGACACTATCCGGTGGTTAGCTGTATATTGTAAGAAAAAGGGGTTTTCAAAGTTTATATTTTATTTTTATAAAGGTGCTGGGAGGCTGGTAAAATAATAAAAACACAAACTTACTTTCCTTCTCTCTCCAATACAGAGCTGATGCTTCGTCCTTGTCCATTGGGGTGCAGCCAGTGGTGCATTGTTGTGGCTGCAGCACTACACAGGACTTCACTGCACAGGAAGAGGACGGAGTGTCGGCACTGAATCGGTGGGAGTGCAGATAGGGACGTTTAATCTACATTACCAGGCCACTGGCAAAATAAAGAAAACAAATCTAAAACCCCTTTAAGCACATCTTCAATGTGATGAGGAGCTAACTCCAGCACCACCACCAGAGATCTTTAACTTCTTCCTAATGTTGCTATAATATTAGAAAAGAAGCATATTGTTTAATTCTGGGGCGACGCTGACCTGGGTTAGAACATTACAGACATCACATAATAGAGCCCCCCTTTAACTAATAAATCCCTGATTGCATAAATTCATGAAAGGGTCAATCATTTCATTATAACTTGCCGATGATCAGCCTATAACTTGCAGAGAATCCACCTGCAAGAGGCGATAAAACAGCAGGGCACCTGTGCAAAATAGTATGTGGCTCCACGCTCTTCATCAGCTAATTGACCAGCCTGGTGGTTCTAGGCCAGGTGCCATTTTTGTTGGTGGACTGTAGTAAGTAATGTATATAATTAGAGTAGCCCCTTACATGCCATCTAGTATAAGCTATCTTATTAAGGATGGTGCCCCGTGCCTAAAGATGCCAGACTACACACTAACAGCAGCTGTTGTGCGCCGGTCCCGGGCTCCGTGTTCAGCGATGATCTGCTGCCAGTGTTTCCTTTAAGCCTGGCCACAGCATGCTTGCTAGCTCGTTTCCTGCAGCATTTCCTTAAGGGCCGGCGCGGGTCACTTTCTGTGTTTTATGGGTTGGATCATGTGACCTCGCAAACCAATCCTAGCCCTCTGCACATATATAAGTGGCTCAGCCCCCTTCCCAGATGCCTCAGTGTCAAGGTCCTTGTGTCCTGCTAAGGTTCCTGATATCCGCTGGTGTTCCTGGACTCTGCTACCTGTTTGATCCCTGCCTGCTTGCCTTGACTCTCCTGTTGCCGATCCAGATTGCCTCACCTGTACCTGTGCCACCTGCCCTTGATCTATTGCCTGTCTGACTTCGCCTCTGGCTCATCCTTCGGTCCTGCACTGTTGCTCCTTGTAACGACAGCCTGCTGACAACGCCTGTACCTATGGTACCTTTTTCAGGTACGTCCTGGACCAGCTGCCTCATGTGCCTATCCTACTCAAGAGGTAGCCACCTGGTGTTCCCCTCAGGAAAGTCTATCCCCACCATCAGGGAGTACTGTGAAGATCGAGGGGTTCACTTAGACAACGCCCTTAGAGGTGGTACGACACGTGGCACAATGGGTTCACACCCGATGGTTCGTGACACACAAGTAATATGTGACCCCTTCACCATGACAGCATGGCTAACCATGGCACTAAAATGTGCATCATTCAATAGTGTACATATACCAAAGCTCCTGTATGTATTTAAAATGGAGCATGGACCATTATGCATAATTTCAAACCATATTCTATTACACTATTGCACTATTAAAGATATTTAATAGACTTTGATCAGTGGTGATATACAGCAAAGAGGAACATGAAGACACAACTGTGAGCTCATAAATTAGAGGAATCACCTATATATATTTTTGCACTAAGGTCTGATACTCGTAATGTAGTAGAATGCAGAAGAATATAGAATACAGTAATAAAAGCTCTTACCTGCTTTGAAATATTACAGCAGTTTCAGCGATATATTCCGAAAAACTATATGGTATCCACTTCAGGAAGAGTTACAGATGCAGGCAGGTGCAGTTTGAGATGCATGAATATTTTATACAGAATAAACTAATGTGTTAAATCCTCTGCACAAAGGCAAATCAAACTTGGAATTTCAATCTAGATGTGCTACCAATCCAGAGCTGGCCTGAATTCTGCTCATTAGTCATTGTACAGACGCGGTTAGAGTTCCCAGCAAGTGCTGGTAACCCCAAACTGGTCTATTAATGCGACTAATCTCCTTCCGTAGAGCAGCATTTTATACAAGTGCATTATATGTGCAAATAACAAAGTGAATAAAAACTGAAAATGTCAAGATGAGATGCTGGAAATAAATTCAGCCCACTGACTCTTCTGAATTGTCATGAGTTGTTAACGGCATAAACAAGGCTCAATCAAGCAGAAGTCAGTAATAAAAGAAAATGCTAAAAACAGTTTACAGGCAATTCCAAACAGGCTTCAGTTTTAGCTGACATTTAATTTTTCTACGATGTTCATTTTAGTATCTTGCCTAAAAATCTGTAAAATGTCACACCAAGAAATAGCTTATCTAAGCAATCAGCTGAGGGGCATGCGCACAGGTTAGACAAAATATCGGGTGAAACCTCCACTTTTACATAATATGCCCGCTGATGTGCAGCATCAAGCTGGATCTAAAAGTTATCTTTGGCTATCTTTATACTGCTCTCACGTGAACATGGCGTGTGTGCCGGAAACAAATAAAAAACTATACTGGTGAGTAAACTTATATATTTTTTTGCATTGTGGTCAACAGGAGACATGTGTCACAGTATGTCTATACCGCAGAGATATGTAGATACGAAGTATAGACCAAAAGTAATGTGAACAGAGACAAAGATGTCCTTAAAGGGGTTCTGCAGTTTGTTTAAACTGATGATCTATCCTCTGGATAGATCATCAGCATCTGATCAGCGGGGGTCCGACACCCGGGACCCCCGCCGATCAGCTGTTTGAGAAGGCAGCCGTGCTCCAGCAGCGTCGCGGCCTTCTCACTGTTTACCGCTGGCCCAGTCACGCACGACTAGTATCAACTGGCCTGGGCGCGGCTAAGCTCTGTTCATTTGAATGGAGCGCCGCTGCCTTCTCAAACAGCTGATCGGCGGGGGTCCCGGGTGTCAGGACCCCCGCCGATCAGATGCTGATGATCTATCCAGAAGATAGATCATCAGTTTAAACAAACTGCAGAACCCCTTAAAGGTGCACCTGTCATGAGACACGTCTCCTTCAGGCAGCGATATCTCAGGCATGTCCGAAAAGGGCACACCCTAGAGACGCACAAAACACTACTTGATCGATTTTCCCTGCCACTTCCTACTTGCTGACCTCCTATTTTAGTGCACGTGTGTGCATGCAGAGGGGGGTAGTTGCTAGTGACAGGTGGAAGAAAGATTGTAGCCTGCAACTCATTTCATTTGTGTATGTCTACAGTATGAAAGCTGTCCCAACAGTGGAAGGGTGCATGGGCTCGTCTTGTATGAAGAACTCTTTTACAATTTTGCCCTCTGTCAAGCTGATCACAATGTGTCGCTGATTTCAACTGATTATCTGAGCTTAGGAACTAGTTCTTGTATACAATAGACATCCCCTTGAACTTCTTATGGGCATATATTACCCAAATTGTAGCAGTGGCCTTTCCGATCCTCCACTAACTATTCCTAAAAATCACATTGTGGGAAAGGTACTTTTGTCTACTCCAGAAAAGATGTGGTAGGCGATGCCAGGGTATTTCTGCCCATCTTCCTGCGTGTAGAAATGATAACACCCGATTACGCTCTATTGTAACCTCTTACTGAAGAGTTGAGTATGAAACTCCGACCACCACAAGCATTGCAGCAGAACAGACATTTGTACCATAAGGCCTAACTGGTAAAATCCTTGCCCACTGACTACTATTTATCACACAGTAAGTGTCATAATGGAGCATTTTTCTGATTAAGATAACATATTCTAAAAAGCACTTGTATGACACAAGCTGTGAACATAGGCTTCGACCTTTAGCTCCACAAATGGTTGTGACCTACAGCAATATAGTATGGTTACCAATTGCAAATAATTTAGTTAAAACGTTCAAGACCTGGCTCCTGTCACACCTGAAAACCTATAATAAAACAAAGTTCAGCAAACCTCAGATAGCAATTTCTTTGAAAAACATAAAAAACATCATTAAAACGTGCAAAATGGGAAATAATAACCATGCAAGAAAGCCAAAGCAGCATGCAAAGCACAGAGACAGGGGGACTGATCAGCGCAAGACTTGCAGGTACAGGTAGTGCCATTGTCTTCTGCAGTAAATCTCAAGCCAAAAATCATATATCAGGAGCATAAAGCTAGACGCAAGCATGAAACGCATCAGCAAGTTCCATTACCATGGTTACAAGGCTTTAGAATAGGCCTCTCTGATGACAGACTGAGATTGTCCTGTATATCTGGAAAAAACCATAAAGATACTTTATATACCACTGATGCATAATACTTTTCGTGCTTAAGAATTGCATACGGATCTTGTACATGTAATCGTATTTATACACTAAAGTTACCGGGGCTGGTGCACTAGCTGAAAACTTAACATAATAGACATGATCGTGATGGTACAACCTATTTAATCATATTAGCATATACCCTAGAGAGATGATGTACATATGGTTTCCAAGATGAGCCTTGTCATAATCAGCAGCTTATGTTAAGTTCAGTGCATTGGTAGGCAAAGTGGTAGTGACATCAGCCAACAGGAAATTAGCGTCTTTCCTGACATTTCTCAGGATTACGTTGGCTGCTGGCACTTTAAGCACTTCTTCCCGGTAGCACAGTATTTATGATGAATGTTTTAGGAGTACAAGCTGAAAAATATGCCTTGGAATAAAGGAAAGGTATTCTAGTCACCTTTAGGCCTCGGCGTCCGTTTCCTCCGGTCTCGAAAGCTGCTCCGGATTGCAGGGCCTCGAGCAGGCTATCCATCACGCCAGTCTCTTCGCCCTCTGCAAAAAGAGATTGAGGGAATTCCATCAGCCCACTAGGTTACTATAGTAATGTCAAAGACATACAGACAGATAAAAAAGATCACTCTGTTATGACTAAAACCAGCAATTTTAAAACTAGACAAGCCTTTAACTGACTCATATATCATCCTTTTCTTAATAAAATCAGTCTCATTTCGTCTCGCTCTTGCTATCTAGTAAAGTGGACGAAAGTTCAATTGATTTACTTCGGGCCGGAGGCGCTACAGCCAGTGACAGTAATCTCAAAAGGAATATGGCTTCTGTCTTATCTTCTTCTTAGGTGAACCCTGTGAGCTAAGGTCACTCATAAATCATACGTCCCTGGTGAAAAACTAGAACGTTATCGCTCCCTAAAAAGGAATCAGCTGTAGTTAGATCTGACTTAACAGAACCCAAAGGCGTTACACTGTAACGGCGTGTCCCTTTGTGCCCCTTTATCTTCATTAGGCGGCCCCTGATGTATTTATAAAAACGCACTTAATTATTAAAAGCGCCTACTGCAGAATCACAAGGCTGAAATAAATAGTTTATACCAAGGACGTCAAACGAGCGCCCCTGGTCCAGAGTTACCTTTTCCAATGGATGCAGTTTTATGAATAGTTTATGCATCGAACAAGGCCAGATTAATAGACCTGCACAACGTTTAATGCCTAATGTCTAGACGTGCCAATTATTTATTCATCTCTCATTAGCAGCCATTCATGGAGAGCTTCCTGCTCAAGCGCGCTATTTGTATTAGGCTAGGACTCTGTTTCGACGACTCTTCATCAACAGACGATTTGCTTGATTACAACTAAACTATGCATCCAAAATCCTAGACAAAATAATGAACGTGTCATTTGCATTTCAGTGACTGTGAAAGCTGATGACCCAACTGATATCATGGTCACTAGAGCATGGCGGCACAACATCTAGGGAGTTGTCTGCTCGGGCAGAAATATGAGAGCAGAAAAAATGTGGAATAAATAAACTGGCATATACTGGATAAAAGAAAAGTATCACAGAAAATAAAATATCACCGTGAGCGAAACAGGCATAAACTAATTATACAGATGAGACCGGTTCCTTTAATATAACATTATGAGTATAAAATACAGGACAGCGAGAATGCCTCTGGTAAGTATACAGTATGTGCTTGTGTGAATGTGTATATGTAACCCACCTCTTTGAGAGGACCACTCTCTTATTCAGATTTTCACTTCCACCATATATTATGCGCACTTGTCCACCCCTTAGGGTATGTTCACATGTGGGGCAGGTAAATCTGGTAGCCTGTTCCGGCAGAGCAGCAGACTACCACAGTTACCATATCTGGGACAGCCTGGCAACATCAGATCCCCATTCACTATAATGGGATCCAACGGGAATCCAGCATTCTGCAGGAAAAATACTGCTGCATGCACGTTTGCCCAGCATCTATGTAAAAAACCCACCGGATCCCATTATAGCGAATGAGGATCTGGCGGTGTCCAGTGGTCTGCTCTTCTGCCGAAACAGTCTACCAGATTTACCTGCTGCAGATGTGAACCTACCCTTGGCAAACCTCTTTTTAACACCCAACCCCCAGACCAGGACACAGCCAATTGTTTGAAATTATATTTTCCTTTTTGTCTCCTCACCTTGCAAGGCCAATATTTTTTGGACAGTGAAGGCACTTTTTCATTTGGCACCAAATACAAATACTGCATGGTCACCAGGTGTCTAACAGAGGTGAATACTACTTGTTAGGTGACCATGCTTGGTTACATATCATGTACCCATCATTTCTATGCCTCAGAGGGTAAAAAGTTGTGTAAATTGGCAAAACTCAAACTTAAAGACCCCTATGGCCAATACTGCACGGCTTGAGTTACACCATTGTCTTGGCCTAACAGAACAACAAAGAAATATCACAGATCTCTCAGCATTGCATTAATCCAGCTACGTGACATTCATTTAAAAGCCGGGACGTTGGCTCTGCCTTACAGAGAAATTCAATTAATAGCGTTAAGACTGAACATGCTTCCACCATGTTTTTGTAATTACAGATAACAATGTTTAATTTGTTTAACGGTGGACAGGTACAGCCTTCACAGCCGGCAGTGTGCCGCGTTCGGTGTCTAGCAAGGAAATAGTACACATTGGTTAAGGGATGGCATCCAGTGATGTACAATGCCGAGCAGAGGTGAAGGACACAGTAAGCATACAATTGCACGGAGCAGCGGTAGCGCCACTTACAGTGGGAGTAAATGGAAATCTAACGCTTTTTCTTTAAACAACATGAAACAGCTCAGGGATCCCTAGATTCATTGTAATTTGCATTTATATGAAGCCGATCATTAAATAAAAGTCCCATGGCTCAATTCAACTTTGAATTAGCGCATATATTCAGTCAGCAGAATTATACTTTAGAGGAATGCAAACATCCTTTTGCAGGGCGTAATTCTGCCAGGTTGGTTTGACAAGTCTGAAAGATGATAACAGAAGAGAAGCTGATCTGTTCTTGCTCTTAGAAATTACACAGAGAAAAAAAAATTGCCTGACAGACGACACGCACAAGCAAATGCAACGCTTCTTAGGGAACTGCATTGCGTTGATCAATTATAAGACAACGATCTACAGCGAAAAGACACGATAGAAAAGATGGCACAATCACAGGAGATTTCACTAGAAAAATAGTTTTCCTATACCGTCTAATGCTAACTTGTCATAAAGATAATGGATAGTACAATCTGAAGGGGACACTTCCACCATTTATCACAGAACAGCCTATATGGGACTATCCTATGTATTTTTTATAAAAAACTGAGTGGATAGTTTTCTGGACTTAATCACTCCACATATACTAGTCCTGTCCACAGATCTTTCCTCTATTTAGCCTTTTTGCACAGCAGATTCTCACTTAGGGTAGGTACACATTCGCATTAAACGGATCCGGCAAACTGTTCTGGTAGAGAACTTCCTGCAAGAGGTCACCGGATCTGGCCTAGCTGGATACTGCCACTGACTTATGGGAGAACGGTTGCATGCAACTGGCACTTATGGCAAGTACTCATCCGTTCAATGCAAATGTGAACCTTAACAATCTTTGTAAGGCCTTTAGTCAGACCAGAGAGGAGTGACGGGTGGTTACTCAATTAGATAACCACACCTACCCTATGCTTTCCTCTCATTATACTAATGCATGCAGAGTGGTCATTCTGCCATTTTAGTCCTCTAACTATTCTTATTAGGATTACCTTGCAGGTAACGCTAACCTGTTCATCAGTGTTGCATACTCAGATTTTTCTGTTGATTCAGGACTTTTATCTCTCCGATATTACTTCTACAGAAGGAAAATATATATTTTTTTTTATTTAGGCCCCTTGCAGAAGAGCGTGTGCGGATTAAGTCCAGATGCGTTCAGTGAAAAATGCGCGATTTCGATCAAATCATTCAGTTTTGTTTGAGTTCAGTTCAGATTTAATGCGCTTTGCACGCGCGTGATAAAATACTGAAGGTATACAAACATCATATCTTAGCAGCTCCATTCACTTCTATGGGGCCAGCGTTGGTGAAAATCGCTGAATAAAGAACATGCTGCGATTTTCATGCAACGCACAAGTGATGCGTGAAAACCAACGCACATGTACACAGCCCCATTGAAATGAATGGGTCCAGATTCCGTGCAGGCGCAATGCGTTCGCATCACGCATTGCATCCGCGTGGAATACTCGCTTGTGTGAAAGGGGCCCTAAAGGGGTTGTTTCATCTGACTGTTACTATGGTGAGATGAGACATGGTCCCGACCACCAGCTGGCAGGGAAACAGCAAAGCACGCCAACGCTCACCGTTTCAGTAGCTCCCATAGTGGCGCATAACTTTTTCTTGTGGAGGTATCCTTATAACCTACTGGTACTTCAATATACACATTGAAACCAAACATGGGTTGTATTTACCCACAGTAACAAGGCTGTGAGACCAAAGTTAAATATGGTGCATATATAAACAAACAGTCGCATGACACATGAATAATAATAAAAATGCACCTTTAATAACATACAGTACTATAATAATGCAAGGCACAACATTATCAAGTCTCTGGCACCTGGAATGCAGCTATGTACCTCTTTAACAGAATTTGAGAAGGTTGTGCGCAGCGGATTCGGCCCCAGACCATGCCATTTCTCTCATTTATAACATGTTGGGCACCGGGATATCTGGGGACGGGGACTTCTAGACACCATTACTAGAATATAAATTTATGCATGCATGGGAAGAAGAGATAGTGACCACTCTCTCAGCAGAACAGTGGAAAAAATCCCTCCCATTTACACATAAATCATCATCATGTAGATTACAAGAACTTAACTATAAGATTAACGAGGTGGTAAAGTACTCCGGTAAAACTTCACCAATTTTATCCTCTGGTCTCTGACACCTGTTGGCGGTGCTCGACAGGAGTTGGCACAATGCTTGATACAGCCAGGTCCATAAATATTGGGACATGGACACAATTCTAACATTTTTGGCTCTATACACCACCACAATGGATTTGAAATGAAACAAACAAGATGTGCTTTAACTGCAGACTGTCAGCTTTAATTTGAGGTATTTACATCCAAATAAGGTGAACGGTGTAGGAATTACAACAGTTTGAATTAGGGTGCACCGAAATTCCGGCAGCCGAAAATATCGGCCGAAAATGCACCTAATCCACTTCGGCCGATATTGTTACATATCGGCCGAAAATATGGGGTGTGGGATTTGTCACCCACCATCTGCGGGCGGGCGGTTTACTTTGTCACTGCATCTTTATTTTACCTTACAATCGTGAGGCTCAGTAACTAACAACTCTGCAGGCAGAGCGGAGGCCGGCGTAACGTCACTTACTCACGTGACGCGCCTGCTCCGCCTCCTTCATTCATAAAGTGGGCGGAGCAGGTGCGTCACGTGAGTAAGTGACGTTACGCCGCCCTCCGCTCTGCCTGCAGAGTTGTTACTGGAGGGTCACGATTGTAAGGTAAAATAAAGATGCAGTGAGTGATGCTGTGAGCAGCAGGGCCGGGGCTGTTATGAGTGGGGGATCGGTCTATGGCACTGTTATGGGAAGGAGGATCTGTGGGTGGCACTGTTATGGGGAAAGGGATCTGTGCACTGTTATGGGGAAAGGGATCTGTGCACTGTTATGCCCATAACAGTGCACATATCCCCTTTCCATAACAGTGCACAGATCCCCCTCTCCATAACAGCGCACCCACAGATCCCCCTCTCCATAAACAGCGCCACCCACAGATCCCCCTCTCCATAACAGCGCACCCACAGATCCCCTCTCCATAACAGCGCCACCCACAGATCCCCCTCTCCATAACAGCGCCACCACAGATCCCCCTCTCCATAACAGCGCCACCCACAGATCCCCCTCTCCATAAACAGCCCCCCCCCAGATCCCCCTCTCCATAGCGCCACCCACAGATCCCCTCTCCATAACAGCGCCACCACAGATCCCCTCTCCATAACAGCGCCACCCACAGATCCCCCTCTCCATAGCAGCGCCACCCACAGATGAATTTCATTCATGAAAATTAATTATTAATAAAATCATTAAAAAAAAGTATTTTAAAAGTATTTGGGCAAAAAGGCAGTTTCGGTTTCGGTTTTCGGTCAAGGGCATCCTGAATTTTCGGTTTCGGCTTCGGACCAGAATTTTCATTTCGGTGCACCCCTAGTTTGAATATGTGTCTCCCACTTGTTAAAGGACAAAAGTAATGGGACAATTGGCTTCTCTGCTGTTCCATGGCCAAGTGTGTGTTATTCCCTCATTATCCCAATTACAATGAGCAGATAAAAGGTCCAGAGTTCATTTCAAGTGTGCTATTTGCATTTGGATTCTGTTGCTGTCAACTCTCAAGATGAGATCCAAAGAGCTGTCACCATCAGTGAAGCAAGCCATCATTAGGCTGAAAAAACACAACAAACCCATCAGAGAGATAGCAAAAACATTAGGCGTGGCCAAGACAACTGTTTGGAACATTCTTAAAAAGAAGGAACGCATCGGTGAGCTCAGCAACACCAAAAGACCCGGGAGACCACGGAAAACAACTGTGGTGGATGACCGAAAGAGTTCTTTCCCTGGTGAAGAAAACACCCTTCACAACAGTTGGCCAGATCAAGAACACTCTCAGGAAGTAGGTGTATGTGTGTCAAAGTCAACAATCAAGATAAGACTTCACCAGATGTAAACCATTGGTGAGCCTCAAAAAGAGGAAGGCCAGATTAGAGTTTGCCAAACGACATCTAAGGCTACTTTCACACTTGCGTTCAGAGCGGATCCGTCTGGTGTCTGCACAGATGGATCCGCTCCTATAATGCAGACGTTTGGATCCGTTCAGAACGGATCCGTCTGCATTATAGTTTAGAAAAAATTCTAAGTGTGAAAGTTGTTCAGACGGATCCATTCAGACTTTACATTGAAAGTCAATGGGGGACGGATCCGTTTGAAAATTTTGCCATATTGTGTCAACTTCAAACGGATCCGTCACCATTGACTTACATTGTAAGTCTGGACGGATCCTGTTTGCATCCGCACGGCCAGGCGGACACCCAAACGCTGCAAGCAGCGTTCGGGTTGTCCGCCTGCTGAGCGGAGCGGAGGCTGAACGCTGCCAGACTGATGCATTCTGAGGGGATCCGCATCCACTCAGAATGCATTGGGGCAGTACGGATGCATTGGGGGGCGCTTGTGAGAGCCTTCAACACTAGTGTGAAAGTAGCCTAAAAAAGCCTTCACAGTTCTGGAACAACATCCTATGGACAGATGAGACCAAGATCAACTTCTACCAGAATGATGGGAAGAGAAGAGTATGGAGAAGGAAAAGAACTGCTCATGATCCTAAGCATACCACCTCATCAGTGAAGCATGGTGGTGGTAGTGGCATGGTGTGGGCATGTATGGCTGCAATGAACTGGTTTCTCTTGTATTTATTGATGATGTGACTGCTGACAAAAAAGCAGCAGAATGAATTCTGAAGTGTTTCGGGCAATATTATCTGCTCATATCAGCCAAATGCTTCAGAACCTCATTGGACGGCGCTTCACAGTGCAGATGGACAATGACCCAAAGCATACTGCAAAAGCAACCAGAGAGTTTTTTAAGGGAAAGAAGTGGAATATTATGCAATGGCCAAGTCAGTCACCTGACCTGAATCTGATTGAGCATGCATTTCACTTGCTGAAGACAAAACTGAAGGGAAAATGCCCCAAGAACAAGCAGGAAACTGAAGACAGTTTGCAGTAGAGGCCTGGCAGAGCATCACCAGGGATGAACCCAGCGTCTGGTGATGTCTATGCGTTGCAGAATTCAGGCTGTAATTGACTGCAAAGTATTAAAAGTGAAAGTTTGATTTATGATTATTATTCTGTCCCAGTACTTTTGGTCCCTTAAACAAGTGGGAGGCACATATGCAAACTCTTGTAATTCCTACACCGTTCACTGATTTGGATGTTAAAGTCTTGCAGTTAAAGCACATCTGTTTGTTTCATTTCAAGTCCATTGTGGTGTGTATAGAGCCAAAAATTGTAGAATTGTGTCCTGTCCAATATTTATAGACCTGACTGTATATGGTGGGACTGCCCAGGAGTGCTCCTTTGTGGCGGGAAGTTATCACCTCTGTACAACTCTCTTTACCGGTCTACCATACATCTCTCACCTACAATTGCCCTGCTTTCTGTCTTCCCGGTAGAACACAACAGGTTAAAAAAAGACACTCTTAGATTCTTTATCATGCAATGAGGCAATTAATACCCCGCAGGTGGAGGTCGACTGAGAGCCTTCAGAAATTGACCTAGGTAACTGCTCTTGATGTCTTAACCCGCATGGAGAATTGGGTGCTGAGGATAGTGGCACGGTGCCTGCCTTCATGAAAATGTGGGAACCATGGTTCCAGTTGCGCAATTCTTCTAAATTCAGAGTTTGGCTGATCAGTGGCACTACAGCATAACCCAGACCATCGCTCGAGACTTGCAGCTAGCTCTTCATCCTTCTCCTTCCTCCCTACCTACTGTTTCCGTCACGTCTCTTCCCCCCTTATTTTGTCTCTGTTCGAATCTACACTTATGATGTTCAAAATATTCTATTAGATTGAAGTACATTGTTATTGGGGAATTATCTCGCTTACATATGCCTGAATTGTTTTTGCACTATTCTTTGTACAGACTTTTCAGATTGCGTTAATGTGTATCCATACAATACCTTATAAGTTCCTTGCTCTAGGACAAATGAAGACAAACAATCGTTTGTAATGTTATAACACAGAAATAAAAAGGGTGGAAATACACTAACTTCCAAAGAAAGGCAACTGCAGTATCAGAATGGTTAAAGGGGGTTGGCCGGTTGATATTACCAGCTGCACGTGTCGGGAACAGAAAATGAATGCAGCTAGTATAAGGCATTATTTAACTATCGGCACTGATTAGTGGCCACGTTTCCAGGGCAGGACCTGCCTGAAAACATGAATTATTCATATTAAACTACTGGACACTGATGCTGACAGTTCAATAAAGCTTATTACTTACTAGACGCATGCATGCGCTGTTCCCAAAACATGTGAAGCTAGTAATATAAACTGGCAACCCCCTTGAATATATAATGGTTACTAATGTATTACAACCCTAAGTCATTTTATTAACCATTCTGACACTTTATATCTCTGTATTACGTCTGCTTTACAGTTTAATGGTATATTAATAAAGATGCATTTTATTACTATTCATGTGCTGTGAGACTGTCCATATAAGGCCGAATGTACACGGCCATGTTCCGCGGCCGAGAGCGGTCCGTGGTATGCCGGGCTGGATTCCTGTTCAGAGCAGGAGCGCATGGCGTCATTGGTTGCTTTGACGCCGTGCGCTTCATGCCGCCGCTGCACTACAGTAATACACTATACGAGTGTATTACTGTACAGCAGCGTCGGCATGAAGCGCACGGCGTCATAGCAACCAATGACGCCATGCGCTCCTGCTCTGAACAGGAATCCAGCCCGGCACACCACGGACCGCTCTCGGCCACGGAACACGGCCGTGCGCATTCGGCCTAAAGGGTAGTTCCTCGGTAAAGCCTTGCACGGACAAGTCACAATGTCACCTTTGTTTGCTGTGACATCTTTGGAAACTTGTTTTCTGTACAAATTTAATACATATGGTATATTGGTTAGTAACAACAGAGGATGTGGTATGTTTTATTATGTTCCTGTGCTACATATTTTTAGACTTAAGGAAACCAAGCATATACATTATATCAATTTCGGCCAAACTCCCTTGATTTTAGTGGGACTGGCTGGAGATCTAATGTGTATTGGTTTGGGTGACATTCATTCAGCAAATGTCTGTGAACAAAGTAAAAAGGATTGGGTACGTGTAATTTTAGAGTGCCCAATCCTTTTATCATCAGAGAAGTAAGCCCTGGTGGCTGGCAATGTCTTACTCCTCTCTCCCTATTCAAAATTTAGTCGATCGTGCATATGTAGGGGGATTCGGTAGGAATGGCTGTTACATAACCACCCCCAACTGTCCTATAGACTACAGAGGTACTACCTAGACATAACCATTATATCAGACACTAAAGGCTAAGTACCCCTAAGTACCATTTAATTATTGCATTGTACTCATTTTGAGCCCAAAAAATATTTTTTTCAATTGGTCTTTATTAAAAATGTTGAACCCCTGTCCCTGTGCGGCCTCGAGTTTCTTTAGTAGCAGGCTCTGAATTTTCACTCTGTTCCATCATGCAGCTCAGCTGACAGCTCCTTATCTCTGAGCTCCTCAACACTAATCATGGCTCAATTTTTATCTTACTGATAAGAATTTGTCTTAAATAAGAGTTTATGACCTTTCAGTAATTTAAAGATAAAGTTTATTAACTGACCAGCACAAAGTGAAAGTACCATTCACACAACTAGACAGAACGGCTCAATATACCAATTAAAAAAATGATTTTTAGACCAAAACCACTCAAATGCAATCATGAAAAAGATTGGCCCCAAAGGTAAACATAGCCTTTAAAAAGTCTATAATTATTAGCAAAAAACCTTGTTTCGACTTTGGGTGTTTTGATCAAATTTACAAAATGTATTTAATCAAACCTTACTTGACTGATATCTACATACCACCAAATGTAACAGCTTGTCAAACTGCTATCAAACTAAAGGTTTCATCCAAAGGTCTTGAGCAAAAAGGGTAAACTATACTATACACCAAATCCAGTGTCCTCTGCACATTTTTACAGCTGGTAAAAAAAATGGAGATTTACAGAGGGCAACGGATGTGCTATGCCCTTTATTCAGGGTCTGATTGGTTGAAATGTAATCATGCGGCAGATCAAAGATCTTAAGAAAACATCTAAGCTTTGCAAAAAATAATCAATTAAAAAAAATGAGTGAGCCAGAAAACGGTCTTTGATAGACTGCTAGACTTAATCTTCAGATTTCAAACCTATTGATCTCCTAAACACCAAGCTTGACTGTAAAGACAGGTAAAATGCCCTGCAAGATACATCAGTCGTAGAGACTTATTTGATGAAAGTAAACACTTCGACCAGTAGAAATGCGTGCGGTTGTCTGAATTGTTTTATTATAGATCCTACCCTGCCACGGGAGAAGGCTTGGACTGGCCCACCGGGGAGGCGGGGGATTCCTCGGTGGGCCCCCAGTCTCCTGCGCCTGTGATAAGATGTAGGATTAATTATTTCTCTTTTTCGGGAGAGATAATTATTGTAACCACCAGGTGGCAGTATCGCACAGTGATGCAGCCTCCTACTGGTGTACATTGTACAGGAGGCCCCGCAGTATCTTCTTAGACTTCTGGGGCTGCTAGCTGGAAGGAGGGGAGAAGGTGTTTGGCTCTATACACCACCACAAGGATTTGAAATGAAACAAACAAGATGTGCTTTAAACTGCAAACTGTCATCTTTAATTTAAGGGTATTTACATCCAAATCAGGTGAACGGTGTAGGAATTACAACAGTTTGCATATGTGCCTCCCACTTGTTAAGGGACCAAAAGTAATGGGACACTTGGCTTCTCAGCTGTTCCATGGCCAGGGTGTGTGCTATTCCCTCATTATCCCAATTACAATGAGCAGATAAAAGGTCCAGAGTTCATTTCAAGTGTGCTATTTGCATTGGATTCTGTTGCTGTCAACTCTCAAGATGCGATCCAAAGAGCTGTCACTATCAGTGAAGCAAGCCATCATTAGGCTGAAAAAACACAACCAATCCATCAGAGAGATAAGCAAAAACCATTCCAACTGTTTGGAACATTCTTAAAAAGAAGGAACGCATCGTGAGCTCAGCAACACCAAAAGACGCGGAAGACCACAGAAAACAACTGTGGTGGATGACCGAAGAGTTCTTTCCCTGGTGAAGAAATCACCCTTCACAACAGTTGGCCAAGATCAAGGACACTCTCCAGGAGGGTAGGTGTATGTGTGTCAAAGTCGACAATCAAAAGAAGACTTCACCAGAGTGAATACAGAGGGTTTCACCACAAGATGTAAACCATTGGTGAGCCTCAAAAACAGAAGGCCAGATTAGAGTTTGCCGAACGACATCCTAAAAAAGCCTCACAGTTCTGGGAACAACATCCTATGGACAGATGAGACCAAGATCAACTTCTACCAGTGTGATGGGAAGAGAAGAGTATGGAGAAGGAAAGGAACTGCTCATGATCCTAAGCATACCACCTCATCAGTAAAGCATGGTGGTGGTAGTGTCATGGCGTGGGCATGTATGGCTGCCAATGGAACTGGTTCTCTTGTATTTATTGATGCTGTGACGGATGACAAAAGCAGCAGGATGAATTCTGAAGTGTTTCGGGCAATATTATATGCTCATATTCAGCAAAATGCTTCAGAACTCATTGGACGGCGCTTCACAGTGCAAATGGACAATGACCCAAAGCATACTGCAAAAGCAACCAAAGAGTTTAAGGGAAAGAAGTGGAATGCTATGCAATGGCCGAGTCAATCACCTGACCTGAATCCGAGTGAGCATTAAAAAGTGGAGGCACATATGCAAACTGTTGTAATTCCTACACCGTTCACCTGATTTGGATGTAAATACCCTCAAATTAAAGCTGACAGTCTGCAGTTAAAGCACATCTTGTTTGTTCCATTTCAAATCCATTGTGGTGGCGTATAGAGCAAAAAAAATTTGAATTGTGTCGATGTCCCAATATTTATGGACCTGGCTGTATGTGTAAGGACTACTTTCAAACTTGCGGTAGCAGGGTCTGGCAGGCTATTCCAGTGGGGGAACAGCCTGCCAGATCCGTGCTTATGCTAGCCCACCGTGCTGCCGGAGGTCCGTTCTGGCCCCATTCACTATAATGTGGGCGCGCCGGAGGTCTGGCCCGTGGCACGGCAAACATGCTGATAGGTGGCCGGACAAAAACTACAGCGGACTTCCGGTGGGCACGGTGGGCTAGCGTTTGCACGGATGTGGCAGGCTGTTCCCCCGCCGAACATCCTGCCGGACCCTGCTACTGCAAGTGTGAAAGTAGCCTAAAATTCTGCCACATGTATGTTGTGCATTTTGCTGTGAGTGTCTACCATCATACTTCATCTTTAAACATTTTGTTATCACTGTAAGGGCTCATGAACACGATTGTTGGATGTTTTCCAGTCTGCAAATTGCAGATCTGCAAAACATGGATACTGGGTGTGTGCATTCCACATTATGTGGAACAGAACAGCTGGCCTCTAATAGAACAGTCCTATCCTTGTCTGTAATGCCGACAAGTTTGCGTAACTGCCATGCGGACATCCAGACATGGAATGTACATGGAGTCATTTCTATTTTTTGGCGGCCCCATTGAAGTGAATGGTTTCACATACAAGCCACAAAAAATAAAAAAAAATAAAATGGTACGGACACAGAAAAAAAAATAAGTTTGTGTGCAGGAGCCCTAAGGTGGGCCCCCAGAATCGGTTACACTGGTGGACCCTAGGTATAATAATAAAATAAAAAACTTACATTCTCAGCCACCTCCAATCAAGTGCTGTCGCTCTGACGTGTTGTTGTGGCTGCAGCGGGGACATCCCATAGACCGATGCAGCAAATCACTGGCCTCAACAGTTTATGATACAAGATCAATGAGGGCAGTATGTGGGAAGTCACCACTGCAGCCAATACAATGTCACGCAAATGGAACAGGACAGAACGGCGGCATGGGATCTATTATAAAGCAACTTAGGAAACCCCTCTAATGGATCAGAAATAATGTACTGAGAATAAGGTCAATCTAAAAATCTCAATAAAACCTCTCTTCTATTTCAATGATCACACGCACTGAAGTTTACCAAGTGTCGCAAAATTTTAAGGGTTATGCCAAGATTTAAGCATCCCCATCCAGTTCTAATTGTGGGGACCTGCACACCAAGACTCCCAGTGATCACGAGAACCAGGGGTCCTGTCTCCTCACTATATGGATGGAGTGGCAGAGGAGCATTTCTCTTTATTTGCTATGGCACTACCAGAGATGCCAAATACAGTACTCTCCCGCTTCTAACAGTCCCTACAGACGTTGAATGGAGTGGCAACATACATGATTGATTGTGAATGGAAGAGCTAATCCTTGCTTCTCTTTGGTTCTAAAACGCAGTGAAATGTGAAAAACAAAACCATACGTTATAAAACAACTGTAGTAGTATGACATTTTTCCTTTGTCAGGTATAGTCGATGTAATAGCAGCTCAGCCTAGAGTAAGCAAAGTACCTTCAAATTTCAGTCTCACACTATCATGTGTCACTGATGGTTTAACATGTGCAGCATCAACTCATTTTTAACTACTGAACAACTCCTATTTACTTCCGACACCTTCATTTTATATTTTATCCATGATATTTTCTATTGTCACAATGTGGGATCCGCAGGTATTTTAATGAGCATGAGGCCTACAGACAGACCCTAAGGCCCCTTTCACACGGGCGAGTATTCCGCGCGGGTGCGATGCGTGAGGTGAACGCATTGCACCCGCACTGAATACCGACCCATTCATTTCTATGGGGCTGTGCACATGAGCGTGATTTTCACGCATCACTGTGTGTTGCGTGGAAATCGCAGCAAGCTCTATATTGTGCATTTTACACGCAACGCAGGCCCCATAGAAGTGAATGGGGCTGCGTGAAAATCGCAAGCATCCGCAAGCAAGTGCGGATGCGGTGCGATTTTAACGCACGGTTGCTAGGAGACGATCGGGATCATTATTATTTTCCCTTATAACATGGTTATAAGGGAAATAATAGCATTCTGAATACAGAATGCATAGTAAAAATAGGGCTGGAGGGGTTAAAAAAAAAATTGAACTCACCTTAATCCACTTGTTCGTGCAGCCCGGCATCTCTTCTGTCTTCATCTGTGCTGTGAGCAATAGGACCTTTGATGACGTCACTACACAAATCACATGATCCATCACCATGGTGATGGATCATGGTGATGGACCATGTGATGAACGCAGTGACGTCATCAAAGGTCCTATTGTTCACAGATGAAGACAGAAGAGATGCGGGCTGCGCGAACAAGTGGATTAAGGCGAGTTTAATTTACACATTTTTTTACCCCTCCAGCCCTAATTTACTATGCATTCTGTATTCAGAATGCTATTATTTTCCCTTATAACCATGTTATAACCATGTATAAGGGGAAAATAATACAATCTACACTACAACTAACCCAAACCTGAACTTCTGTGAAGAAGTTCGGGTCTGGGTACCACAGTCCGGGTTTTTTATCACGCCGCGTGCAAATCACATTGCACCGGGACGCATCCAAACCTAATCCGGACACGCCCATATGAAAGAGGCCTAAAGGGCAAATGTTGGATTTCAATATGTTTAATTCCTTTGTTACCATGCTACCACTGATATTAAAGGGGTTGTCCAAGTGTTAATACTGATGACTAAGAGTTGAGCGGACACCTGGATGTTCGGGTTCGACGGGTTCGGCCGAACATCGGAAAGAAATTCGAGTTTGGGACCCGAACCCCATTGAAGTCAATGGGGACCTGAACTTTTGAGCACTAAAATGGCTGTAAAAATGTCAAGGACGGGCTAGAGGGCTGCAAATGGCTTCAAAATGTGGTTAAGAGCATGGCAAGTTCTCTGCAAACAAATGTGGATAGGGAAATGACTTTAAATAACATAAAATACGTAAAAATTATAATCTTGATCTAGGAGGACCAGGTCTATATGGGGTATGAGGTGGAGGAGGCGGTGGATGTGGCGGTGACGGTTGAAACGGCGGTGGAGGAGGAGGTAGCCTACACTAGTTTTTGAGTTTTATTTTTAAAATTAGGGTACACCCCAAAACATTGGGAATATAACCTGTGGTAACCCCCTCCAGTCATGCTGAAACACACGTTCAAACAATACACTGGCTGCAGGGCAGGCCAGCACCTCCAAGGGGTAAAGGACAAGCTCAGGCCATGTGCCCAATTTGGAGACCCAGAAGTTGCAGGGGCTGACCCCTGTCAGTCAGTTCGTGTAGGCGTGTGCACCACTTACTGCCACACATGTCGCACGTCCCCGTGATGGTAACGATCCAATTTGATATCTGCTCTATCAACTTTCGATGTTCTTTTATGCGCCTACCATGGTGATTACGGGTGGCAGGGAATCCGGGTTCCAGGCCAGAGAGGAGCGTGAGAAAAAGAGACCAAATTTAAGGGAGGATCAATTTTTTCAAATTTTAAAATTAGAGTTAAATATGGGAGAAATTATTAAAGCATAAAAGTGTGACAACTTTTCAGTTTAAAGGGCTTCTGTCACCCCACTAAAGTAATATATTTTTTTTTGGGCTAGTTAAATTGCTTATCCTGCGATATATGAAAATATAATGGTGTTACTTACTTTGATTCAGCAGTTTCTTCTAAAAACAAACTTTTATAATATGTAAATTAGGTCTCTACCAGCAAGTAGCAGCTGCAGAAAAACCGCCCCCTCGTCGTGTTGATTGACAGGGCCAGCCGGATCTCCTCGCCAGCCCTGTCGGCATTTTAAAAATCGCGGGCCTGTGTTCATTCTGTGCAGGCGCCCTGAGATGAGGAGGCTCGCCTCCTCAGAACTCCCTCAGTGCGCCTGCGCCGATGACATCACCGAAATAGAAGACGTCATCGGCGCACTGAGGGAGTTCTGAGGAGGCTCGCCTCCTCATCTCAGAGCGCCTGCGCAGAATGAACACAGGCGCGCGATTTTTAAAATGCCGACAGGGGCTGGCCGGAGGAGGAGATCCCGGCTGGCCCTGTCAATCAACGCGACGAGGGGGCGGTTTTCTGCAGCTGCTACCAGCAAGTAGCCGCCCTACTTGCTGGTAGAGACCTTATTTACATATTCTAAAAGTTCGTTTTTAGAAGAAACTGCTGAATCAAAGTAAGTAACACCATTATATTTTCATATATCGCAGGATAAGTAATTTAACTAGCCCAAAAAAAATATATTACTTTAGTGGGGTGACAGAAGCCCTTTAAGCACTGAATAATATATTGAATTTTATTCCCTGTCACCTATGCATAGCAGGTGTTTATTCACGTCTAAAATTGTATAATGTCAACCCAAGAATGTAATTTAATTTTTTTTCGGTCTACTAGGTATAGGAGTGGTACATCACAACCAAAAATTGGTGAATTTTACCAGAATATATAACTGACAATTTTTTTTGTTTAACCTGTCTACTAGGTATAGCAGTACTATACACCCAAACATTTGTTAATTTCACCATAAAATTTAACTGACAATAACACCCAAAAATTGGTGTATTTCACCCTAAAATGTAAATGACAAAGTAGTGAAATGATATAAACTAAAACACGTACAAAAAAAACCCCCAAAAAATAATGGATTTATGAGGTGGAGTTTCATATGGAGTAGGAGTTTAAAGAGGCGGTGGACGCAGCGGAGTAGGAGTGTGAAATATCCAAAATACAAACATGAGCAATTGAGCTGCAGTATAACAATGGCTGCTTAGTGCCGGTATACATGTCTATTCTGCACAAGGTACGGACAGGTCCTGTGGGATCCATGCCTGGTTCATTTTAATGAACGTGAGCTTGTCCACATTGGCTGTGGACAGGCGGCTGCGCTTGTCTGTGATGACGCCCCCTGCCGTGCTAAACACACATTCAGATAATACACTGGCTGCAGGACAGGCCAGCACCTCCAAAGCGTAAAGGGGAAGCTCAGGCCATGTGCCCAATTTGGAGACCCAGAAGTTGAAGGGGGAAGACCCGTCATTCAGTACGTGTAGGCGTGTGCACACATACTGCTCCACCATGTTGGTGAAATGCTGCCTCCTGCTAAGACGTTCCATATCAGCTGGTGGTGCTGGTTATTGTGGCGTGCTGACAAAGCTTTTCCACATTTCGGCCAAGCTAACCCTGCCTTCTGAGGTGCTGGCGGTGCCCCAGCTGCGTTGGCGACCTCTTCCTCGTCCTCTGCCTTCGCCTTGTGCTTCCACTGTGCCCCCGCTGTCAGGTGGGAATGCCACCAGAAGCGCGTCTACCAGAGTGCGCTTGTACTCGCGCATCTTACGATCACGCTCCAGTGACGGAATTAAGGACGGTACGTTGTCCTTGTAACGGGGATCCAGCAGTGTGGCCACCTAGTAATCAGCAAAAGTAAGAATGTGGGCAACTCGGCGGTCGTTGCTGAGACACTGCAGCATGTAATCGCTCATGTGTGCCAGGCTGCCAGAGGCAACGAAAAGCAGTCCTCTGTGGGAGGTGTATCGTCTGTGTCCTCTGTATAACCCCCATCCAAGCACCAGTGATGTCCATGAGCCGGTCTGGGTGCCACCCTGCTGTGAACACGGTTCCTCCTCCTCCTTCTCAACTGTGCCCTGGCTGGACAATTGTGTACCTTGGGTTTGTGGGTGCAGGAACCCACCCTCTGAGCCACTCGGGAATGACTGGCCGGAAACCCTACGAAATGATCCCTCTTCCTCCTCCTGTGCCACATCCTCTCTCATCATCGCCAGGAGCGTTTTTTCAAGGAGGCATAGAAGTGGGATAGTAACGCTGAGAACGGCGTTATCGGCACTGGCCATGTTGGTGGAGTACTCGAAACAGCGCAACAAGGAACACAGGTCTCGCATGGAGGCCCAGTCATTGGTGGTGAAGCGGTGCTGTTCCGCCGAGCGACTCACGCGTGCTGCAGCTGAAACTCCACTATCGCCTGCTGCTGCTGCTCGCACAGTCTGGCCAGCATGTGCAAGGTGGAGTTCCACCTTGTGGGCACGTCGCATATGAGGCGGTGAGAGAGAAGGCCAAAGTTACGCTGCAGCGCTGACAGGCGAGCAGCAGCAGGGTGAGAACGCAGAAAGCGCGCACAGACGGCCCGCACTTTATGCAGCAGCTCTGACATGTCGGGGTAAGTTTTAAGGAATCTCTGCACCACCAAATTCAGCACAGGCGCCAGGCAAGGGATGTGCGTCAAACCGGCTAGTCCTAGAGCTGCTACGAGATTTCGCCCATTATCGCACACCACCAGGCCGGGCTTGAGGCTGACTGGCACAAACCACTCATCGGTCTGTTGTTCAAGGCCCGTCCACAGCTCCTGCACGGTGTGGGGTTTGTCCCCCAAACAGATAAGTTTTAAAACTGCCTGCTGTCGTTTACCCCTGGCTGTGCTGAAGTTGGTGGTGAAGGTGTTATGCTGACCGGATGAGGAGCTGGTAGAGGATGAGGAAGCAGAGTAGGAGGAGGAAGCAACAGGAGGCAAACTTAAGCGCCCTGCAATCCTCGGTGGTGGAAGGACATGCGCCAAACTGCTATCCGCCTCAGGCCCAGCCGCCACTGCTTTTACCCAGTGTGCTGTTATGGAGATATAACGGCCCTGACCGTGCTTACTGGTCCACGTATCGGTAGTCAGGTGCACCTTGCCACAGATGGCATTGCGCAGTGCACACCTGATTTTGTCCCCTACTTGCTTGTGAAGGAAAGGGATGGCTCGCCTTGAAAAGTAGTGGCGGCTGGGCACGACGTACTGTGGGACAGCCACCACCAGACGGAATGACAGCATTTCAAAGGCAAGTAATTTAGAAATGCTGGCATTCAGGGCTAGGGATCACGGGTGGGTAGGGGGGTACTTCCTCTTCCTCTCCAGCGTTTGGGAGATGGAGAGCTGAACGCTTCCGTGGGACACTGTGGAGATGCTTAGTGACCCAGGTGTTGGTGTTGCTGGCAGATCCTCTGTTTGTGGGGTGCCAGGTGGCACTGTCACTCCAGAGGTGGATGAAGAGGCCGCGACTGCAGCAGAAGAGGAAGCAGGAGGAGCCAGAGACCTTTCTTGGTTTTTGAGGTGTCTACTCCACTGCAGCTCGTGCTTTGCACTTAAATGCCTGGTCATGCAGGTTGTGCTCAGGTTGAGAACGTTTATGCCTCGCTTCAGTACACAGTATTACTCATACAGCCAATGAATTCCAATACAGAAGTATTGGAATGCATTGTAAAGGATCAGACCCCCAAAAGTTGAAGTCCCAAAGTGGGACAAAAATAAAAAAGGTGAAACAAAAAGGTGAAAAAATAAAGTTTTCCCCCCCAAAAATTAAAAGTTTCAAGTTAAAATAAACAAAAATGTCATTTTCCCCAAATAAAGTAAAAAAAAATGGTAAAAAATAGGGGGAAAAAAAATAGACATTTTAGGTATCGCCGCGTGCGTATCGACCGGCTCTATAATACCATGGGAACCGAACCAGCTATTTAACCTCCACGGGCACTATGAACAAACTATCCCTGATGAAGGAGCCGGACAGGCCCTGAAACGCGTAGAAGGTTTTTTGTCCCATGGAGGCTACGGTATCTTCAGAGGTGACATCACCGAAGCGGTTTCCCGGGCAACCGAAACAACAAGCTCCCTCGCACCACGCGTGCTTCCGGCCGGGGCAGCGTTCGTGCTAGAAGGTGAGCCAGGAGGACGCTCTTATTTAAAGACACCCAAAGGAATAAAAATAAAAATAAAGAAGTGACGAGATAAGAACGGAACGCCACAGAACCAATAAAGAAAGCAAAGTAGGAGTATATCAGGTACAGATTGCATTGTTATCACTAACATTTACCATTTATGCTTGCAATCACTTCATATATATATATATATATATATATATATATATATACCTTTTTAACACAGATAGTTGGTTCATATACTGCAACATCATACAGTTCCTTGTACCACCCCCTCTTCTTTCTAAGTGTCACCTACCTTTCTATCCAACAAACTTAGAGGAAAGTAGTCGTTTAGTCTATTTTTTCCAGCGCTGATGTCTTACATCACCCACGGGTGATATACTAGTAATTTAGATTTTATCCTGAGGAGGACAACAGCTCCTTTTTAAGACACATAGCTGCGGAATCACCCTGCCCAGGCTGATTTTAAATACCTAAACAATAGGAGCGCAAGGAGGTCCATCTCTTTATTGTAGATTTTTAGATGAAAACATGACAGTTACCCTTTAAGCACAAAGATGGTGGACTGAAACATCACACATGAATAGTAACCAGATTTTTGGACATGCAGCCCAATTTCTGAAATGCTCTGACGCCTCCTCTATTTACCACTATTTCATGTTCCTATGTTTTCTGTCTATCTACTTCAGTAATATCATTTTATAGGGGTTTTATAGATTCAAAAATACTCCAAGAACTAAAATAGTTAAAATGTAGCCGCTCACAAAGTAACAGGCACATTTTCTATTTTCTGTCATAGAAAAGACAACATAACTACATTAATGGCTAATGAGATAGTAAGATAAAGGCAGGTTCCATGTCAAAATACTTTCAGATCCTGCAATTTTGATAAAGCTATTCAGTCTGATGTAGGCCTGTATGCCTTTCATTTTCCTTTTTTTGATACACTACAAGAAGAATAATTATGTGATTTGCTACCGAAATGCAGCCTCAACATAATCAACAGCCATCCTCCGCTCATTAACTACCATCAGTATGGTGTTAGCATCTGACATTTTACACTATTGCCAAGCAGAGATTTCAGTTCCATCTACATATCCTTACCCAGGTTTCATTTATTTACTCCTGCATCTTCTTTTCAACTACTGGATACAAACCCTGCAAAACTTCACTTACTGGAAACAGAAGCTTTTCTGTGGGCTTTACTATAATAGTTTTAGGCAGCTGTGATACAGTATTGCGAGTTTTTAGGGAACAAAAACACTTTAAAAAGTGACAGCGTTTTTGTATAGTGCTTTTTACTACAACAACCTTTTTAATGGCGTTTTTTTTGTATGCCTTGCATTTGTATTTAATTAGGAAACCATGTAGACCCCTGTGCAACATATTAGCACAAAAAAATGAAATAAAAAAATGCCACAAACATTGACATTTGCAGGGTAAAAAAAAAATAAAACAATGGATGTCTATGGGACAAAATTGCCAGAAAATGCAGGAAATCAGGGCAGACCCAGAGCAGGCTGCGAGCATTGAATAAGGATTTTTAATAGATATAATGGAGCCGAAGTTATTATTTTGCGTAACAACTTCATGAATTAATTATTACTGTAAAAAAACTTGATACTGAACTCTGGTTCGGTTCCTAGTGGTATCTTGGAACAGAACCAGCGTTCGGTATAAATTTTTTTTTTTACAGTAATTAATTCAAAGTTATTACATGAAGTCTCACGAGACTTCACGAAGTAATAACTTAGGCTCATCGGAGCCAATACATTATAATACTGTACTGAGCCTCGGCTTCGTACAGTACTAAAACAAAGTTTTATGCGAATCGACTTCAGATGAAGCATCCAAAGTCGATTCCCTCATCTGTAGTGAGGATGCTAAAACTAGTCATTTAACCCCTCAAATGCAGTATTGAATAGCGACTGCAGCATGTGTGAGGTTAGGCATATGGAGGGGCTTCCTTCTGCCTTCAGATCAGAGCCCATGGAGTGAAATATCAGGGCTTTGATTGGCTACCATGACAGCCTGGAGCCTATTGAAAGTTCCCAGGCCTGTCAAGGTAAACTGCCTGTAAAGTTATGCACGAGGCACAGCTTTACTGGCAGGCAATGAAAATCGCTTAGAACATATTAGTTCTCTATTAGGGTCTGTGGGACAATCAATCAGAAGATTACAATCAATCAGAATTGAGTAAAAAAAAAAAAATAATAATAAAAAAAAATATTTAAACTCTGAAGATATAAAAAATTCAAAATCACCTCCCTCTTCCAATTTTACGTATAAAAATACATATAACCGGTTTCGCCCCATCCGAAAATGGCAGAACTATTCAAATATTTTTCCTGTGTGGTGAGCACCGTCACAGGGAAAACAAAAAACAAAAACGTGATTCACAATTTTTTTTTTTTTTAAGTCACCTTGTCCCCTCCCAAAAAAATTAACAGTTATCAAAAAGTTGTATGTACCCCTAAAATGGTACCAATAAAAACTACAGTTCGTCTCATACACCTCTGTAGATGGAAAAAAGTTATGGCTGGTAACGCAAAGAAAATTTTGATTTTGTCAAATGTTTTATTTATTTTTTTAACCCCACAAATTTTTTTTCCCCATTTGAAAAAAAAACTAAAAAAACATGGTAAAATAAATGGTACCATTAAAAAATGCACCTTGTCAAACAAAAAATAAGCCCTCACATGGCTATGTGAACAGAAAATATAAAATTTAGGGGCTAATACAGTAAAACAAAAACAAGATAATGCACTTACTAAATGCTACACTATTTGGAAAAAAAAACAACTAGTAAGCCAATGGGGCCATGGCACACACTTCAGATCGGTCACTGTTATAAAATTTAGGATCCAGAGGGGAAACAAACCAGGCTGGTGTAGTGAGCTGCATTTATATTTATATAAGGAGATATATAACGCGAGTTTGACCGCGACGCGTGGTTGATTAAGTGTGGTTGCGTAAGTGTGTGACTTTAGATTCAGGGACTTTAGATTCAGGGACTTTAGATTCAGGGACTTTAGATTCAGGGACTTTAGATTCAGGGACTTTAGATTCAGGGACTTTAGATTCAGGGACTTTAGATTCAGGGACTTTAGATTCAGGGACTTTAGATTCAGGGACTTTAGATTCAGGGACTTTAGATTCAGGGACTTTAGATTCAGGGACTTTAGATTCAGGGACTTTAGATTCAGGGACTTTAGATTCAGGGACTTTAGATTCAGGGACTTTAGATTCAGGGACTTTAGATTCAGGGACTTTAGATTCAGGGACTTTAGATTCAGGGACTTTAGATTCAGGGACTTCAGTGGGGGACTGCAATTAGCCAGTTTCTTAGTACTACATTGTATTGTATTTTTTGCTTTTGCGGTGTAATCCCCATTTAGTATGTGTTGCACAATTGACAACGCAGTCCAGTGCACATCTTGCATGATGTATGCAGTCCTGGAACAGCCATTCTAGGGTTTATTTCTTTGTTCAAGATGTGAGCAAATTACCCATTTGGAATCACTAATTGAGTCTCTAAATGGGCAAGTTGCAACACTGAGAGGCATTGACAATTTGCAAAAAAGTTTGCTTCTCACCGAGCAAGCACTCTTTGGGGTAGATGAGGGGGAGGGTGACAGAGAGGAGGCTGAGGAAAGTGAGGTAGCTAGCTGGGTAACAGTTAGAAAGCGGGGTAGAGGGAAGAGTGCCAGGGAGGCTAGCCTTGATCTGACACATCCCAACAAGTTTGCACGTTTGGCAGATGAGGGGGATGTCAGTCCAGGGACGGCACTGCCGCAGCCGGACACTTCCTCTGCCAGTCAGGGGAATGTCAGCTCCGGTAAGCAGGGGACCAAGAGAGCAGGGCAGGCCAGACAGGTGCTGGTAGTGGGAGACTCAATTATTAGAGGAACAGATAGGGAAATCTGTCACAAAGACCGTGAGCGCCGAACAGTGTGCTGTCTTCCTGGCGCTAGAGTTCGACACATCGCGGATCGGGTTGATAGATTACTGGGAGGGGCTGGAGAAGATCCAGCGGTTATGGTCCATATCGGAATCAATGACAAAGTTAGGGGTAGGTGGAGAGTCCTTAAAAATGATTTCAGGGATTTTGGTCAAAAGCTTAGGGCAAGGATCTCAAAGGTAGTATTTTCCGAAATACTACCTGTACCACGGGCCACACAAGAAAGGCAGCGGGAGATTAGGGAAATTAACAAGTGGCTCAAGAACTGGTGTAGGATGGAGGGGTTTGGGTTCCTGGAGAACTGGGCCGACTTCTCTGTCGGCTACAGGCTCTATCGTAGGGACGGGCTGCACCTCAATGGGGAAGGGGCAGCTGTGTTGGGGAAGAAGATGGCTAGAAGGTTGGAGGAGTGTTTAAACTAGGGACTGGGGGGGGAGGGTAATTACACTATAGAAGGGGAAGATAGTGCAGATAGAGACCGGGGGCAATGTAGTGGGACTGGGGGAGGAATGGAAGGAGGGACTAGAACAGTTCAGAAGGATAGGGTGTAGGGTAAAAAATATACATAAACCTCTCAAATGTATGTATACTAATACCAGAAGCCTGACTAATAAAACTGGTGAACTGGAATTAGTGATGTGTGAGGAGGACTATGACATAGTGGGAATAACTGAGACATGGCTGGATGATAGCTATGACTGGGCGATTAATGCACAAGGTTACAGTCTGTTTAGAAAGGATCGTCAAAACCGGAGAGGGGGAGGGGTTTGCCTTTATGTAAAGTCCTGTCTAAAGCCCACACTCCGTGAAGATATAAGTGAGGGACATGAACATGTGGAGTCACTGTGGGTAGAGATACATGGAGCTAAAAACAACAATAAATTACTAATAGGAGTTTACTATAAACCACCTAATATACCAGAGTCCACAGAAAATCTACTACTAAACGAGATAGACAAGGCGGCAAATCATAATGAGGTGGTTATTATGGAGGACTTCAACTACCCAGATATAGACTGGGAAACTGAAACTTGTATATCTCATAAAGGAAACAGATTCTTGGCAATAACCAAAGACAATTATCTCTCCCAACTGGTTCAGGACCCGACTAGAGGGACGGCCATACTGGATTTAGTATTAACCAATAGACCTGACAGAACAACAGACGTGCAGGTTGGGGGACACCTGGGAAATAGTGACTATAAAGTAATAACCTTCCAATTATCATTCAAAAGAGCGTTTCTACAGGGAGGAACAAAAATACCAAACTTCAAAAAAGCTAAATTTAGCCAGCTAAGAGAGGCCATAGGCCTAACTAACTGGGACAAAGTCCTAAAAATAAAAATACAGACACAAAATGGGATATCTTTAAAAACATCCTAAAATCTCATTGTGAGAGGTACATACCGTATGGGAATAAAAGGTTAAGGAACAAAAAGAAACCAATGTGGATAAACAGAACTGTAAAGAAAGAAATAAATGACAAAAAAAAAGCATATAAAACACTAAAACAGGAGGGTAGCACGGAAGCACTGAAAAACTATAAAGGAAAAAAACAGAACATGTAAAAAACAAATAAAAGCGGCCAAACTAGAGACCGAGAGATTAATTGCCAAAGAGAGTAAAACTAACCCTAAAATGTTCTTCAATTATATAAATGTTAAAAAGTATAAATCTGAAGGTGTCGGCCCTATAAAGAGTAATGAGGGGGGATTCGCAGAGAGCGACGAGGAGAAAGCAAAGCTGTTAAATATTTTTTTCTCCAGTGTATTCACTGAGGAAAATAAACTGTCAGATGAAATGCTGAATGTTGAAATAAATTTGCCATTAATAGTGTCCTGTCTGACCCAGGAAGAAGTACAACAGCGACTTAAAAAGATAGAAATAGACAAATCGCCAGGACCGGATGGCATACACCCCCGTATCCTAAGGGAATTAAGTAACCCTTATTTCTGATATTTGCGGACTCTATACTGACAGGGAATGTCCCACAGGATTGGCACATGGCAAATGTGGTGCCAATATTCAAAAAGGGTCCAAAAACAGAGCCTGGAAACTATAGGCCGGTAAGTTTAACATCTGTTGTGGGTAAACTGTTTGAAGGTTTTCTGAGAGATGCTATATTAGAGCATCTCAACGGAAATAAGCAAATAACGCCATATCAGCATGGCTTCGTGAGGGATCGGTCATGTCAAACTAATTTAATCCGTTTCTATGAGGAGGTAAGTTCTAGACTTGACAGCGGCGAATCAATGGATGTCGTATATCTGGACTTCTCCAAAGCATTTGACACTGTACCACATAAAAGGTTAGTATATAAAATGAGAATGCTTGGACTGGGAGAAAACGTCTGTAAGTGGGTAAGTAACTGGCTCAATGATAGAAAACAGAGGGTGGTTATTAATGGTACACACTCAGATTGGGTCACTGTCACTAGTGGAGTACCTCAGGGGTCAGTATTGGGCCCTATTCTCTTCAATATATTTATTAATGATCTTGTAGAAGGCTTGCATAGTAAAATATCAATTTTCGCAGATGACACTAAACTGTGTAAATTAATTAACACTGAAGAGGACAGTATACAGCTACAGAGGGATCTGGATAGATTGGAGGCTTGGGCAGAGAAGTGGCAGATGAGGTTTAACACTGACAAATGTAAGGTTATGCACATGGGAAGGAATAATGCAAGTCATACTAAATGGTAAAACACTTGGTAACACTGACATGGAAAAAGATCTAGGAATTTTAATAAACAGCAAACTAAGCTGCAAAAACAGTGTCAGGCAGCTGCTGCCAAGGCCAATAAGATAATGGGTTGCATCAAAAGGGGCATAGATGCCCGTGATGAGAACATATTCCTACTACTTTACAAATCATTAGTCAGACCACACATGGAGTACTCTGTACAGTTCTGGGCTCCAGTGAACAAGGCAGACATAGCAGAGGTAGAGAGGGTCCAGAGGAGGGCAACTAAAGTAATAACTGGAATGGGGCAACTACAGTACCCTGAAAGATTATCAAAATTAGGGTTATTCACGTTCGAAAAAAAGACAACTGAGGGGAGATCTAATTACTATGTATAAATATATCAGGGGTCAGTGCAGAGATCTATCCCATCATCTATTTATCCCCAGGACTGTGACTGTGACGAGGGGACATCCTCTGCGTTTGGAGGAAAGAAGGTTTGTACACAAACATAGAAAAGGATTCTTTACGGTAAGAGCAGTGAGACTATGGAACTCTCTGCCTGAGGAGGTGGTGGTGATGGTGAGTACAATAAAGGAATTCAAGATGGGCCTGGATGTATTTCTGGAGTGTAATAATATTACAGGCTATAGCTACTAGAGAGGGGTCGTTGATCCAGGGACTTATTCTGATTGCCTGATTGGAGTCGGGAAGGAATTTTTTATTCCCCTAAAGTGAGTAAAATTGGCTTCTACCTCACAGTTTTTTTTTTGCCTTCCTCTGGATCAACTTGAAGGATGACAGGCCGAACTGGATGGACAAATGTCTTTTTTCGGCCTTATGTACTATGTTACTGTTCAGGTGTACTTTGGTGGACCTACAGCATAGTTGTAACTCACCGAGCACTCTCATACAATCATCTCATAAAATTCAGGCCAACAACTGATTACTAAAGTAGAAAAAATAGGATAAGGGAATTTTACTTAAGAGTAGAGAAAGGTAAGACGTGATTCTACTAGGAGAAACCCAACCATCAGTTTTTGAATCATGTGGTAGATTTTACAAATCGCGCATCAGACATGTAATTACACTTGATAATCTTGAGAAACTGATTCTGTCATATCCGTTGACAAGGGAGGAAAAAAAAACGTGTAAAAATGGAAATTTCCTTAAATCCTGTTCCTATATTCGGATTTTCTAAAATAAAGTTCTTTCGATAACTTCTTATATGCTCCAACTCCTCTCACATCTGCACATTTTTGAACTGCTAATCTCTAGATAGTTTGGGTATTAAATAAGAGTTCAGCAAGTACAGTATATGAGTCCGTGCTGCAATGGTATAATGCTAAGACTCTGTGACAGGGAGCTTTTCTAAAACTTTAATCTTAATGACCCCACAATAACCTTCCTTTCAGGGCAGAGATTTACTGAAAATCATGTTTTTGTCTCAAAAAAAGTATCAGCCACAGTTAGAAAAAAATATCCCAAGCTGCTTCTACGCAAATGACAAAGGTATGTTCACCATATTTAAAGACTGATTTACAATATTATCCTCCAGGTGCCTTTTACACGTGCCCCATAGATAATGTTTCCTTATTTTACATATTTAACCTGCATCACATCAATGGACCTTTCATTGGTATGAAATATCACACTGCCAATGACAGGGCATACTACTTTTCCAACAATTCTAAGAGGCATAAAAAATAAAAATAAAATAATATTATAAGCTAGTCACGGGAATGGTGAAAAATGGTAGGTTGGCCATATTCGCTATATAGGAACAGAAGCCACTGCAAGATACTTTTGGCAGAGGATCGGGCAAGGACAGAGGCCTTACTTACCGAAAACATAAGGCTCAGCAAGTGTAAATACATTATGCCCAACCCTCTGTCCTTTGAAATCTGCCATTGGTGAAGAGCCTGAAGGCCCTAATACACATTGTATGACTGTATGATTCCACCTAAACCTGTGGATTAGGCCAACATACATCAAATGTACACGGCCAGCTTCAGATGAGTAAAGGTGTCTCAATGATCATTATTATAGCGGTTTAAGTCCTCTTTCTTAATAACCAGTATGACCATGGTGGGGAAGTTTGTATGTGGCGGCAGTGGACATGCTCCCGCTCTATGGCAGTTACACACACACAGCCTAGTGATTAATTTGGACCCCTATGAATAGGTTTAATGTTCTTCATGGGAAAATCTGAAAACTTAACCAGAAACTTCTGTTTTCAACTACAGTGTTACACCGGCGGCCCGTGTCTGTTGCTGCTCCGCTACTTCTATTAGGAACATTATTCATTGAACTACCACCTTCTTTGCCTTCACCACTATGCCCCTCTTCTCCTTGATCTGTGTTTAGTTGCATGGCTCCTTCTGTTTGTTAATCACATTCTACTATAATTGCTGGACTGACCTTTCAATCCTTGCTTGAGCTTAGGTCCCTAGTTTCCAGTGACGGTGTGCTATTCTCATTGTGCACATGTACATTGTTTGACTGTTAACCGACTATGATATTACGCTGTCTACCCTGACCTTGGATTAGTTTCACGGAATCGCACAAACTATGCCTGCCTCCCGACTACGAGTATTGCCTTATCCTTTGGTGCTTCCTAGAGACAGGCGTGGTGGGTGACCCCTGCTATAGTACTGTGATATAGGGGCTTCCAACATTTGTACTATTTGAGACACCTGGGCACTTGGCTCTATTATACTGTTACTGGTTATTTTTGGCAAATGTTTTGCATCCAGAAATCAGGCTCACCCTCATTTTTATCTGTATTTAATGTGGCTTTGCTACCCTTTAACATGAAATTTCAATAAAGATGGCTGTTTTACTTTAGTATTTTGGGTCTAGTACCTTGTTCATTTTGGCGATATTCCTAGAGGTAGCGGCCTAGTGAGTAAAGGGTAAAAACCAGGGAGTCACCAGGAGAACGTTCTTAGGATTAGCCTAAAATCAAACTGGTTAGTTGGTAGAGCTGGTCCACACTCACTGCTTATTACAGACAGTTACTACCAACAGCTGAGGCACTGTAACGGTCGCGTACACACACACACAGGAGAGAAGGGAAGTGATCACTGCGCTCCACCCTTACCCCTGGCCCTGCCTACTTGCCTCGCGAGTCCTAATGACAGGGGACATCTGGACGGCAATCCCTAACTTGGAATAAGTGCAGGGATGACAGACAGACAAACAACAGGACGTGAACGGACCGAGTCAATACCAGGAAAGCTACAAAGTACAAAGGATTAAGCAAAGAATGGTCAGGAGAAGCCGCGTCACATGACCGACAGACCAACCAGTCGAGCACCGAGTGATCAGCTCGGCGCTCAAGGCAGACTTAGGAGCAGGGGGCCACCCAGCTAGTAAAGCCGCCCTGGGAATGAGGTCAAACACAGATCCTCATTCCCAAAGCTAAGCAACAGGTCTGCGGGCGATGGGGGACCGAGTGCACCTTCGGAACCCCGTGACAGGCACACCACTGTGGGAGCCCTTGTGTGCCTACATATGCAAATCTGTTCCTGGGCTGGTGGGAGGCCATAGGAATAAAATGATACACTCGTGGCTAACATTTATTGAAGACCTTTTCAAGTTGTGGTTGGGCATAAAAGAAAAATGAAGATTCTTCTATACAATTTATTAAAAAATCTACTTACAAAGTCCAAGATTAGAAATTGGCCTTCAACTGCAACAGCAACTAAGTCTCCTGAGGTGCTCTGTTAAGAAGGGTATACCAGGAAGGTCAATCCATATGCTTTAGGAGGAACACTAAAGACTTGCAAGCCAGTGACTTAATATACCACTTTCATGTAACATGGTACCTAGAAAAGTTAATGGGAGGGGCCTTCTCAGATAAAATGGGCCTAAATCTCTGTAGATACTTTAAAAAAAAATGCCATGGAGATGTAATTGGGGTAAATGAAGTTGATGGACATCAACCGTATTTAAACCATATTAACTGTAACTACGAAGCACATGTTGAGATTAGGCAGATTTTGGAAAGACACTGGGTATATTAGGTGCGGACAAAGATCTTCGGAGTGTTATGGGTGAGAGACCCAAAATCAGTCAACAATTAGCTATTACATATAACTGATTCTAATGTACTGATAAATGAACAAAATAGGGTCATTCAATACTTATACTTGACTGTGTGATTAAAGTGTCTTATGGGCATGGGAGAATCTAGATACAGTTGCAAAAAAAGTATGTGAACCCTTTGGAATGATAGGGATTTCTGCACAAATTGGTCATAAAATGTGATCGTCATCAAAGTCACAACAATAGACAATCACAGTCTGCTTAAACTAATAACACACAAAGAATTAAATGTTACCATGTTTTTATTGAACACACCATGTAAACATTCACAGTGTTGGTGGAAAAAGTATGTGAACCCTTGGATTTAATAACTGGTTGAACCTCCTTTGGCAGCAATAACTTCAACCAAATGTTTCCTGTAGTTGCAGATCAGACGTGCACAACGGTCAGGAGTAATTCTTGACCATTCCTCTTTACAGAACTGTTTCAGTTCAGCAATATTCTTGGGATGTCTGGTGTGAATCGCTTTCTTGAGTTCATGCCACAGCATCTCAATCGGGTTGAGGTCAGGACTCTGACTGGGCCACTCCAGGTGGCGTATTTTCTTCTGTTTAAGCCATTCTGTTGTTGATTTACTTCTATGCTTTGGGTCGTTGTCCTGTTGTAACACCCATCTTCTGTTGAGCTTCAGCTGGTGGACAGATGGCCTTAAGTTCTCCTGCAAAATGTCTTGATAAACTTAGGAATTCATTTTTCCTTCGATGATAGCAATCGGTCCAGGCCCTGATGCAGCAAAGCAGCCCCAAACCATGATGCCCCCACCACCATACTTCACAGTTGGGATGAGGTTTTGATGTTGGTGTGCTGTGCCTCTTTTTCTCCACACATAGTGTTGTGTGTTTCTTCCAAACAATTCAACTTTGGTTTCATCTGTCCACAGAATATTCTGCCAGTACTGCTGTGGAACATCCAGGTGCTCTTGTGCAAACTGTAAACAAGCAGCAATGTTTTTTTTGGACAGCAGTAGCTTCCTCTGTGGTATCCTCCCATGAAATCCATTCTTGTCTAGTGTTTTACGTATCGTAGATTCGCTAACAGGGATGTTAGCATATGCCAGAGAATTTTGTAAGTCTTTAGCTGACACGCTACGATTCTTCTTCCCCCTCATTAAGCAGTCTGCGCTGTGCTCTTGCAGTCATATTTACAGGACGGCCACTCCTAGGGAGAGTAGGAGCAGTGCTGAACTTTCTCTATTTATAGACAATTTGTCTTACCATGGGCTGATGAACAGCAAGGCTTTTGGAGATACTTTTATAACCCTTTCCAGCTTTATGCAAGTCAACAATTCTTAATCGTAGGTCTTCTGAGAGCTCTTTTGTGCGAGGCATCATTCACATCAGGCAATGCTTCTTGTGAAAAGCAAACCCAGAACTGGTGTGTGTTTTTTATAGGGCAGGGCAGCTGTAACCAACACCTCCAATCTCATCTCATTGATCGGACTCCAGTTGGCTGACACCTCACTCCAATTAGCTCTTGTTGATGTCATTAGTCTAAAGGTTCACATACTTTTTCCACCTGCACTGTAAATGTGTACATGGTGTGTTCAACAAAAACATAGTAACATTTAATTATTTGTGTGTTATTAGTTTAAGCAGACTGTGATTGTCCATTGTTGTGACTTAGATGAAGATCAGATCACATTTTATGACCAATTTGTGCAGAAATCTCTATCATTCCAAAGGGTTCACATACTTTTTCTTGCAACTGTATGTTACCTAAGAGTATGTACCGTGATAAGGGTCACGAAACACAGCTGATAATTATTTGGATAACCGTTTTTCTAAGACTCCTTCTCCAGGGATCCTATTTTCAGTTGGATCGTGTGTCCCTCTAGCTTTTTTTTTGTTTAGTGCATCAGCGTCACTCAAATATGATGCAACATCGATTTTCACGCAACGCACAATATAGAGCATGCTGCGATTTTCACGCAACGCACAAGTGATGCGTGAAAATCACCACTCATGTGAACAGCCCCATTGAAGTGAATGGGTCCGGATTCAGTGCGGGTGCAATGCGTTCACCTCACGCATTGCACCCACGCGGAAAACTTGCCCGTGTGAACGGGGCCTAAGGATAAGACAAATTTATCAAGTAACATGAGACATTTGACAAATGTGGCATAAGGTACTCCAACACAGACTCACGCAAAACGGACTTCAAATATTCCCCTCATGATAAATTCACCAATGTGTTTGCAACTTTGGCGCATCCTCTGGCAGTGCAGAGGATATCAAGACTGGCGCAGAAAGCATCGGTCTTGATAAATCTCCCCCATAGTTGCCAGAATGACCACACAGACCAGTAAGGCACAGTACAACAACTTTACAATCATGCAATCTTTATCCTATTCTTTCCTGCAGAGAAACACATTCCTGGACATAATTGGATCGGAATCCCCAAATCAAGCCAGTGCATTGAGCTGAACACTCAAGCGGGTCACAGAGCAGCCTCTTCAATACGTTTTCTTTTCTGTTCACACTGGATGTTGTGTCTGCAGGAACAGGATGGATAAAGCCATAAGGCTGGAATAAAAAGGCACGCACTGAAACGGAAATGCTGCTCTCTCTCCTATTAGGGTGAAGTACTACTACTACTTTGCTTGAAAATGTTTTTAAAAGGAACGTGTCACTTTGGATATGCTGCACAACCTAAAGGCAACATGTGATAGGTGAAACTGACTGCTAAACCCAGAACACGCAGAAATTGAAATGACAATTGATACTGAATCTTTTCCCGCAAAACTATGGGGGTCATTTATCAAACTAGTAGATCTCGCTTAGTTGCCTATAGCAATCAGATTCCACCTTTCATTTTCCAAAGGAGCTGTCAAAAATGAAAGGTGAAATCTGATTGGCTGCTATGGGCAACTAAGCAAGTTCTACTTTACACCAGTTTGATAAATGACCCCCTATATGTCAGACTGGTCAGCTCCTGCTCTACAACCAGATACTGGCAGACAAAGTGCATATTCACGGTTCCCTTTAAAGCCATGGACACCTTTGACATAAAAAATTTTTTTTTACTTAGTGTGAGGTTGTACTGAGTTTCTGTCTGCATTTTCAGATCTTCTAATATGCTAGTTTCAGACTTTTCTCATGTAGATGTGTTCCTCCAAGTAACGTATTCTGGATGTGAGGTCTCTGGATACAGGATGCTTCTGCCTTCACTAGCTCTCATGTATCTGTATAGCTTCAGTTCTGTCCTCATTCTCCCGTCTAACACATTCGATAAGGGAACTTTTCTCCCCGTGCTGACTGTGTATGTAATCTTTCCATCTTCCTCTATAAAGTCTGCCATGGATATCTCCTCCTGAAGACTGGGTGCTCTCCTCTTTAATACAACACCCCCTTCACCTCCATGCTGGTACACTGTTCTACTGTGAGAGTGCTGTACTCAGAAGCAGCAGTACAACCAAATGTGCAGGAAATGAACAGAACTGGGGCAATTTTTAAGAATGCTATTTTTAAAGTTACTTAAAGGGAACCTGTCACCTGGATATTGTGTATAGAGTTGAGGACATGGGTTGCTAGATGGCCACTAGCACATCCGCAATACTCAGTCCCCATAGCTCTGTGTGCTTTTATTGTGTAAAAAAAAAACGATTTGATACATATGCAAATTAACCTGAGATGAGTCCTGTACGTGAGATGAGTCAGGGACAGGACTCATCTCAGGTTAATTTGCATATGTATCAAATCGTTTTTTTTACACAATAAAAGCAAACAGAGCTATGGGGACTGAGTATTGCGGATGTGCTAGTGACCATCTAGCAACCCATGTCCTCAGCTCTATACCCCAAAATCCCGGTGACAGGTTCCCTTTAAAGAGTACCTATAGGTTCAGCTGACTTGCTGAATATTCTGCTGCAGGTATACACGAGGATTACCTTATAGCTAACCATTATATGACTTGTATTTTATATTTTTCACTAGTTTTCCCCTCTGCAGGCTCTGTCCCTAATTGTCAGTTTCAGGGCAGAGACTAGTTACTATGATGTCTCCAATGTGCAGAACAAAAATAGCATACAGCATACATACTAGGACATCGTCAGACATCATCCACAACTCCATCCTCCGTCAGGCAAAACTCCCTCCTACCTCAGACTTTAGACAAAACTCCGTCCTCCCTCGTCCAAAACTCCTTCCTCCCTCAGACATCAGCCAAAACTCTGTCCTCCCTCATTCAAAATTCCCTCCTCCCTCAGACATCAGCCAAACCTCCGTCCTCCCTCATCCAAAACTCCCTCCTCCCTAACTCAAAATATGCCCTACTACACACACTTTTCGCCTGACGGAGCTGCTAACTGCTGGAGAGGCAAATTACCTGTGATGACATCATGACCATGTGACGAGTCACGTGTGTGGGAGGGGTCAGATGTGCACAGCAGCTGGTAGAGTGTACAGAACTGTAGCCATCAAATAGAGCTGTGTACTAGAGATGTGTGTGTAACCTGCATGTAGCAGTGCTGTGTACTGTGTTACAGAGATGTATGTGGAACCTGCAGGTAGCAGTGCTGTGTACTGTGTAGCAGAGATGTGTGTGTAACCTGCATGTAGCAGTGCTGTGTACTGTGTTACAGAGATGTATGTGGAACCTGCAGGTAGCAGTGCTGTGTACTGTGTAGCAGAGATGTGTGTGTAACCTGCATGTAGCAGTGCTGTGTACTGTGTTACAGAGATGTATGTGGAACCTGCAGGTAGCAGTGCTGTGTACTGTGTAGCAGAGATGTGTGTGTAACCTGCATGTAGCAATGCTGTGTACTGTGTTACAGAGATGTATGTGTAACCTGCAGGTGCCAGTGCTGTGTAGCAGAGATGTGTGTGTAACCTGCATGTAGCAGTGCTGTGTACTGTGTTACAGAGATGTATGTGGAACCTGCAGGTAGCAGTGCTGTGTACTGTGTAGCAGAGATGTGTGTGTAACCTGCATGTAGCAATGCTGTGTACTGTGTTACAGAGATGTATGTGTAACCTGCAGGTGCCAGTGCTGTGTAGCAGAGATGTGTGTGTAACCTGCATGTGGCAGTGATGTGTACTGTGTATATAGAGCAGTGTGTGTAACCTGCATGTAGCAGAGCTGTCTACTGTGTTACAGAGATGTGTGTGTAACCTGGGAACTAAAAAAAAAACCATAATAATTCAAATTACCCCTTTCTCCAAAATGAAAATAAAAGAACTAAAAAAATACACATCATGGGTGTCGCAATGTGTAAAAACACCCATAGTATAAAAATATATTCCTCATACGGCAAACAGCAAAAAAAAGAGAGTCCAATGTCAGATTCGCTATTTTTGGTCGCTTCATATGCTACAAAAATTGAAATAAAAAGTGATCAAAAAGTCTTAAACATCCCAGAATAGTATCAGATCGCCCGCAAAAAATTAGCCCCCACCCAGCTCCGTACACATATTTACAAAAAAGTTATAGGGGTCAAAATATGGCGACAAAAAACTAAATCATATATATATATTTTTTTTAATCACTATTAAAACGCAAGAAAAACTATACATAAAAGGTATCGCCGGATTCGATCTGTCCTGTAGAATAAAAGTAACCAGTCAGTTTTATCGCACATCGAATGTCGTAAATAAAAATCCCGTAAAACTGTGGTGGAATTGCTTTTTTTTTTCCACCAGGAAGAATGGGCAGTTTTACCATCTGAGAAAATAAAGCGCCTCATCCACAACTACCACAAAAGACTTCAAGCTGTCATTGATGTTAAAGGGTGCAATACATGGTATTAAGAGCTGGGGTGTGTAAACTTCTGATCAGGGTCATTTGGGGAGTTTGTGTTGTGATTATGATTTATAAAGAGTAAACACAGTTGTTTGACATAAATGGCTTCAGCGACCACTAACCATGAACGAGAGAAAAGTGTCCGTGTTATCATTTATATTCTCTGAACAATGGTTAAGAAATCATAAATTCTGCAAGGATATGTAAACTTATCAGCAAAACTGTAATTAGCTGTGTGATATAAATCTGTGGAATATGGGAAACATAAGAGGATGTGCACCATAAATCCCATCTTTGTAAGGCCTCTTGCACATGGCCGCTGTGTGCCTGTGGTCGTATTGTGGACCACATACGGCGGTTCCGCAATACACAGGGCACCAGCCGTGTGCATCCCGCATCCGTGATGTGGACCCGTTAACTTGAACGGAACGGAAACACGGATCGGATCCCCACAGAAGCACTACAGAGTGCTTCCGTGGTGTTTCTGGCCGTGCCTACGCACAGCAAAAAAGTAGAACATGTTCACGGACCCATTCAAGTTGAATGGGTCTGGATCTGTCCCGGCCGCTGCACGCACGTTGTCCGTGCATTGGGGACTGCAAATTGCTGTCCCCAATGCACGGAATGGACCAACAACGTTCATGTGCAAGAGGCCTAACACTTGTGATCTAGTTTTGTGTGAAGCGGCATATATGCATTCATGTTGCATGTATTTATTAATTAGGGCTACCAATTCTGAGTATCTCGGAGTGACAGGAGATTTCCAGAATCTGATTTATTTTTTTGTCGCCATATTTTGACTTCTATAACTTTTTGTCATTATGTGTACGGAGCTGGGTGGGGGCAAATTTTTTGCAGGGCGATCTGAACTCGGATACCATTCTGGGGTGTTTAAAACTTTTTATTAAAATTTTTGTAGCAAATGAAGCAACCAAAAACGGTGATTTGGACTCTTTTTTTCTGTTTTGCTGTTTGCCGTATGGGGATATATTTTTATACTATGGGTGTTTTTACACATTGCGACACCCATGATGTGTATTTTTTTAGTTCTTTTATTTTCATTTTGGGAAAAGGGGGGTGATTTGAATTTTTATGTATTTTTTTTTACACTTTTTTATAGTTCCCAGGTTACACACACATCTCTAACGCAGTACACAGCTCTGCTACATGCGGTTACACACACTGCTCTATATACACAGTACAAAGCACTGCTACATGCAGGTTACACACACATCTCGGCTACACAGTACACAGCTCTACTACATGCAGGTTACACACACATCTCTGATACACAGTACACAGCTCTACTACATGCAGGTTAAACATACATCTCTGCTACACAGTACTGCTACATGCAGGTTACACATACATCTCTGTAACACAGTACATAGCACTGCTACATGCCGGTTACACATACATCTCTGTAACACAGTACACATCTCTGCTACACAGTACACAGCACTGCTACATGCAGGTTACACACACATCTTTGCTACACAGTACACAGCACTGCTACCTGCAGGTTACACATACATCTCTGTAACACAGAACACAGCACTGCTACATGCAGGTTACACACACATCTATGTAACAGTACACAGCACTGCTACATGCAGGTTACACATACATCTCTGTAACACAGTACACAGCTCTGCTACATGCAGGTTACACATACATCTCTGTAACACAGTACACAGCTCTGCTACATGCAGGTTACACATACAGCTCTGCAACACAGTACACAGCACTGCTACATGCAGGTTACACACACATCTCTGCTACACAGTACACAGCACTGCTACCTGCAGGTTACACATACATCTCTAGTACACAGCTCTATTTGATGGCTACAGTTCTGTACACTCTACCAGCTGCTGTGCACAGCTGACCCCTCCCACACACGTGACTCGTCACATGGTCATGACGTCATCACAGGTCCTTTGCCTCTCCAGCAGCTAGCAGCTCCGTCAGGCAAAGAGTGTGTGTAGTAGGGCGTATTTTGAGTTAGGGAGGAGGGAGTTTTGGATGAGGGAGGACGGAGTTTTGGCTGATGTCTGAGGGAGGACGGAGTTTTGGATGAGGTCTGATGGAGTTTTGGATGAGGGAGGAGGGAGTTTTATCTAAAGTCTGAGGTAGGAGGGAGTTTTGCCTGACAGAGGATGGAGTTGTGGATGATGTCTGACGATGTCCTAATATGTATGCCGTAATAGCAGAAGAGATCCTACTCTCCCTATCACTGCATAATGTGCCCTCAGAAGCAGCAGCAAGTCAGACACTATACAGCAGCGCTGAACATTGTAGCTGTAAATCCAGCACTGGGGTAAGAAAGAAAACTTACTAGAGCCAGTATCGGTGTTTCTTTTGCCTGTACCTCTGTCTCCCTCCAGCAGCTCACTCATTCCTCCCCTCCTCTCTCCATAGACTTAATTGGGTAGCATGTAACCCAATTCCTCAGTGAGCTGTGAATTTTAGGGGGTAAATAATAAATTAAGGAGGGGGGAGCACAAGAAGAGGCTCAAGAGTGGAGAACAAGGAATTTCTCTATATTATAATAAGATATATTCCAAAGTGTCACATTCACTATTGAGTGATGCAAAGTTTGTTGCAGGTGCAGTGCATATCTAAGACCTCATGCACACGACCGTTTTTATTTAAGGTCCGCAAAAACGGGGTCTGTAAGTCTGTGACCGTTTTTTCGTCAGTGGGTCTTCCTTGATTTTTGGAGGATCCACGGACATGAAAAAAAAGTCGTTTTGGTGTCTGCCTGGCCGTGCGGAGCCAAACGGATCCGTCCTGAATTACAATGCAAGTCAATGGAGACGGATCCGTTTGACGTTGACACAATATGGTGCAATTGCAAACGGATCCGTCCCCCATTGACTTTCAATGTAAAGTCAGGAGTCCCTTTTATACCATCGGATCTGAGTTTTCTCCAATCCGATGGTATATTTTAACGTGAAGCGTCCCCATCACCATGGGAACGCCTCTATGTTAGATTATACCATCGGATTTGAGTTAGATCGTGAAACTCAGATCCGACAGTATATTCTAACACAGAGGCGTTCCCATGGTGATGGGGACGCTTCAGGTTAGAATATACTAAAAGAACTGTGTACATGACTGCCCCCTGCTGCCTGGGAGGGGGGCCGGCCGCACTGGCCACCAATGTGTTAACTACAGGTGAGGGAAGGGAGGCCGGCCGCACTGGCCACCAATGTGTTAACTACAGGGGAGGGAGGGGGGGCCGGCCGCACTGGCCACCAATGTGTTAACTACAGGGGCAGTCATGTACACAGTTCGAAGTATATTCTAACTAGAAGCGTCCCCATCACTATGGGAACGCCTCTGTGTTAGAATATACTGTCGGATCTGAGTTTTCACGAAGTGAAAACTCAGCTCTGAAAAAGCTTTTATGCAGGCGGATCAGCGGATCCGTCTGTGTGAAAGTAGCCTACGGCCACGGACGCCAATCTTGTGTGCATCCGAAGTTTTTTCACGGACCCATTGACTTGAATGGGTCCGTGAACCGTTGTCCGTCAAAAAAATAGGGCAGGTCATATTTTTTTTTGCGGCTGCAAAACGGTGCATTTTCCGATTTTTCCACGGACCCATTGAAAGAAAAACTGAAAATGGCACAACGGCCACGGATGCACACAACGGTCGTGTGCATGAGGCCTAATTCTGCATTTAGGAGCTAAATGAACAAAAAAAATAAGTAAATAAATAAAAGAAAATCAGTGCACAAGGAGCCTTTAAATTGACAGAAAACAATGACTAACAACCAAAAGGGAGACTATTTACAATGTGATAGTGACATTTTTAACCAGTCACTGAGCTGCTATGGTAGCAGTGCAGGAGCCGCACAAAACCACTCAATAGCAAATGCAATAACCCTGCTGCGATTAAATACCATATAAATGCTATATTAAACATCTTTCTAAAGATAGGGAAAACGCTAGAAATATTAAGAGCAGCAATATACAGAAAAGCGTAGGAATGTCAAATCTCTGTAAGGGATGCAATCTGCCCGAAGCTGTCCAGAGGCAGAGGAAAGAGCACTCCTGTTACCCACAGCATATACCATTTTCATCCTAGGAAGAAGCTCGTCTTAATATATTTTGTTTCTTACGTATCGATTATTCACCAGGCTCTGAGCAGTGCTACATTTGCTTTTAGCTGTTTATATGCAGGCATTCCTACATTTACTAAACTTTGGAGGTTTCTGCAAATGACAAAAAATAAAATATTCTACAGGAATAAATACAAAGGAGCAGTAATGTAATAACTGTAGTTTGTGCTTCTTAATAGCCTAGCTTGTATATGGGCTCGCTAAGTGAATAAGAACATCTGCTGAAAATGGCCAAGGCAGTTCCACTCGATGGTCGTGTTAATGTATGCAGTCCATTTTCATTCCTTCCAGTAGAGAGATGTGAATCCAATAATGGTAACTAGGGATGAGCGAATCGACTTCGGATGAAACATCCAAAGTCAATTGGCATAAAACTTCGTTCTAATTCTGTACCGAGCAGGAGCTCCGTACAGTACTAGAATGTATTGGCTCCGATGAGCCGAAGTTATTGCTTAGCGAAATCTTGCGAGACTTCGCGTAATAACTTCATAAATTAATTTGTACTGTAAAAAACATTTCCCGAACTCTGGTTCGGTTCCAAGCAATAACTTCGGCTCATTGGAGCCAATACATTCTAATACTGTACAGAGCTCCTGCTCCGTACAGTATTAGAACAAAGTTTTGTGTGAATCGACTTCAGATGTTTCATCCGAAGTCGATTTGCTCATCACTAATGGTAATCTAGATTGAAGTTGTGGGTATAAGAGATGAAATGATGAAACCGGATCCATCCAACGGTGCCCAAAGGACTTGACTGACTTATACTAGGGTCTATTGGGGCTTGTGTTGTTTTGACAGCAAGAATAATGCATGCTGTGCTAATTATGGCTGATAACTGGGACAGAACAGAGGGATAGCTTAATACAATTACTTAACGAGCACCTGTCTGCCAGATTAAGGCTACTTTCACACTAGCGTTCGGGGCTCCGCTTGTGAGTTCCGTTTGAAGGCTCTCACAAGCGGCCCCGAACGGATCCGTACTGCCCCAATGCATTCTGAGTGGATAAGGATCCGCTCAGAATGCATCAGTCTGGCACCGTTTGGCCTCCGCTCCGCCTGGCCGTGCGGAGGCAAACGGATCCGTCCAGACTTACAATGTAAGTCAATGGGGACGGATCCGTTTGAAGTTGACACTATATTGCTCAATTTTCAAACGGATCCGTCCCCCATTGATTTTCAAAGTAAAGTCTGGACGGATCCGTCTGAACTACTTTCACACTTAGAATTTTTTCTAAACTATAATGCAGACGGATCCGTTCTGAACGGATCCCAACGTCTGCATTATAGGAGCGGATCCGTCTGTGCAGACACCAGATGGATCCGCTCTGAATGCAAGTGTGAAAGTAGCCTTACCCTATTAAACCAGACAGTCTGTTAGGGTTGATCCTGTTGGTTAAAATGATACATTTCTTGTGAAAATCAGTTGTGGCACTCCAGGAAAAAAAAAAAAATATATATATTCTTCTTCATGCAAGTGAGAGCTGTAGTGCATCAAGGGGCATGGCCTAAGTGCATCTCAACTTAACAGCGCTGGGCACATCCCCAAGTGCACGGAATACATGTATTTTTTTTTAGGAACACCATAACTAATATGCACAAGACAGATATCATTCTAATCAGCATGATGAACCCTACCAAGCAGTATGCCTAGTTTAATAGGGTTGATCCTGTGGGCAGGTGCTTTTTAATGTCTGTATTGGTTCTGAATGCCTTTTGGAAACAGTTGCCCCTAACTTAGGGTTAACATTAAGAGTTAGATTACCTGCCATTATAAATATGTCTTCAATAAGACATACAGAGCGGCGTGGCTGAGTGCTAAGGTGCATAAGAGTCCCCAACGCTCTGCCGGCATTAATATCAGCACAAAAGCGTCTGCCCGGAGCTTCATGGCTGAACATCTGCATGCAAGCCCTACATCACCAAGCACAATGCCAAGCATCGGGTGAAGCGATGTAAGGCACACTGCCCTGGACTCTGGGGAACATTCCCTGCCTGCACTGTGCCAACTGTAAAGTCTGCTGGAGAAGGGATAACGCTTAGGGTACATCTACACGATGACATGTGTCGCGTGACAATTTGTCGCAACAATGTCGAGCGGCATTTTTTGTACTAATAGTCAGTGGTGTCGCACTGCGACATGCTGGGACTGCGACAGTAACACAAGAATCCAACTTGTGTGGATTTTTATGCGACCATCATGTTGCAGTCTCAGCATGTTGAAGTGCGACACCGCAGACTACGATTACAAAAAATGTCGCTTGACATTACTGCGACAAATTGCCGCACGGCTAGTCATCGTGTAGGGGAAATCTTAATGTGTCAGGTCTATAAAGGCATGGCTGGGTGAGTTTGGTGTGGAAGAACCTGACCGGCCTGCACAGAGCCCTGACCTCAACCTTACTAAAGGCCATTGGAAAGAACTAGCAGGGAGACTGCAAGCCAAGTCATCTCGTCCAACCCCAATGTCTGACCTCATATGGATAGATGAACACAAATTCCCACCAACAAACGCCAAAATCTTGTAGAAAGCCTTCCCAGAAGAGGGGAAGCTATTTTAGCTGCAAAAGGTGAAACCAACTCCATATTATTGGTATTTTGTCTGGTATTCATGCCAGGGACCTGGAGGATCCTATTACAGTTTGCAGGAAAGTAATACTAGAATTCCAAGCGCATATGCGGAGGTGCTTCATGTGCAATGCACTAATAATGCACACATAGGCGTGGGTGGGGAAGGGAACAAAATGGCTAGGAAGCTGTCTTACATTTAATCTGGCGCTGGATGCCGGTACCTCTTCATAACTTTGGCGGATGCATAGCCAGATATAAGGGTTATTAAGTTTTAGACACCGGTCTTAATAAATGACCCCCATAGTATGTGCACAGATACTAACTGGATGCACAGGGACATGTTTCACTGAGTAAACAGAGTTATCAAATGACCACAAGGCAAATGACAGTGAGAATGCCGAGAAGGGAGGTCCGAAAACCTCTGGCGATGTCAATGGAAGAAGTATCGTCTCCACCGAGCAATCAGATGGATAGAGAAGCAGTCCAATCCCCTTTGAATATGATGGACATAGACAGCAGCCAAGGCTGCTTTCCCTCTTCTGGGGAGGCTCTCTACAAGATTTTGGAGTGTGTTTTTTGGGCATTTTTGTTCATTCATCCAGAAGCACATTTGCAGTTCCTATCTCCACTCCAAAGAGAACACCACGAACGCCTGCACAGTATAGAGGAAATCATTTCCACACTATGCATCAGTAAGCAGAAGTCCACCACGTGTGTCAGTGAACTTAGTCAACGGTTTTAACCTTTACATGATTTAAGGAACTACGTATAACAAAAGAACAGAAAAAACCCTTTAGTCTATTTTAACCATTCATTTCACTAAAGCAAATCTATATAGCTCCCATAGATAGGAAATGGATAATCCAGGGTCAGCTCTGACTAGCGGTGACGGTGGATGATATCTGGAGATAAAGAACATCAATGCACTTCTTTCCTGATGGCGATCCCTAACAATACAGCAGCATGATAGGGAGCTGAGTTATGAGAGAAGTTCACCTAGAACAAGATGAATGAAGCAATATCGGAAGGAACAGTTAAGAAAAACAATAAGCCCAAAGAAGATAAAACACGGCGGCAGTATAGGACGATGAGAATAAACTGTGCATGTGCTGCAAGCTGTAACAGACCAAGTTACAAAACTGTCAGGACAAGAGCAGGAACAGGAACAGACACCTATTTCTAATTAAAATGTCCTGGCGAGGCTCCTGATTTATAAGGATGTCTCTTAAATTACACTCCTGATACATTTGTATTTACTAATCTTATTTTATCTTCCGCACATGGCACCTTCAGAAACTAGTCAATACACGGCAAAGGAATAAAATACTATGTATTATCAACTACATCTAAAATGGTGTCCAGTATTGAAGCTTGTGTGAAACAGACACTGAGGTTCAGAAGTTACAAGGGAGTTTGCTGGAAGTCATCAACTACTGTACCGTATGTTTGGAATTAGCAGTGGAACCGTCTCTTTTTTATTTTTTTTGTTAAATATGTAGGGCAAGTGATACCGATTATTTTACAAACCGCATATACCATATTTTCCACTTTATAAGACGCACTTTTCTCCCCCAAAATTGGGGGGGAAATGGGGCAGTGCATTTTATAAAGGAAGCGAACACTATCCCAGACACTTTGCAGAACAGTATCAGGAACACAACAATCTGGAGAAAGCAATGCACACCTGTTTTCTGGAACCAGTGAAGACAGAACGTTGGTGCATTTAGTATAGTTAGGCCTCCTGCACACGACCGTATCAATTTTGTGGTCCAGAAATCTGCAAAATACGAATGCGGTCCGCGTGCAACCCACAATTTGTATAACATTTTTTTATAAAAAATGCCTATTCTTGTCTATAAAAAGGAAGAGAACAGGACAGGTTCTATTATTTGTGGCCCAGCTGTACGGATTCAGACAGCACACAGTGGTAATCACAGTTTTTTTTTCTGCTGATCCACAGAATTGAATGGGTCCGTGTGTGATCCGCAAAAAATGTGGATCAGACACGGATCAAAAATACGGTTGTGTGCATGAAGCCTTAACCTCCCACACTACTTTAAGAGAAATGGAATCGTCACTGTTGAACTGAATATTACCGAAAAGCAGAAACTACAATGAAATTCTAATGCTGGTCAGAGACAAAGATTTCCCTCGATATCTGCGGCCAATTTTTTACATTTGGCATATTTAACATATGATTTTCCATCTTTCCTATGGAGAATTTTTCAAACTATAGGACAGGGGCGTTGCTAGGTTAAAACATTCAGGGCCTGGGCCCCTGATGCTTTGTCCAAGGCCCCGAATGTCCTGCCTGCTAGATCCAGCTGTATTGCCATCCTCAGGACGGCAATACAATTGAATCTAATGCCCTGCAAGAGCTGAAGGACCTGTGATGACATCACAGTCCATGGGATCAGTTTTAAATGCAGTAGCTGAAATGTGACCAGTGCAGGAGAGGACGGCTCAGCAGTGAAGAGAATTCCTGGGAAGAAGCTGAGGTGAGGTCTGCTACATGAGGAGAGGTAAGTGAAGGGGTAGATTACTCAATGTGAGAGGCAGAGCAATGTTGGGAGTAGTAGTTATTTAACTGGGACTGTATGTTAGGGCTGAAGGGAGGGAAGTTATTTACATGGGACTGAAAGTTGAAGGGGTGATGTTATTTACATGGGAATGCATGTTGGAGGTGGCTGGGGCAGGGTGATGTTACTTACATGGGACTATATGTTGAAGGCGGCTGTGGGAGGGAGTCATTATTTACATAGGACTGAATGTTGAGGGGTATTGCTATATACATGGGACTGCATATTAGAGGTGTCTGGGTGAGGGATTGATGTTATTTACATGGGACTGAATATTGAGGGTGTGATGTTATTTACGTGGGACTGTATATTAGAGGGGGCAGGAGAGATGGTGTGATGTTATTTACATGGGATTGTATTTTTTGGGGGGGGGGGGGCTGTAGATAGAGAGGGATGTTATAAACATGGGACTGTATATTGGAGGGGGCTAGAGAGATGGTGTGATGGTATTTACATGGGACTTTATGGCGGAGCAGGGAAATAATGTAATTTACATGGGACTGTATGGTGGAGGTGCTGAGGAATTATATTTCTGAGGACAGAAAATGGAGGAATATTGGTCGACTTAGAGAGTTGGGCCATATTTATTGGGGCTTGGGCCCCAGATCTTTTGACACCCTAGCAACGCCCCTGCTATAGGACGTACCGCGCATGTTTATTTTTATGAAACACATGAACATTTGAACTGTTTACTTATTAAGACTTCTGTGGGCTTTTGACCATGATGAAATATTGAAGCATGTAACAATAAAGACTGATCTAGGACAGTAACACCATTTGTGTGGTCACATACGATGGGTCCTGGTTTTGATGCAGCCCTGGAAAACTACAATGCTAATTGCGGATTACTTTAATAATCTATAAACTGGGTTGATATTAATGGCTTGTTTCAGCATTGATTTCTGGAATGGATTGGAGGCCACTTACAGTTTTATGGCCCTGGGAACATTTCACTACAAAGAATGTAACAACAGCCATAATGACACTTGGAGTGGCTGCTTCTCTACGCACATTAATACGCCATACATGTTCCCTGTTATTTAGATGGCCTAATATGAAGCAGAAATGAGCAATTGTCAGTGTATAAAGGTCAGATCAAAGCATTCTTTTCTGACGGCTTTGGCTCTTGTCCTGTGTACATTAAGGCTTTCAAACAGATGATGAAGCAGAACTGACTGTCATCCATCAACACCGTGCTTCTTACAAAAGCTATTACCTTTATTGGCACTGCTGGTACAAAAATGGCGAGGGCAGAAAGACATATTTACTAAGCAGACCAGAAGTAACCCCAGGCCATTAACTGACATCTTACAGCTCATTAATTTGTCAGGTGCTCTACGGCCAGTAGGTAGAAGCATCTAACATACCAAGAACGTAGAAACAGCGTCTAATGTGCACGTGCGGAAAGATACTGTTTAAACAATAACATCTACATGAGAAAGGGTAAAATGCCTGGGCACACAGGACTTACTGTATACCTACTTGGTCATGAGGAAACGGCCGCTCATCATGCATTTCTGTGCATGGTAATAGAGAAATAAACTTTTGGCTTACCTTACTCCTCCACATAGTACCACTAAGGGTACTTTCACACTAGCGTTATTCTTTTCCGGCATTGAGTTCCGTCCTAGGGGCTCAATACCGGAAAAGAACTGATCAGTTTTATCCTAATGCATTCTGAATGGAGATCAATCAGTTCAGGATACATCAGGATGTCTTCAATTCAGTCTTTTTGCCTTTTCAGGAAGGAGATAATACCGCACCATGCTGCGGTTTTATCTCCGTCCAAAATTCTGGAACACTTGCCGGAATGCCGGATTCCCATTGAAATGCATTAATGCTTGATCGGGCCCCGAATGTTCAGGAAAAAACGGAACCGGCATTACGGGCTGCGCATGCTCAGACCACAAAAAATTTGATTCAAAATTAAATGCCGGATCCGTTCTTCCACATGACACCGGAGAGACGGATCTGGCATTTCAATGCATTTGTCATACGGATCAGGATCCTGATCCGTCTGACAAATGCCATCAGTTTGCATACGTTTTGACGGATCCGGCAGGCAGTTCCGGCAATGGAACTGGCTGCTGGAATTCTCTGCCGCAAGTGTGAAAGTACCCTAATACGGTATATACATAAAGAAGCAATAGACTCGAGCATCTTCCTACATATCAGTAAGGTGCCACCATCGGGCCCCTTTGCACAACAGCAATGGTCACCTCTGACCTTCTGTCTACGTTCTCCATGCAGCAAAATGAAAGACTAAATTACTTCTGCGTACAGTCCTAGAGGACTAAGAGAGCAAAAGCAGGAGGCTACAATTCCGAGAATAACTAAGGGCCCTAAGGACTAATGACAGCTGAGGGAATGAACGTCTCAATCATTGCCCAGTCTAAACAGGGCAGCAAATCAGCCGGCAAAGGACCAAGCTTTCACTCGTTTGCTGGGTGATCGGATCTTTGATGGCACTATAAAAATGCTTGATAGTAGCAGCACATCTCCAGTGTAAAATGTTATGCAAAATGAACAGGAGCAAAGTAATGATCACTTGCCTCCCGTTCAGTTGGCATCGGCCTGAATCAATCGTCCTTCCGGGCTGAAATCGGCCTCTCTACATAGAGCATAACTAAGTAGTCAATGTAAAGTGAAGATGAAGTATCACAAAGTTCTCCCCTTATTTTTCTTTTTAAATCAGAGACTGATATATAGCCACCTACTGCTAGTACACTGATCTATGGTGGGACAGATTATTATTTCTTGAATGGCAGTGAGACCTTGTTGAGACCACCACCCAAAAATTGCATTCAACAGTGCTCTTCAAATGGGTTAGTCTTCTAAAAGAAGATAGCTAGTTTGGGTTGTGTGGTGGAACTGAAAATCTGTCACAGGGCACCAGGCCTGAAGAAGATGGTGGTTTCCTCAAAGAGATGCTAGCGTAGAAAATAAGAAAAAGGGGTGCGACAAGTGTGTCAATAAAATGCAACCATGATCAAGAAGGGGAAAAGAGATGCATGAAAAGTGGTGCACAACCAATCTGTATCTCAAATATAGCAGATTTTTATTGACCGAGAATAAGCAAATTTATCAAAAGCGTTAAAAATACTTAAAGGGGTTGTCTCACTTCAGCAAAGGGCATTTATCATGTAGACAAAGTTAATACAAGGCACTTACTAATGTATTGTGATTATCCATATTGCTTCCTTTGCTGGGTTGATAATTTTTTTCCATCAGATCATACACTGCTCGTTTCCATGGTTACAGCCACCACTGCAGCACAGATGAGAGCCGACTGTGCATGCGTGCCTATGCGCACTCCCACAGTCCGAGCCACCAGAGAGGCTGGTGTTATTTCCTATAGTGTACAAGCACGGCCTCCGCACAATACATTAGTAAGTGCCTTTCTCTACATGATACCAAAGCACACAACTGCAGCATCAAAAGGATGGCGTGAATGACTGTATATCTGTGGCTACAAATGAGCACTAGATATAGCTGCACATACATCAGGTACAACAAATGAAGTGCTTGATGTGCAAAAGTGCAAATAACGAAACAATACCCAAAGTATAAGTAGATGGGAATTGCCATAATAATTATTAGGCCTCTTTGGGGATTGCTGCATGGGAATCACATTACTTTTATAATTTCCTAGTTTGTGCTTGTTTTATAGGAGTTTTCCAGAAGAATATAGATGACCTATCCCCAGTGTAGGTCATCAACATCTGATCGGTTGGGGTCTGACACCAATCACCACCACCGATCAGCTGTTTGAAGAGGACTCCGCATTATAGTGCCGGGAGTCAGACCCCCGATCAGATAGTTATAAAATATCATCAGGATAGGTCATCATTATTCTACCCCTTTAATTGTTTTGCCTTTCTGAGGTATTTACTGTACCTGTCCTGCGTATCTGTGATACGACTTGCCTCTTTTTCCCTCCTGGATCATGGTCTTCTCAAAGAGGTGGTCTTTTGGAGAGTTTTATCTGTAGTTTAAACCCCTACAGAAGTGAATACAGACATAGACTGGGCAGCTGTAAGGGCTACAATATCCGTTGCAGAGGAAAACTGAAATAAAGCAGAAACTGGTTTCTTTACCCTTTTCTCAATCTTATCTTTTATAGAAAAGAAATCATTTACAAGCTTCAGAAACTTCTGGCTGAGAAATGATAATGTAGCAAAGGCCAACAGAAAGCGGCCAAAGTGGACTTAAAAGTTAATAACATTCAATGAATAGTCCATAGTTCTATAATGAGGTACAGGGTCTTGCTCATTAAGGTCCATGTTCATGTGACAGCGGTATCTGACCACGGACAAAATGGGAAATCTGACGTGTGATTAGCATTTGTTAGGTTAGAAGATATGCTCGGAAATATTCACAGCGCAGTTAAGGAACGTTTAAAGAGGGACTAGGATCTGTGTATTACAGGAGACGTAACAATCTCTACCAAATCCATGTCTAGCTCTCTCTAATCTGTCTGCACTAATAATCTACAATCTATATATATATATATATATATATATATAAAGAAGAACGTACGTATGTATGCCCCACAATCACTCAACCTGCTACCTGGCAAGAAATCTTGTGGGGTCTCAGCTATCTAGGACGTACCGTTCCTGATATATTCCCAAAAAAATTACCTGCATTAGCCAATACAAGCCTGCAAGTCTTTCTCTTCATATCCCAACTGCCATATGGTCACATGTCCCTTATCAGCCAATAGACGCTCGCAGGCCCTTAGTCTCCACATACACACAGTTTTACTCCAGGTTTCCATAACAACCCAGCCATTTTTCTTCATGCTGTAGGTCAGCTTTAGGCTAGGGCTACACGACGACATGTGACACGCGACAATAAGTCGCACGGCACATAGGGCACAACAACACTGCTACATGTGTCGCACGACAGACAATTTTTATATTGATAGTCTATGGTGTAGCACTACGATATGTGACATGATGCGACTGCAATGTGACAGTCGCAGAAAAATCCATCTTGGATTGCGACACCATAGCCTATCATTATAAAAATTGTTGAGACAAAATATTGTGTGACACAAGTCGTCATGTAGCCCTAGCATTAACCACCTCAGCCCCCAGTGCTTAAACACCCTGAAAGACCAGGCCACTTTTTACACTTCTGACCTACACTACTTTCACCGTTTATTGCTCGGTCATGCAACTTACCACCCAAATGAATTTTACCTCCTTTTCTTCTCACTAATAGAGCTTTCATTTGGTGGTATTTCATTGCTGCTGACATTTTTACTTTTTTTGTTATTAATCGAAATTTAACGATTTTTTTGCAAAAAAATTACATTTTTCACTTTCAGTTGTAAAATTTTGCAAAAAAAAACGACATCCATATATAAATTTTGCTCTAAATTTATTGTTCTACATGTCTTTGATAAAAAAAAATGTTTGGGTAAAAAAAAAATGGTTTGGGTAAAAGTTATAGCGTTTACAAACTATGGTACAAAAATGTGAATTTCCGCTTTTTGAAGCAGCTCTGACTTTCTGAGCACCTGTCATGTTTCCTGAGGTCCTACAATGCCCAGACGGTACAAACACCCCACAAATGACCCCATTTCGGAAAGTACACACCCTAAGGTATTCGCTGATGGGCATAGTGAGTTCATAGAACTTTTTATTTTTTGTCACAAGTTAGCGGAAAATGATGATTTTTTTTTTTTTTCCTTACAAAGTCTCATATTCCACTAACTTGTGACAAAAAATAAAAAGTTCTATGAACTCACTATGCCCATCACGAAATACCTTGGGGTCTCTTCTTTCCAAAATGGGGTCACTTGTGGGGTAGTTATACTGCCCTGGCATTCTAGGGGCCCAAATGTGTGGTAAGGAGTTTGAAATCAAATTCTGTAAAAAATGACGAGTGAAATCCGAAAGGTGCTCTTTGGAATATGGGCCCCTTTGCCCACCTAGGCTGCAAAAAAGTGTCACACATCTGGTATCTCCGTATTCAGTAGAAGTTGGGGAATGTGTTTTGGGGTGTCTTTTTACATATACCCATGCTGGGTGAGATAAATATCTTGGTCAAATGCCAACTTTGTATAAAAAAATGGGAAAAGTTGTCTTTTGCCAAGATATTTCTCTCACCCAGCATGGGTATATGTAAAATGACACACCAAAACACATTCCCCAACTTCTCCTGAGTACGGCGATACCAGATGTGTGACACTTTTTTGCAGCCTAGGTGGGCAAAGGGGCCCATATTCCAAAGAGCACCTTTCGGATTTCACTGGTCATTTTTTACAGAATTTGATTTCAAACTCCTTACCACACATTTGGGCCCCTAGAATGCCAGGGCAGTATAACTACCCCACAAGTGACCCCATTTTGGAAAGAAGAGACCCCAAGGTATTCGCTGATGGGCATAGTGAGTTCATGGAAGTTTTTATTTTTTGTCACAAGTTAGTGGAATATGAGACTTTGTATGGGAAAAAAAAAAAAAAAAAAAAAATCATAATTTTCCACTAACTTGTGACAAAAAATAAAAAATTCTAGGAACTCGCCATGCCCCTCACGGAATACCTTGGGGTGTCTTCTTTCCAAAATGGGGTCACTTGTGGGGTAGTTATACTGCCCTGGCATTTTCCAGGGGCCCTAATGTGTGGTAAGTAGGTAAATGACCTGTGAAATCCTAAAGGTGCTCTTTGGAATATGGGCCCCTTTGCCCACCTAGGCTGCAAAAAGGTGTCACACATGTGGTATCGCCGTCTTCAGGAGAAGTTGGGGAATGTGTTTTGGGGTGTCATTTTACATATACCCATGCTGGGTGAGAGAAATATCTTGGCAAAAGACAACTTTTCCCATTTTTTTATACAAAGTTGGCATTTGACCAAGATATTTCTCTCACCCAGCATGGGTATATGTAAAATGACACCCCAAAACACATTCCCCAACTTCTCCCAATTACGGCGATACCAGATGTGTGACACTTTTTTGCAGCCTAGATGCGCAAAGGTGCCCAAATTCCATTTAGGAGGGCATTTTTAGACATTTGGATACCAGACTTCTTCTCACGCTTTGGGGCCCCTAGAATGCCAGGGCAGTATAAATACCCCACATGTGACCCCATTTTGGAAAGAAGACACCCCAAGGTATTCAATGAGGGGCATGGCGAGTTCATAGAAATTTCTTTTTTTTGGCACAAGTTAGCGGAAATTGATATTTTTTATTTTTTTCTCACAAAGTCTCCCGTTCCGCTTACTTGGGACAAAAATTTCAATCTTTCATGGACTCAATATGCCCCTCACGGAATACCTGGGGGTGTCTTCTTTCCGAAATGGGGTCACATGTGGGGTATTTATACTGCCCTGGCATTCTAGGGGCCCTAAAGCGTGAGAAGAAGTCTGGAATATAAATGTCTAAAAAATTTTACGCATTTGGATTCCGTGAGGGGTATGGTGAGTTCATGTGAGATTTTATTTTTTGACACAAGTTAGTGGAATATGAGACTTTGTAAGAAAAAAAAATAATAATTCCGCTAACTTGGGCCAAAAAAATGTCTGAATGGAGCCTTACAGAGGGTGATCAATGACAGGGGGGTGATCAATGACAGGGGGGTGATCAGAGAGTCTATATGGGGTGATCACCCCCCTGTCATTGATCACCCCCCTGTAAGGCTCCATTCAGATGTCCGTATCTGTTTTGCGGATCCGATCCATGTATCCGTGGATCCGTAAAAATCATACGGACATCTGAATGCAGCATGACAGGGGGGGGTGATCAATGACAGGGGGGGGTGATCAATGACAGGGGGGTGATCAGGGAGTCTGAATGGGGTGATAACCACAGTCATTGATCACGCCCCTGTAAGGCTTCATTCAGACGTCCGTATGCGTTTTGCGGATCCGATCCATCTATCAGTGGATCCGTAAAAATCATGCGGACATCTGAATGGAGCTTTACAGGGGGTTGATCAATGACAGGGGTGTAATCAATGACAGGGGGGTGATCAGGGAGTCTATATGGGGTGATAACCACAGTCATTGATCACGCCCCTGTAAGGCTTCATTCAGACGTCCGTATGCGTTTTGCGGATCCGATCCATCTATCAGTGGATCCGTAAAAATCATGCAGACATCTGAATGGAGCTTTACAGGGGGTTGATCAATGACAGGGGTGTAATCAATGACAGGGGGGTGATCAGGGAGTCTATATGGGGTGATAACCACAGTCATTGATCACGCCCCTGTAAGGCTTCATTCAGACGTCCTTATGAGTTTTGCGGATCCGATCCATCTATCAGTGGATCCGTAAAAATCATGCGGACATCTGAATGGAGCTTTACAGGGGGTTGATCAATGACAGGGGGGTGATCAGGGAGTCTATATGGGGTGATCACCACAGTCATTGATCACGCCCCTGTAAGGCTTTATTTAGACGTCCGTATGCGTTTTGCGGATCCGATCCATCTATCAGTGGATCCGTAAAAATCATGCGGACATCTGAATGGAGCTTTACAGGGGGTTGATCAATGACAGGGGTGTAATCAATGACAGGGGGGTGATCAGGGAGTCTATATGGGGTGATCACCACAGTCATTGATCACGCCCCTGTAAGGCTTCATTCAGACGTCCGTATGCGTTTTGTGGATCCGATCCATGTATCAGTGGATCCGTAAAAATCATGCGGACATCTGAATGGAGCTTTACAGGGGGTTGATCAATGACACTGGGGTAATCAATGACAGGGGGGTGATCAGGGAGTCTATATGGGGTGATCAGGGGCTAATAAGGGGTTAATAAGTGACGGGGGGGGGTGTAGTGTAGTGTAGTGGTGCTTGGTGGTACTTTACTGAGCTACCTGTGTCCTCTGGTGGTCGATCCAAACAAAGGGGACCACCAGAGGACCAGGTAGCAGGTATATTAGACGCTGTTATCAAAACAGTGTCTAATATACCTGTTAGGGGTTAAAAAAAACACATCTCCAGCCTGCCAGCGAACGATCGCCGCTGGCAGGCTGGAGATCAACTCTCTTACCTTCCGTTCCTGTGAGCGCGCGCCTGTGTGCGCGCGTTCACAGGAAGTCTCGGCTCGCGCGAGATGACGCGTATATGCGTGACTCTGCGCAGGGCTGCCACCTCCGGAACGCGAATCTGCGTTAGGCGGTCCGGAGGTGGTTAAAGAGGCAGGGCGGTGTGGAGGTCACTGTCAAGGGAGTGGGGTGCTGTGAAACACACTTTTAAAAGGGCGGGCTGCTGTGAAGGTCAAAGTTGAGGGGAGGGGCTGCTGAGGAGGTCCCATTTTAACCACCTCCGGACCGCCTAACGCAGGATCGCGTTCCGGAGGTGGCAGCCCTGCGCAGAGTCACGCATATATGCGTCATCTCGCGATGGGCGAGATTTCCTGTGAACGCGCGCACACAGGCGCGCGCGCTCACAGGAACGGAAGGTAAGAGAGTTGATCTCCAGCCTGCCAGCGGCGATCGTTCGCTGGCAGGCTGGAGATGTGTTTTTTTTAACCCCTAACAGGTATATTAGACGCTGTTTTGATAACAGCGTCTAATATACCTGCTACCTGGTCCTCTGGTGGTCCCATTTGTTTGGATCGACCACCAGAGGACACAGGTAGCTCAGTAAAGTCCCACCAAGCACCACTACACTACACTACACCCCCCCCCCGTCACTTATTAACCCCTGATCACCCCATATAGACTCCCTGATCACCCCCCTGTCATTGATCACCCCCCTGTCATTGATTACCCCCCTGTAAAGCTCCATTCAGATGTCCGCATGATTTTTACGGATCCACTGATAGATGGATCAGATCCGCAAAACGCATCCGGACGTCTGAATGAAGCCTTACAGGGGCGTGATCAATGACTGTGGTTATCACCCCATATAGACTCCCTGATCACCCCCCCTGTCATTGATTACACCCCTGTCATTGATCAACCCCCTGTAAAGCTCCATTCAGACGTCCGCATGATTTTTACGGATGCACTGATAGATGGTTCCGATCCTCAAAACGCATCCGGACGTCTGAATGAAGCCTTACAGGGGCATGATCAATGACTGTGGTGATCACCCCATATAGACTCCCTGATCACCCCCCTGTAAAGCTCCATTCAGATGTCCGCATGATTTTTACGGATGCACTGATAGATGGATCCGATCCGCAAAACGCATCCGGACGTCTGAATGAAGCCTTACAGGGGCATGATCAATGACTGTGGTGATCACCCCATATAGACTCCCTGATCACCCCCCTGTAAAGCTCCATTCAGATGTCCGCATGATTTTTACGGATGCACTGATAGATGGATCCGATCCTCAAAACGCATCCGGACGTCTGAATGAAGCCTTACAGGGGCATGATCAATGACTGTGGTGATCACCCCATATAGACTCCCTGATCACCCCCCTGTAAAGCTCCATTCAGATGTCCGCATGATTTTTACGGATGCACTGATAGATGGATCCGATCCGCAAAACGCATCCGGACGTCTGAATGAAGCCTTACAGGGGCATGATCAATGACTGTGGTGATCACCCCATATAGACTCCCTGATCACCCCCCTGTCATTGATCACCCCCCTGTAAAGCTCCATTCAGATGTCCGCATGATTTTTACGGATGCACTGATAGATGGATCCGATCCGCAAAACGCATCCGGACGTCTGAATGAAGCCTTACAGGGGCATGATCAATGACTGTGGTGATCACCCCATATAGACTCCCTGATCACCCCCCTGTCATTGATCACCCCCCTGTAAAGCTCCATTCAGATGTCCGCATGATTTTTACGGATGCACTGATAGATGGATCCGATCCGCAAAACGCATCCGGACGTCTGAATGAAGCCTTACAGGGGCATGATCAATGACTGTGGTGATCACCCCATATAGACTCCCTGATCACCCCCCTGTCATTGATTACCCCCCTGTAAAGCTCCATTCAGATGTCCGCATGATTTTGACGGATGCACTGATAGATGGATCGGATCCGCAAAACGCATCCGGACGTCTGAATGAAGCCTTACAGGGGCGTGATCAATGACTGTGGTGATCACCCCATATAGACTCCCTGATCACCCCCCTGTCATTGATCAACCCCCCTGTCATTGATCACCCCCCCTGTCATTGATCACCCCCCCTGTCATTGATCCCCCCCCCCCCCCCTCTGTAAGGCTCCATTCAGATATTTTTTTGGCCCAAGTTAGCAGAATTTTTTTTTTTTTTTCTTACAAAGTCTCATATTCCACTAACTTGTGTCAAAAAATAAAATCTCACATGAACTCACCATACCCCTCACGGAATCCAAATGCGTAAAATTTTTTAGACATTTATATTCCAGACTTCTTCTCACGCTTTAGGGCCCCTAGAATGCCAGGGCAGTATAAATACCCCACATGTGACCCCATTTCGGAAAGAAGACACCCCCAGGTATTCCGTGAGGGGCATATTGAGTCCATGAAAGATTGAATTTTTTGTCCCAAGTTAGCGGAACGGGAGACTTTGTGAGAAAAAAATTTAAAATATCAATTTCCGCTAACTTGTGCCAAAAAAAAAAAATTTCTATGAACTCGCCATGCCCCTCATTGAATACCTTGGGGTGTCTTCTTTCCAAAATGGGGTCACATGTGGGGTATTTATACTGCTCTGGCATTCTAGGGGCCCCAAAGCGTGAGAAGAAGTCTGGTATCCAAATGTCTAAAAATGCCCTCCTAAAAGGAATTTGGGCACCTTTGCGCATCTAGGCTGCAAAAAAGTGTCACACATCTGGTATCGCCGTACTCAGGAGAAGTTGGGGAATGTGTTTTGGGGTGTCATTTTACATATACCCATGCTGGGTGAGAGAAATATCTTGGTCAAATGCCAACTTTGTATAAAAAAATGGGAAAAGTTGTCTTTTGCCAAGATATTTCTCTCACCCAGCATGGGTATATGTAAAATGACACCCCAAAACACATTCCCCAACTTCTCCTGAATACGGCGATACCACACGTGTGACACTTTTTTGCAGCCTAGGTGGGCAAAGGGGCCCATATTCCAAAGAGCACCTTTAGGATTTCACAGGTCATTTACCTACTTACCACACATTAGGGCCCCTGGAAAATGCCAGGGCAGTATAACTACCCCACAAGTGACCCCATTTTGGAAAGAAGACACCCCAAGGTATTCCGTGAGGGGCATGGCGAGTTCCTAGAATTTTTTATTTTTTGTCACAAGTTAGTGGAAAATGCTTATTTTTTTTTTTTTTTTTTTTCATACAAAGTCTCATATTCCACTAACTTGTGACAAAAAATAAAAAGTTCCATGAACTCACTATGCCCATCAGCGAATACCTTGGGGTCTCTTCTTTCCAAAATGGGGTCACTTGTGGGGTAGTTATACTGCCCTGGCATTCTAGGGGCCCAAATGTGTGGTAAGGAGTTTGAAATCAAATTCTGTAAAAAATGACCTGTGAAATCCGAAAGGTGCTCTTTTGAATATGGGCCCCTTTGCCCACCTAGGCTGCAAAAAAGTGTCACACATCTGGTATCTCCGTAATCGGGAGAAGTTGGGGAATGTGTTTTGGGGTGTCATTTTACATATACCCATGCTGGGTGAGAGAAATATCTTGGCAAAAGACAACTTTTCCCATTTTTTTATACAAAGTTGGCATTTGACCAAGATATTTATCTCACCCAGCATGGGTATATGTAAAAAGACACCCCAAAACACATTCCTCAACTTCTCCTGAATACAGAGATACCAGATGTGTGACACTTTTTTGCAGCCTAGGTGGGCAAAGGGGCCCACATTCCAAAGAGCACCTTTCGGATTTCACAGGTCATTTACCTACTTACCACACATTTGGGCCCCTAGAATGCCAGGGCAGTATAACTACCCCACAAGTGACCCCATTTTGGAAAGAAGAGACCCCAAGGTATTCGCTGATGGGCATAGTGAGTTCATGGAAGTTTTTATTTTTTGTCACAAGTTTGTGGAATATGAGACTTTGTATGAAAAAAAAAATAAAAAAAAAAATCATCATTTTCCACTAACTCGTGACAAAAAATAAAAAATTCTAGGAACTCGCCATGCCCCTCACGGAATACCTTGGGGTGTCTTCTTTCCAAAATGGGGTCACTTGTGGGGTAGTTATACTGCCCTGGTATTCTAGGGGCCCAAATGTGTGGTAAGGAGTTTGAAATCAAATTCAGGAAAAAATGAGAAGTGAAATCCGAAAGGTGCTCTTTGGAATATGGGCCCCTTTGCCCACCTAGGCTGCAAAAAAGTGTCACACATCTGGTATCCCCGTACTCAGGAGAAGTTGAGGAATGTGTTTTGGGGTGTCTTTTTACATATACCCATGCTGGGTGAGATAAATATCTTGGTCAAATGACAACTTTGTATAAAAAAATGGGAAAAGTTGTCTTTTGCCAAGATATTTCTCTCACCCAGCATGGGTATATATAAAATGACACCCCAAAACACATTCCCCACCTTCTCCTGAGTACGGAGATACCAGATGTGTGACACTTTTTTGCAGCCTAGGTGGGCAAAGGGGCCCATATTCCAAAGAGCACCTTTCGGATTTCACAGGTCATTTTTTACAGAATTTGATTTCAAACTCCTTACCACACATTTGGGCCCCTAGAATGCCAGGGCAGTATAACTACCCCACAAGTGACCCCATTTTGGAAAGAAGAGACCCCAAGGTATTCGCTGATGGGCATAGTGAGTTCATAGAACTTTTTATTTTTTGTCACAAGTTAGTGGAATATGAGACTTTGTAAGAAAAAAAAATAAAAAAAAAAATCATAATTTTCCGCTAACTTGTGACAAAAAATAAAAAGTTCTATGAACTCACTATGCCCATCAGCGAATACCTTAGGGTGTGTACTTTCAGAAATGGGGTCATTTGTGGGGTGTTTGTACTGTCTGGGCATTGTAGAACCTCAGGAAACATGACAGGTGCTCAGAAAGTCAGAGCTGCTTCAAAAAGCGGAAATTCACATTTTTGTACCATAGTTTGTAAACGCTATAACTTTTACCCAAACCATTTTTTTTTTACCCAAACATTTTTTTTTTATCAAAGACATGTAGAACTATAAATTTAGAGCAAAATTTCTATATGGATGTCGTTTTTTTTGCAAAATTTTACTACTGAAAGTGAAAAATGTCATTTTTTTGCAAAAAAAATCGTTAAATTTCGATTAATAACAAAAAAAGTAAAAATGTCAGCAGCAATGAAATACCACCAAATGAAAGCTCTATTAGTGAGAAGAAAAGGAGGTAAAATTCATTTGGGTGGTAAGTTGCATGACCGAGCAATAAACGGTGAAAGTAGTGTAGGTCAGAAGTGTAAAAAGTGGCCTGGTCTTTCAGGGTGTTTAAGCACTGGGGGCTGAGGTGGTTAAAGTGGCGGGTTCAGTGTTAAGGGGTGGGGAACTTTGGAGTTCACTGTTAAAGGGGCGGGGTGCTGTAGAGTTCACTGTTATGGGGGATACTGTCGATATCGTTTAACGACACACAAAAACATTAAATTAAATAGATTAAATATACCTGTGCGAAGCCGGGTCCTTCTGCTAGTATCTATTAAGGAAAAAATACATGAGCGGTACTGTACAGGTACCTTTACACAAGACTATTATCGTGTAAATTATCGCTAAATCAAGCAAAACTGCAAGATTACCGAGCAGTGTGAAAGCAATGAGCGATAGAGCGTCAATCGGTAGATTCATTGTTGGTTCGGTCGTTTGTGTGGGCTCAAAAATCATTGCTGGACATTAAAGGATAACTGTAATTTTTTTTATTTGCTAGTTTATTAGAGCTAGGCATGTATACCTGAGTTAGTCTGTCAATGATTGTCAAAAGATCTGTAATTACCTTATAATAACAGCTTTCATTAATGTCTCCTGTCCCTTTCCACTGCTCCCTTAAAAGACAGTTGCTATGGGTCATCTGTCTACGGCTAAGACAGAGGGTCGGTCCTTCACACTGCATGCCTGCATTAGGCTTCAGAGTGAGGAGGCCTGTCTGTCAGTAATCCAATCTGATTGGCTGGCAGGGAGCTGCTGGCTATAGCAAGTAGCAGTTTTGCCCTCAGAGAACTGGCAGAGGAGCCATCTTGAGAAGGTCCTCATATTGTAAATGTTTAAACAGCCGTAACTAAGGGAAAAACTCAAGGAAAACAGTGGTACGTGAAGAAACTAAAGATTGCTTTATGCATAATGCTGCTGCAGCAGTAACATATGCAAAAAAATTTTTTTTTTAGGAAAACATAACAGTTACCCTTTAACCATTTCATACGTGTAAACCAGAATCGTTCACTGCACGCCACTTAAATGTCGCTTTGTGTAAATGCAACAGTCTTCTTCAAAAAGGAAGAAAATGCGATTGAAATTACGATATTGTGAACGATAACTGGAGCGTCTAAAGGGTCATCATTGAAATGTTCGCTCACTAAGAAATGACTCGTTTGTCGCTCAATCGTAACGCTCATCGCCCTGTGTAAAGGTAACTTATGACAATAGTGGAATGCAAGCCATAGAGGGGTTTTCCAGAGGAATGGGTTGGACCCAGGAATGAAGAGCAGCGGGGAGCAGAACAGCAGCAGGGTCCGGTGAGGTCAGCAGTGAATATTGGTTTTTAAGCCTGTCACCATGAAATGCAGTGCAATCTGTAGGCGGCATGTTCTAGAATCCGCTCACCTCCATCCTCAATGTTGGTGCACGAACACAGGGCTGGGAAACAGAAGCTTGTTCAGCACTCAAATCTGTCGTCATTTATTTAGCCTTAAAACATACAGAAAAAATGAAAATTTATTTCACTTACACCAAAAACGTGTAAGCGAAAACGGTATTAAAATTTTCTATAGGTTTATGCTTCTAAATGAAGTTAAAAATCATTGTTTTTGAAAGCAAATTGTGCTGTGTAAACAACAATCTGCCGCCGAGATACAATGAATCTGTATGAGGGTGTTCCATGTAAATGCAGCAGTCTCCTCCACTGACAGGCAGGCAATTACTGGAAATGGTGCCTTCCTGATAAATGTGCGTTAAAGGACATCTGTCAGCAGATTTGTAACTATGACATTGGATGACCTGCTAAATGTGCGCTTGGCAGCTGAAGGCATCAGTGTTGGTCCCATGTTCATATGTGTTCGCATTGCTGGAAAAAAAATGAAGTTTTAATATATGCAAATGAGCATCTAGGAGCAACGGGGGCGTTGCTGTTACTCTTAGGGGCTCAGCTCTCTCTGCACTTTGACAGAGCCAGGCAGTAAAAACATCATCACACCTGTCCCTGTCAATGACAGTGCAGAGGGTGCAGCAGTGGCAGAGAGAGCAGAGCCTCTAGGTGTAATGGCAGCTCTCCAGTTGCTCCTAGAGGCTCATTTGCAAATAATAAAACATCATCTTTCTCAGCAATGTGGGCACATAGGAACATGGGACCAACACAGTTGCCTTCAGCTGCCAAGTGCACATGTAACAGGTCAGCCAGTGTCATAGGTACAAATCTGCTGACAGATGTCCTTTAAAAGGGTACACAAAAATAATCACAGGATAGGTCATCAGATAAAAAAATCTCAGAAAGCCCATCTAATTTTTTCTCATAAAACTATATATCAATCTGCTCAGCTCCTCCTGCTCTATAGCATGTTGTCCGCAGATAGGATTGCATTTCATAGTGACAGGTTTTCTTTAAATAAACCTACCCCCTTGAAAACACCTTTAAGACACTGACCATGTATCACTATAATAGAAAAAATATAGCACTCCAAGGCGACAGATAATGAAAAAAGTGGCGTCCTTCACTCCACCATGCCTCCAAGCTCAACCCTAAGGAACCATTTTCAAGTGTGTATCTGCCCATTTACCCTCTTGATGTATCTGCTCCAATCCACCATTACTTTCCCAGATTCCTTAATGACCATTATTCTACATTATGCGACAGTATAAGGAAGAAGAATCGTTGCATCACGAGGCCCATTTGTCATTCTGGAGTGTGGGATGAGCTAAGGCTGGCAATACACATTAGGCTACTTTCACACCAGCGATTTTGCTGGATCCGCAAAAACACTTCCGTTACTGATAATACAACGGTCTGCATCCGTTATGAACGGATCCTGTTGTATTATGTCTTAAATAGCCAAGATCTGTCCCTGGATCCGTCATGAACTCTATTGAAAGTCAGGATGGATCCATCTTGCTTCCATCACTGCTTGCAGCGTTATTCTGTCCGCGATGGGGACGCAAACAAACGGAATGGAATGCATTTTGGTGCATTCCGTTTCGTTCAGTTCTGTCGCCGTTGACAATGAATGGGGACAAAATGGAAGCATTTCCCTCGCTATTACGATCCTACAGTAGGACGTATGACGGATCTCAATAGCAGAAAGGGAAAACGCAAGTGTGAAAGTAGCCTTAGATGTCTGCCAAACAAAAGTGCTTTCTCCAGACTTCTTCACACACATGCATGATCGGCTGAACAGGGAAGAAAGCAATTCCCTGAGAACAAAATGTCCTCATCTTCTCCAACATCTGCCATAGAGGAGAGTCAGGGGGCCTCCACAGACATTAGACAAAATGTTTTACTTAAATTACTGTATAATGTATTCCTAGAGTATCTATAGGGAGCACTGTTCCCGGACCTTGGTACCAGATTTCATCAAGAGCAAAAACAGCATGGAGTGTATATGTTCTACCTCTGCTTGCATGGATTTCCAACACTCCCGGCAGGTGTCTACTGATACAGCTGAATGCGCTGCCTGAAGCCTACAGTACGCCAGGAGGATGCAAGTGCCCGCCCAGAAGCAGGTGGCACGATGACGTCACCACATTGCGGCAACTGCGCCAGGATGTTGTGCAGGGACTCGGTCACAGCTCTCGCCAGGCATTTGTGGGAAGGCGAACACAAGTTTTATTTTTTTCAGCAGCACAAAGGCAGCAATTAAGTGTTGGACATTAAGAGGGCATTATTACTTATTAAGCGGGGCATTTTGGAAATTATTGCTTTTTAAGGGAGCACTTAGGGGCACTATAACATTTAAAAAAAAGGGAGCTACAGGACATGATTACTTTTTAGGGGGAACTCAAGGTATTATACTTTTTAGGGGGCATTATTACCGTCAAAGAGGTATACATAGGACATTATTTCTGTCTGGGGGTAAAGGGGACACTATTACTTTCTAAGAAACATTGTTACTTTCTAGGGGGCATGTGTACTTTGTAAGAGGCACAGGGTATTATTTTGTGGGGGCACAAAAGGAGCATTAACATCCAAATTACTCTGTGGACGACAAGATTGTACCTTTACTGTGTTGTTTACTATATAACCTTCTGGTGCACTATGCTGGGAACTGTGGTATCTAGCACTATTTATGGGGACACTATAGGGGATTTTATGGTTAGTTTTTAGATTTTAATTACTATGTGCATACTTGTGCCAAATTTATGAAAATGGCACCCTGTAATAATAAATTGGTTACGTCTATGTCAGTAAAAAGTACACCTGGGGGATGCCTGCTGTGGACTTCCAATTTTCAAAAAAGTCATACTTCATAAACGTTACATAAAAATTCTCTCCAAATTTTCTTCGGAAATCTGTAGGTAGCGCTGGAAGGCACAGTGCTCACAAAGTCACAAAAAACCCGACCTGTGACTATTTGTAGGCAGAATTCTGGTGTGCAAGGCCTGACAAATTCTTCTGTATCTCATACTAAGATTTTGGGGCATAAACAAAGTGATAACACTCTTTATTAAGAACATTATTAGGTATACTAATAGGGGCAGCAACAGGCACAGCATTGGGGGTATTAGCAGGATGGGAAGTTTGTGCACAGGAGGTTGGAGAAAGGCAGATGCTGGAAAAGTGAGACACCAAAGATATCTCTGCTGCAAACTCTGCGGACTTAACATATTTTTCGCCCTATAAGACGCCCCGGCCCATGAGACGCCCATAGTTTTTAGAGGAGGACAATAAGAATTTTTTTTTTTTATTAGACCTCAGGTCAGTCCAGCAATCAGACCCCCAATGTTAATCAGACCTCAGATCACAGCTCCAATCAGATCCCCAATGTTAATAAGACCCCAATAAGACCTCAGATCAGACCCACAATCAGACCTCAGCTCACACCCAAAAGTGAATGACCCCCAATCAGACCTCAGATATGAGCCTCAATATAAGGCCTCATGCACACGACCATTCAGTTTTTTTGCGGTCCGCAAACCGCGGATCCGCAAAAAACAGAAGCCGCACGTGTTGCCTTCCGCCAATTTGTGAAATGGAACGGGCTCCGGCAATATAAATGCCTATTCTTGACATGTTATATTATTTTACCGGGGTCGCGAAACGGGGCCACGGATGCGGTCAGCACACGGAGTGCTGTCCGCATCTTTTGCGGCCCTATTGAAGTGAATGGGGCGACTCAGATGCGGACCCAAACAACGGCCGTGTGCATGAGGCCTAAATATGACCCTATTCAGACCTCAGATCAGCCCCCCAGCCTCAAAATAGCCCCCCATGACTAATTTGATCAGCCCCAGCCTCATATTAGCCCCATTGCCTCTTGATCAGCCCCCATTGCCTCAGATGACAAAATAAAAAAAAACCACTTACCTCTCCTCTTCATCCTGCTGTCGGCTGTGCTGTGAACCTGCGAGCACAGTGTGAGGACACAGAGCGCCCTCACACTGTGCGCAGCCTTCACAGCCAACAGCCAAGGACCAGGAAGCTGGGAGTACAGAGCCTTCACCGCTTCCCGGTCCTCCGATACTAATGAGCGCTTCCATAATGGAAGAGCTCATTAGTATTCACCCCATAAGACGCAGGGGCATGTTTCCCCTAAACAATATGGTAAGTCTTGATTGGAAGAAGTCAAAATGGTGGTTCAAGCCAGATGGAAAAAGTGAAGACTAATCGGAGACAGCACCTGCATCAACTGTAAGTCACTGTACTGCATTCCCTATGTAACATATCTACCACTGTATGGCCACTGTATTGTGGCAACACTGGTCTTTGTATATGTACTCTTTAGTAATAGTATGGTAATAGTAATAATTAAGAATAGTACAGTAATATTATTCAGCTGGTATTTTTATTCTATTTTTATGCTATTTGTGGCATCACCGGGGTTGGAGGACCACTCAGGCCTCAGACACCCCTACATCCTGTGCTGAACCCCTACCTCTGTTGGAGTCATGATGGAAAGACTGATGATCTGTTTGGTGTAATGGATCGCATGGACATTCTAGAGTCAGTTTGCTTTCCATTTTGTCCCTTGATAGAGAAGAAAATAACTCAAAATAGAACAGATCCCACGAAGAGTGACTGCGCAATGTACTTCCAATAACAAAAGTCCATGAGAAGAATACATTAGTTTAATACAGGGATGAGGAATGTTACTGTGTATGTTATGTCTGGGATTCCACACAGGACAGCAGAGCTACTCTAATCAAAAGTGAGATTTCAAAGACTGATATTTTGCTTCTCCTAATGATGAGCCATTATACAGATCTCTTATCAGTGTTCCAGGAACACAGGACACAGTATCTGTACTATGGGCTCTTGCATAGAGTTAATTGAGGAGGATGTTTAGGCAGAAATAATTGCTCCCTCTCTCCTGTGTGAACCTGAGCTTTTATATGTTATTGAAAGATCCTTAAAGTGTACCTAAATCTTTCCATCTACTTTATAAAACCGTATTGTAAAAGCCATAAAAATATAATATCTAATATACTTTTATTTTAATTTTTTAGTTTTCCCAGTGAAAAATGCATCTAAAATATAATAGAAAAAATAAAGGGGTTATCCTATAACTAATGTACATGACAATCTCTTTCTAACAAAGCTGGACCAGCCCTGTACCTCACATGGATCCAGAGATCTTTTTATTGCTCTGCTTAATATGTATCAATCTGACAGCTCAGGGGGAGTGTCTTTTCTGCTGCAGCTCAGGAGGCGTGTCCATTCTGCTGCAGCTCTCTCCCTTTCACAGCTCAGGAGGCAGTTGAAGGATGAAACTGAGCATGTGCGACCTTCTCAGTGAGCAGGACAAAGAAATAAGAAAAAGAACAGTGGCGTGCGTAGGGTGACTGGCAACCGGGACGGGTCCTTTCTCTGCACCCCCCCCCCCCCAATACTTAAAGGGATTCTGTCACCAGGATTAACGATATGGAGATATTTATATGTGCCCATTAGTCTTAATACAGTGTTTCCAATCATCCCTCTGTTTATTACCTGTGTGCCTTATATTCTTATAAAAATTTATGTTATTTACATGTCAATCACCTCTGTCAGGAGCCCAAGAGGTTGTCCCACGATCTCCTGGAGCCCAGCCGCGGCCATCGATCCGGAGCCCAGCGCCAGCTTCCACTTGTCCACTGCGCATGCGCTGGCTCGGAGAAATTTTTTTTATAATTGTACCCTCACAGTAGTATTGCTCTCATTGTACAACCTTCACAGTAGTTTTGACCAGATATGTGCCTCCTCACAATAGTTATGCCCATATTTTTCCCCCTCAGAGTAGTTATGCCCACACTGTGCCCCCTCACAGTATTTATGCCCTCACTGTACAACTATCACAGTAGTTATGCCCACATTGTGCCCCCTTCACAGTAGTTATGCCCTCATTGTACCCCCCTCAAAGTTGCAATGCCCTATCTGTGCCACCTTCACAGTTGTAATGCCCTCTCTGTACCCCTTCAGAGTAGTTATGCCCTTACTGTGCCCCTTCACAGTAATAATGACAACTCTGTGCCCCTTCATAGTAATGCCCATTGTGCCCCCTTCATATTAGTAATGCCCATTGTGCCCCATTCATAGTAGTAATGCCCTCTGTGCCCCCTTCATAGTAATATTGCCTATTGTGCCCCCTTCATAATAGTAATGCCCACTGTGCCCCCTTCATAGTAGTAATGCCCACTGTGTGCCATTCATAGTAGTAATGCCCATTTTGCCCCCTCCATAGTAGTAATACCCATTGTGCCCCCTCCACAGTAGTAATGACCCATTGTGCCCCCTCCACAGTAGTAATGACCCATTGTGCCCCATTTATAGAAGTAATGCCCTCTGTGTCCCCTTCATAGTAGTAATGCCCTCTGTGCCCCCTCCATAGTAGTAATGCCCATTATGCCCCCTTCACAGTAGTAATGCCCACTGTATCCCCTCCATAGTAGTAATGCCCACTGTGCCTCCTTTATAGTAGTAATGCACTCTGTGCCCCCCTCACAGAAATAATGTCCATTATGCCCCCATAATAGTAATAATGCCCTCTGTGTCCCTTCAAATATGTAATGCCCTATGTACCCTCTCCATAGTAGTAATGCCCATTGTGCCCCTTTATAGAAGTGATGCCCTATGTGCCCCCTTTGTAGTAGTAATGCCGTGTGTCCCATTCATAGTAGTAATGCCCTCTGTGCCCCCTCCATAGCAGTAATGTCCTTTGTGCCCCCTCCATAGTAGTAATGTCCATTGTGCCTATTTTATAGTAGTAATGCCCTCTGTGCCCCCTTCACAGTAATAGCCATTGTGCCCCCTTAATGGTAATACCCTCTGTGCCCTCTTAACAGTAATAATGCCTTCTGTTCCACCTCCATAGTAGCAATGCCCTCTGTGCCCCCTTCAAAGTAATAATGCCCTCTGTGCCCCCTCCATAGTAGTAATGCCCATTGTGCCCTCTCGATAGTAGTAACATCCATTGTGCCTCCTTTATAGTAGCAATGCCCTCTGTGCCCCCTTTACAGTAATAATGTCCATTGTGCCCCCTTAATAGTAATTATGCCCTCTGTGCCACCTTAATAGTTATAATGCCCTCTGTGCCCCCTCCATAGTAGTAATGCCCATTGTGCCCCTCCATAGTAGTAATGCCCATTGTGCCCCTTTATAGAATTGATGCCCTATGTGCCCCCTTTGTAGTAGTAATGCCCTGTGTCCCCTTCATAGTAGTAATGCCCTCTGTGCCCCCTCCATAGCAGTAATGTCCTTTGTGCCCCCTCCATAGTAGTAATGTCCATTGTGCCTATTTTATAGTAGTAATGCCCTCTGTGCCCCCTTCACAGTAATAGTCATTGTGCCCCCTTAATGGTAATACCCTCTGTGCCCTCTTAACAGTAATAATGCCTTCTGTTCCACCTCCATAGTAGCAATGCCCTCTGTGCCCCCTTCAAAGTAATAATGCCCTCTGTGCCCCCTCCATAGTAGTAATGCCCATTGTGCCCTCTCGATAGTAGTAACATCCATTGTGCCTCATTTATAGTAGCAATGCCCTCTGTGCCCCCTTTACAGTAATAATGTCCATTGTGCCCCCTTAATAGTAATTATGCCCTCTGTGCCACCTTAATAGTTATAATGCCCTCTGTGCCCCCTCCATAGTAGTAATGCCCATTGTGCCCCTCCATAGTAGTAATGCCCATTGTGCCCCTTTATAGAATTGATGCCCTATGTGCCCCCTTTGTAGTAGTAATGCCCTGTGTCCCCTTCATAGTAGTAATGCCCTCTGTGCCCCCTCCATAGCAGTAATGTCCTTTGTGCCCCCTCCATAGTAGTAATGTCCATTGTGCCTATTTTATAGTAGTAATGCCCTCTGTGCCCCCTTCACAGTAATAGCCATTGTGCCCCCTTAATGGTAATAACCTCTGTGCCCTCCTAACAGTAATAATGCCTTCTGTTCCACCTCCATAGTAGCAATGCCCTCTGTGCCCCCTTCAAAGTAATAATGCCCTCTGTGCCCCCTCCATAGTAGTAATGCCCATTGTGCCCTCTCGATAGTAGTAACATCCATTGTGCCTCCTTTATAGTAGCAATGCCCTCTGTGCCCCCTTTACAGTAATAATGTCCATTGTGCCCCCTTAATAGTAATTATGCCCTCTGTGCCACCTTAATAGTTATAATGCCCTCTGTGCCCCCTCCATAGTAGTAATGCCCATTGTGCCCCTCCATAGTAGTAATGCCCATTGTGCCCCTCCATAGTAGTAATGCCTATTGTGCCTCCTTAATAGTAGTGGTGCCCTCTGTGCCCCTTTCACAGTAATAATTCCCATTTTGCCCCCTCCGTAGTAGAAATGCTCTCTGTGCCCCCTCTACAGTAGAAATGCCCTCTCTGCCCCCTCTACAGTAGTAATGCCCATTGTGCCCCTTCACAGTAGTAAATTAATAAACTTACCTCTCCTGCTCTGGAAGGTGCCCCTACAGTAGATCCTGTGCCCTCTTCCTGCACTCACAGCTCTCTGGTCTACTGCTAACCTCGTGATGCACTCTGACCTGCTGTCACACAGCGTCAGATCATAGTGCCCACCTATGTGCAATACGTCCTGACGATATAAGAATAATGGAAGTGCTAATTATCATTCACTCGCTAAGATGCACTGCCATTTGTTCTGGGGAATGTGCTTTATAAAGCAAAAAAATATGGTCATTTATTTTAGTATATTATTTGGTGTATACTAATATTTTAGCAAAATTACTTTATGGTTGCACTTGATTCTCAAAATCAATTCCTGGTAAGGCATCTCTACCACTTGAAACTTTTTTTTTTTTTTTAGTAAACCCTTCATCATGTTAAATAACATGTTTCCCATGGAGAAGCTTTTTGCATGAGTGCTTCTTTCACAATCTCCAGTCACTGCAGCCAGCATTTAAAAGCTTCTCTACTGCATTGCCCCCTACCAGTAGATGTCCATAAATGTCAACATAAAGTTGATGTACAACACAATCCTAGCATTTAAACAAGTAAAAAGCATGGTACACCATGCACATCCTAATTCTGCGAAAGTTTCTTCAGTAACAAGCACCAACATAATAATCATAATGTGGTCTTCGAGCAATATTAATTAGGAACCCTAAATCAGTAAGGCCCAAGCTAACAAATGATGAAACCCTGAAACAGCATTAGGCCACATGCACACAACACGCAAAATACAGACACCTTCCGTGTGCAATCCGCGTTTTTCTCACTCCCTGTACTATGATTGCAATACAGACAATAGGACATATTCGATAATTTGCAGAACAGACACAGATGTGGACAGTACACGGATGACATCTGTCTGCAGTTCATTTTATTTTTTGTGGCCAAACATCGTAACCCAGTTCACGTGTGAATGTGGCTTTGCTGCAATACCAGACACAGGGGGAATTTATCATGAGGGCAAAATTTGAAGTCAGTTTTGCTTGAGTCTGTGTGGGAGTACTATATGCCACATTTATCAAATGTCTCATGTTATTTCATAAATTAGTATTCTCCTTAGACTGAACACTTTTGTCTAGAGATGCTACTCCAGTTTTCCTACTCCACCCTCCTCCTGGAGTGAGAATGTAACTTTCTTTTTTTTTGTTTTAAGTCTCAATGATAAATCTGGAGTGAAACTCATTAACAAAGCTAACCACACCCATTTTTGCACCCACATTACAAAACTGGAGTTAGAGGTGTAAAAATGCATAAAGTTACAAAATTTTGCACAATCGACGAATTTGCAAAAAGTCGCAAAAGCCCTATTTTTGCAAATTTTTGACGCCAGAATTTTGGAGAGAAGGTATGATAAATCAGGGCCATATTACTTAAATGAAAGCAACAATGATGCAGGCTTACAACTCCGGGATAATTTTTGGACAGTGTAAACTAAAGGCCCCTTTACAGGGGCCACCAATCAGTAAGGATCATTCCTAGTATAACAGCGGCTGCTGAGGGCCGCTGTACCCCTGCTTATCACCACGGTCTCGAGCGCAGTGTTCAGCGGTGATCTGCTGCCAATGCTTTCCCATTCACAGCTGCAGTCCCGAGCTCTGACCTTGTAGGTACGGTTTGCTCTGAGATCTGCTCCACAGTCTCCTTTCAGCCCTGGCCACAGCATGCTTGCTGCTTGTTCCCTGCATCACTTTCTTAAGGGCCGTTGCGCGTCACTTCCTATGGGTTCAATCATGGGACCTCGCTGACCAATCCTAGCGCTCCTGCATGTATATAAGTGGCTCAGCCCCTTTCCCAGATGCCCGAGTGTCAAGGTCCTAGTGTCCTGCAAAGGCTGCCGATATCTCTGCTTGTGTTTGTGGACTCTGCTACCTGCTTGATCCCTGCCTGTTTGCCTTGACTCTCCTGTTGCCGAACCAGATTGCCTGACCTGTACCTGTGCCGCCTGGCCTGACCTATTGCTTGTTTGACTTCGCCTCTGCCTCATCTTTTGGTCCTGCATTGTTGCTCCTCGTTACGACTCAGCCTGCTAACTAAGTCTGTACGTCTGGTAACTCCTGGATCATCTAAACCAGCTGCTTTGTGTGCCAATCTTCCTCAAGACGGAGCGACCTGGTGTCCTCCTCGGGATAGTATATCCCCACCATCAGGGGTACTATGAAGAACGAGGGGCTCACTTAGACAACACCCTTAGGGGAGGTAGGACGCGTGGCACGGTGGGTTCACACCCGCTGGTTCGTGACACATAGGAACACCCGTTCCCCATAATTGCCCTGGACAGCAGATCACTGTGTACACAGCACGATCTGTTTCCCAGAATTTATGCTTTAGTTGACTGCATTAGCGATGCTTGTAACGGGAGTAATTCGGAACCCTTATTATAAATGCTTGTTGATCGAATGCAAGCATCGCTGATGCAGTCAACAAAACCACTGTTTCTGGGAAACAGATTGTGCTGTGTATACAGTGATCTGCTGTCCAGAAAGAATGATTAGCAGCAGTGATCGGTAGTCCCCATACAGAGGAGAGAATTGCTGCATGTATGGTGATGCGGCAATTATTGGGAACAAACTAAACAGTCTAAAAATGCTCTAAATTTATCTAAGTGGCTGATGCTTTATGATCAATCTGATGCACCTTTAGAATGTGTAATCGACGTTTACTGCATGAGGAGACTACACAAGGGTTAATAAACTCTTACTTGGTCTCACTTGTAGTTACTGAGAGCACATGGAAAGGTGAGCTTTTGACATCTCTTCACATAGTACGGTACTGCGTGGTTGCCATGCTGCTGTGCCTGTGGTTTGGTGGAGTCCAGTGCCAGGGCAGCTTGGGGTGCTGGGTCACGCTGCCTGCTGGTGCAGTGTCGTTCCGTCAGTAGTCACCGCATTGTGCAGCACCAAATTAGAGTAGGTACCCACTCGTAAGGACAACCTTGATGCGGTGAGTGAGCTCATGAATTTTAATCAAAATTATGCTTGAGTAAATCGACCTTCAGATCATAGATAGATCTTAAAATACTTCGATGTTAATGCTGTACAGCTGCTCAGTGGAGCCTGTAGTCGCGCGAGACTGTGTACTGAAAAACTAATTAAAATAGCAATCTGAACTGGGCTTTGGTGCCGAGGTAACAGTCAGTACCAAAGCCCAGTTTGGATTGCTATTTTAAATTGTTTTTCAATACGCAGATATGCATACAGTAGGGATAAACCGAAGTTTTCGGCAGCTTCGGGAGAAACGAACTTTAGCACCACGGAGCCAATACATTTTAAAATAAAAGTAACATAGTAACATAGTTTATAAGGCCGAAAAAAGAAATTTGTCCATCCAGTTCGGCCTGTCATCCTGCAAGTTGATCCAGAGGAAGGCAAAAAAATAAACCTGTGAGGTAGAAGCCAATTTTCCCCACTTTAGGGGAATAAAAAATTCCTTCCCGACTCCAATCAGGCAATCAGATTAACTCCCTGGATCAACGACCCCTCTCTAGTAGCTATAGCCTGTAATCATATTACGCTCCAGAAATACATCCAGGCCCCTCTTGAATTCCTTTATTGTACTCACCATCACCACCTCTTCAGGCAGAGAGTTCCATAGTCTCACTGCTCTTAGAAACATAGATTGTGTCGGCAGATAAGAACCATTTGGCCCATCCAGTCTGCCCAATATACTGAATACTATGAAAAGCCCTTGGCCCTATCTTATATGAAGGATGGCCTTATGCCTATCCCATGCATGCTTAAACTCCTTCACTGTATTTGCAGCTACCACTTCTGCAGGAAGGCTATTCCATGCATCCACTACTCTCTCAGTAAAGTAATACTTCCTTATATTACTTTTAAACCTATAGAAACAAACCGTAAAGAATCCTCTTCTATGTTTGTGTACAAACCTTCTTTCCTCCAGACGCAGAGGATGTCCCCTCGTCACAGTCACGGGGAATAAATAGATGATGGAAGAGATCTCTATACTGACCCTGATGTATTTATACATAGTAATTAGATCTCCCCTCAGTCGTCTATTTTCTAAAGTGAATAACCCTAATGTTGAAAATCTTTCAGGGTACTGTAGTTGCCCCATTCCAGTTATTATTTTAGTTGCCCTCCTCTGAACCCTCTCCAGCTCTGCTATGTCTGCCTTGTTCACAGGAGCCCAGAACTGTACACAGTACTCCATGTGTGGCCTGACTAATGATTTGTAAAGTGGCAGAACTATGTTCTCATCACGGGCATCTATGCCCCTTTTGATGCAACCCATTATCTTATTGGCCTTGGCAGCAGCTGCCTGACACTGGTTTTTGCAGCTTAGTTTGCTGTTTATTAAAATTCCTAGATCCTTTTCCATGTCAGTGTTACCAAGTGTTTCACCATTTAGTATGTACGGGTGACTTGCATTATTCCTTCCCATGTGCATAACCTTACATTTCTCAGTGTTAAACCTCATCTGCCACTTATCTGCCCAAGCCTCCAATCCATCCAGATCCCTCTGTAGTAGTATACTGTCCTCATCAGTGTAAATTACTTTACACAGTTTAGTGTCATCTGCGAAAATTGATACTTTACTATGCAAGCCTTCTACGAGATCATTAATAAATATATTGAAGAGAATAGGGCCCAATACTGACCCCTGAGGTACCCAACTAGTGACAGTGACCCAATCTGAGTGTGTACCGTTAATAACCACCCTCTGTTTTCTATCACTCAGCCAGTTACTTACCCACATACAGATGTTTTCTCCCAGTCCGAGCATTCTCATTTTATATATTAACCTTTTATGTGGTACAGTGTCAAATGCTTTGGAGAAGTCCAGATATATGACATCCATTGATTCGCAAGTAAATGAATGAATCTATGATCTGAAGGTCGATTTGCTCAAGCCTAATTATAATGAATAATGTATACAAATGCCTCATGTACAGTATATGCAGATTATGCTGCTGTATAGTAGTAATTACGCTGAGAAGCGACGTTAATTGTGCTGAGAAGCAATGATAGATCATGATCTTTCTGTTGGAAATACTGCTAGGATATGCCATCACTTCCTGATCAGAGCCTGACCAATCCTCCTAATGAAGTGGCCATAACACTATTGTGGTCCCTCCAAGGTGACCCTCCCATCTGCCTGTAGTGTAAGGAAATGCAACAAGTCCCTCTCACTTGAATGGATGGGACCGGATTTGTGCATAAAAACTGGCAAATTGGAAGGTCAAAGATTTTGAAATAAAGTGAAGGCATATATGCATTTACTTCTTGAGATGGGAATACACCTTTAAAGAGGTTGAGTGAAGTTTTCCCATATCCACAGGATAGGAGATAACCAACTGTTCGCTGGGGGTGTCCAAACCCCCACTGATTCCAAAAACAAGGGTCTCATGCCCCTGTCCTGAAGGAGTGGCAGGCTGAAGATGTGCCCTGCCACTCCAGCAGCATGGGGATATGGGACCTGTTCTCTGGATCAGTAGGGGTCCCAGTTTTTCAGATCCCCAGAGATCACTTAGTTATCCCCTCTCCTGTAGGAAGGGGGATAACTTTAAAACTTTGAAACAACTCCTTTAATGGCTGCAAAAATTCTACCTTATTACTGGATAACCGTGAGATTCTTTGGTCAATTTTCTTACGGATAGCTGGAACTACAGTAACTTTAGGGTACTTTCACACTAGCGTTTTTCTTTTCCGGTATCGAGTTCCAACCTAGGGGCTCAATACCGGGGAAAAACTGATCAGTTTTATCCTAATGCATTCTGAATGGAGAGAATTCCGTTCAGTATGCATCAGTTCAGTCTCCTTTATTTTTTCTGGCCATTTTTCTCTCCGGCCAAAAATCCTGAACACTTGCCTGAATGAATTTCCATTAAAATGTATTAATGCCGGATACGGCATTAAAATTGCCGCATTGACGGATCCCTTCTTCTGGTCTGCGCATGCGCAAACCTGTAAAAATGTGCAAAAAATAAATACTGGATCCGTTTTTCCAGATGACAATCGGAAAGACGGATCCGCATCCGGATCACAAATGCATCTGTTTGCGTCCGGATTGCCGGATCCTGCAGGCAGTTACGGCGACGGAACTGTCTCCCGGAATCCTCTGCCGCAAGTGTGAGAGTAGCCTAAGAAAACTGAAGAACACACTAACGTTACAATGGGAAGAAATCACTTTTGATGCACCTTCAATGAGTGGTTGGTCCCTAGGACTTTCCATTTCTACAGACGTTACGCACCTCTGTTCTTTTCCAGCAGACGCTTTTTCTTCTTCTGCCTTTCTTCTTTCTCTTTCTCTGCCAGTTCTTTTGCCAGCCTGACTCTCTTTTGTTTTTCTTCTGCTTCTCGCCGTCTGATATTTTCTTTTGTTGCTTGCTACACAGAAAGAAAATTAAATCCCATTAATTAACCATCTGAATGATTGGGGAACATGATAGTGTATTTAAAATCAATCTGAAAATAAATGAAGATTTAGAGCTATTGCCTTTCTTCCCGCAGTACACAGGCTTTACACTAATGGGTACACTTAAGAAGTTCCTGAGTCATTGGAAAATCTTCCACGTGCCAGATCTATTTGTCTTCGGGTGCAGGAAGAATGCACGGTGTCACAATGTGTGTTACATTTATTATAAATTAATGCCTAACAGTTACCTTAACAAAGCAGACTACTTTCCAAATGTCAGAAAATCTGTAGTGTTATTTTAAACAAATCTGTGGAAAAAGCAGGGAGGACAGCTTGCTGCTTGCTTTTTAAAATAGTGCGACACAATTATAGAAACAGATAAACCCAAAAGACAGTCAAACTTTCCAGCGCACCAGATGAGATCATAACAAATCAATAGATGAAAAAAACAAAACAAAAAAAACTTCAACCATCTGTGCATCTTGCTGAAAGATAGTCACATTTGTTTAGATCTCTTAGCAGAATACTTACATTTTAACATTTGTTCCAATTACCAAAATGTCTTTATTGTGTATTGAATGCAAGGTAAGAACATGTGCCTTATCTCTTGCCAAGAAGCGCTATTCGGTAACCTGGCTCAGGATGACTTTCTATACTTCCATTTTCTGAAAGGGTTCCGAAGGCTTATCTTTGCTTACAAAGCGACGAAATGTAACATTTCAATTAGAAGGGAAATAAGGGGTCTTTTAATTACCTAAAGTAAATAAAGCAGACTGATCAGGGCACTGAACTCTACAATCTCATGGGGAATAATTACTAGTGCAATTACTGCTATGTCTGCATGGAAACTATCTGTATTCCTGAACCTCTGTGCACCTATTACTCTTGGAGTAACACTGCTCATACAGTCGGCCAGTTAAATTCTGCATCTTTGTAATATACCTTTATATCTTTTTTTTTTATAAAGATAACAGTGTTGCTACACTACAGGCAGCACGGTGGCTCCGTGGTTAGCACTGGGGTCGAATCTGATCAAGAACATAATTTGCATGGAGTTTGTATGTTCTCCCCATGTTTGTGTGGGTTTCCTCCGGGTACTCCGGTTTCCTCCCACACTCCAAAGACATACTGATAGGGACTTTAGATTGTGAGCCCCATTGGGGACAGCGTTATGCTAATGTCTGTAAAGCTCTGCGGAATATAGTAGCGCTACATAAGTGCATAAAATAAATAAATAAATAAGTCTCTAGTATATACCATAAATGTCTAACCGGTAGCGGTCCCTCCACTGTTCAAGCTGGTGACCACTTGAAAATAGTTGCAGCAGCAGAAGTAAAGTGCAGTGAAACTTAGTCTCTCTTTCCTGACAATCTAGTTTCATTTTTAAATAAATGTTAAAAAGCTGTAGTTGACAGATCTGTTGTGCAGCTCATTTTGTACATTAGTATTGCTGTAGGTCTGACTTTCATTAGCACAATATTATTCCCAGCAGCCTTCCTTATTTAAGACATGAATCCTCAATTCAAGAATTCAGAACAGACTATTTGTATATCTAAGTGTTAAACAGAATCATGCATTTATGGGTCAATGAAGTAGAAAAGCTTGAGTACTTCAACCAGGTTGCTCTGAGTTATTCATATAAGGGTACTTTCACACTAGCGTTATTCTTTTCCGGTATTGAGTTCTGTCCTAGGGGCTCAATACCGGAAAAAAACGTTTCAGTTTTATCCTAATGCACTCTGAATAGAGAGCAATCCGTTCAGCATGCATCAGGATGTCTTCAGTTCAGTCCCTCCTACGGTATTTGGCCGGAGAAAATACTGTACTTGCCGGTATGCCGGCACTAATTTCCATTGAAATGTATCAATGCCGGATCCGGTACCAAGTGTTGCGGAAAAACGGATCCGGTTTGCATGCGCATGCTCAGACGTTTAAAAATGCGAAAAAAAAAAATACTGGATCCGTTTTTCTGGATGACACCGGAGAGACGGATCCAGTATTTCAATGCAACGGAATTGGCTGCCAGAATCCTCTAACGCAAGTGTGGAAGTACCGTAAGCCATAATAAGATCCGTAAACAGCAGATAATCTATTGATAACTGACAGATAGGCTAAGGCTACTTTCACACTTGCATTTTTGCCTGATCAGGCAGGGATCAGCAAAAACGCTTCAGTTTTTGATAATACAACCGGCTGCATCTGTTATGAACAGATCTGGTTGTATTATCTCCAAAATAGGCACTGACTGATCCGGCATTAATCAATGAGTGCCAGATCCGTTTTCAATTTTCTGTCTGGTATGGGAAGGCAACCAAATGGAACGGAATGCATTTTGGAGCATTACGTTCAGTTTCATTTTGTCCCCATTGACAATAAGTGGGGAAAAAATGGAAGTGTTTTTCTCCGGTATTGAGATCCTCTACCACATGCATGCTCAACCTGCGGCCCTCCAGCGTTTGCAAAACTACAACTCCCAGCATGCCCGAACAGCCTACAGCTATCAGCCTGCAGAAGGGCATTGTGGGAGTTGTAGTTTTACAACAGCTGGAGTGCCGCAGGTTGAGCATCCCTGCTCTACCAGATATCAATATCGGAAAAGAGAAACACATGTGAAAGAGGCCTAAAATCAAAGAAAATGAACAAAAAACAGACATTTAAAAAGCCAAACAAAAAAACTAAAACATGATAGACATGTTAGAGGAAGATGAGGTTTCACTTGCCTCTTTCTTAATGTTCAGTTTTTTTTGGCACCTCTGAATGATTTTGATTGAACTACAAAGTCATTGAAATGTAGAAGACTGAAATAGCTAGTGCTCTGACACTCCAGCGAACCAAAGTGAGAACCATTTATTACAAATGGAGAAAACTTGGAACAACGGTCACAGGAGTGGCCAACCTACAAAAATTTCACCAAAAGTGCATTGAATGCTCATCCAGGAAGCCACAAAAGAATACAGATAAACATAGAAGTAACTGCAGTCCTCACTGCAGGAGTGGCCGATGCATGAGGTGATCATAAATACCTGGTCCCTGTAGCTGGGTTTGGTCTCTATCATTCCCCGACCAGCTCTTCATCTCCCCAGTGTGCCGATATCAACATCCGGCACATGGCTGTTGCAGCAATGAGCTGCTCCCCTTGCATGATGTGATACAAGAGGAGCTATTGGCTGCAGGGGTCATGTGCTCCCTGTCAAAAGGATGTTATCAGCACACCAGGAAGTGATAGAGACCGAATCCAGAGGTGGGGACCAGGTAAGTATGATTACCGCCACAGGTCGGCCACTCTGTGAGGTCTTATAAAATGTTGGGTAACCCCTTTTAGGCCAATGAACAGTATTCCACAATAAGAAAGACATTGGGCAAAAATGGCATTCATGGGAGAGATGCAAGGTGCAAACGACAGCTAACCTGTCTCGCATTTGCCAAAGAAACATCTAGATGACCAGCAAGACCTTAGGGATGATGTTTTGTGATCTCAAAACATGTGGATAACACCACATTCCATCATAAGAACATCATACCAACAGTCAAACATGGTGGTGGTAGCTCAATGTTCTGGCGCTACTTTGTTTCTGGAGGAGGACCTGGACAATTTTTCATAATTGACGGAACCTTAAATTCTGTTCTCCATCAGAAAATCCTGAAGGACGTCTGCCTGAAGTAGTATGTGTTTGATGGGTGTAGTGGGAAGACCCATTGGGCTGAGTTGGTGTAGAGGGAGGGGAGGAACAAGAGAAAGAGGAGCACTGGGTGTGGAGATGCACTGCTGGGAGGTACAGTGGGTGGATGTAGAGAAGAGCTACTTGCATCACAACTGACATCCCACTAGGATGAGATGGAGCAGGAAGTAGAGGCTGCAAAGGAGAAATGAGAAAAGCATGGCTTGATCAAAACATGCTTCAAGGTACTCAGCTGTGGTCTGTCATATTACAAACCATTGCAGTAATATGTCGTCTTTCATAGACACGGATAAACCCTTTAAACAGTCAGCTGATGCTCAAGAACCCTCCTATGGAGCTAAATCAAAAGGATTCTGCAAAGAAAAATGGGACAAAATTCCTCCACAGTGATGTCAAAAACTTACCGCAAGTTATTGCAGTTGTTACTGCTAAGAGTCCCACAACCAGTCATTTAAATTCTGATTCAATTTTTAACGTCAATTAATTGAATAATCATTTAAAACCTTGATTTTGGGTTTATTCATGTTGTGCTCATATTATAATAAAATTAGTTGGATGATCTGAAACATTTCAAGTGGCAAATTGGCAAAATAAAATAAATTGTGTGTAGGCAAATATCTTTTCACAGCACTTGTATATGAAAATTAAAGGGGTTATCCGATATCTAAAATATCCCTTCGAATGTCTGGGCCCCTTGAATGGATTATACTTACCCCCTTGAAGCTGGTCACCATCACAGCCTGCTATTGGCTGCCCCCCCCCATGCTAGATGTTTTTTTCCAAGCGATGGGGAGATGCAGGTGTCGGGGAGAGGCAAGTATAATCCATACAAGGGGCCCGGGCATTGGGGAGGGGTATTTAGTTTTAATGAAAAAGCTTTAAAGATGTAATGTGGTGGCATAATATTTAGATCAGCGGAGGTCCGACAACCGGCACCCCTGCCCATCAGCTGTTTGAAGGGGCTGAAGTGCTTGTGCAAGCGCTTGGCGCGGTGGTCCTGCAAGTTTACCTGCATGTTGTCTCCTTTGCAGCAGCAGTACAATGGGATTAAAACCATTCCTTTCCATTCAGATTAATGGGACGACCACTGCACTTCCACTACAAGGGAGACAACACGCAGGTAAACTTACACGAACACTGCAACTCCTTCAAACAGCTGATCGTTTAGGGTGCAGGGAGTCAGCTCCCCACAGATCCCATACTATGACCTATTCTGAGGATCATCACACTGCTCGACCGCTTCAATTCAACTGTTTTTGGAGAAAAAAGGAGCGGAAAATACAACGCATTTGCTTAAACATTTGCTCGAGCAATGCTGGGATGCATTTCTGCTTTTGAGGGGGAAAAAAAAGGGTCTCCTGATCCTCCATGGTTTTTGATCATCAAAGCCTACATTTTTGGACTGTCAAATGTGGGACAGATTGCAATTTACTTACCAGTGTCCAACAGTTCTGCAGAAAAGAAAGTAGGCTAGGGGTACAATGTAACTTATGTAAAGGGGATGGCCACTATATATTACTAGCTGCACATATGTTGGGAACAGTCCACGCATGCAGCTAGTATTAACGAGTAACTAAACTTTTAATTAATCTTTTTGGTAAAATGCCCCTAATAATACTTTTTGTAATGTAATGTATTAATGCATTTTTAATAGAGATACCCCCCCCCCCCCCCCAAAGCGCACCTTTCCCTGTAGGTTTAAAATCTACTTCTCTGTACACCACTGACTTCTCAGCCGTGTACGGAGTATGGAGTCTACGGTTTATGAATGGGGCCGCAGGTACTGATGGAGAGGT